>NW_028270166.1:3069482-3386982 GCF_037043375.1 Chiloscyllium plagiosum
AGAGAGAGAGAGGGGGGGCCCTGGGGAGGGAAATGGGGGGGGGGGGAGAAGAGAGGGGGGCCCTCGGGAGGGAGATGGGGGGGGGGAAGAGAGGGTGGGCCCTGGGGAGGGAGATTGGGGGGGGAAGAGAGGGGGGCCCTGGGGAGGGAGATGGGAGGGAGGGGAGAGAGGGAGATGGGGGGGGGGGGGGGGGGAGAGAGGGGAGGCCCTGGGGAGGGAGATTGGGGTGGGCAAGGGAAGCGAGGGGTGCCCTGGGGAGGGAGATTGGGGGGGAGAGAGGGAGATGGGGGGGGGGGGAGAAGAGAGGGGGGGGCCCTGGGGAGGTAGATGGGGGGCCGAAGGGAAGGGAAGAGAGGGGGTGCCATGGGGAGGGAGATGGGGGGGGGCAAGGGAAGAGAGGGGTGCCCTGGGGAGGGAGATGGGGTGGGGGGGGAGAAGGGAAGAGAGGGGGGGCCCTGGGGAGGGAGATTGGGGGGGGAGAGGGGGAGATGGGGGGGGGGGAGAAGAGAGGGGGGGGCCTGGGGAGGGAGATGGGGGGGGGGGAGAAGAGAGGGGGGGGCCTGGGGAGGGAGATGGGGGGGGCAAGGGAAGAGAGGGGTGCCCTGGGGAGGGAGATGGGGTGGGGGGGGGGAGAAGGGAAGAGAGGGGGGGCCCTGGGGTGGGAGATGGGGGTTGGGAAGGGAAGGGGGGAGGCCCTGGGGAGGGAGATGGGGGGCCGAAGGGAAGGGAAGAGAGGGGGTGCCCTGGGGAGGAGATGGGGGGGGCAAGGGAAGAGAGGGGTGCCCTGGGGAGGGAGATGGGGGGGGGGGGGAAGAGAGGGGGGGCCCTGGGTTGGGAGATGGGGGGGAGAAGGGAAGAGAGGGGGGGCCCTGGGGAGGGAGGTGGGGGGGAGAAGGCAAGGGAAGAGGGTGGGGGTCCTGGGGAGGGAGATGGGGGGGGGCGGGAGAAGGGAAGGGAAGAGAGAGGGGGCCCTGGGGAGGGAGATGGGGGGGTGGGGGAGAGAAGGGAAGGGAAGAGAGGGGGGCCCTGGGGCGGGAGAAGGGAAGGGAAGAGAGGGGGGGCCCTGGGGTGGGAGGTGAGAGAGAAGGAAAGAGAAGGGGGGGGGGGGCTGGGGAGGGAGGAAAGGGAGGGGGGGTTGTGGAGAGGGGGCGGTAAGGAAGGAAAGGGAGGGGGTCCCTGGGGAGGAAAGGGAGGGGCATAGGGAGGGGAGGAGGAAAGAAGGGGTCCCTGGGGAGGGAGGGGGTGGAAAGAGGGAATCCCTGGGGAGAGAGGGGGGCCCTGGGGAGAGGAGGAAGGGGGGTGCATGGGGGGGAGGAAGGGAGGGGTGCATGGGGGGGAGGAAGGGAGGGGTGCATGGGGGGGAGGAAAGTGGGGTGCATGGGGGATGGAGGAAAGTGGGGTGCATGGGGGGTTGGAGGAAAGGGGGATGCATGGGGGGTTGGAGGAAAGGGGGGTGCATGAGGGGTTGGAGGAAAGGGGGGTGCATGGGGGGTTGGAGGAAAGGGGGGTGCATGGGGGGGGGTTGGAGCAAAGGGGGGTGCATGGGGGGTTGGAGCAAAGGGGAGTGCAGGGGGGTTGGAGCAAAGGGAAGTGCATGGGGGGTTGGAGGAAAGGGGGGGTGCATTTGGTGGGAGGAAGGGGGTGCATGGGGAGGGGGGGGGGAGGAAAGAGGGGGGCCCCTGGGGGGGGAGAGAGAGATTGGAAAGAGAGGGGGGGTCCTTGGGGAAGGAGGGGGTGGAAAGAGAGGGGGGGGCCCTGGGGAGGTAGCGGGGGGAAGAGAGGGCGGGGGCCTGGGGAGGGAAAGAGAGGGAGGGGGCCTGGGGAGGGAAAGAGAGGGGGGGGGCTGGGGAGGGAAAGAGAGTGGGGGGGGCCTGGGGAGGGAAAGAGGGTGGGGGGGCTGTGGACCGAAAGAGAGGGGGAGGCCCTGGGGAGAGAGGGGGTGGAAAGAGAGGGGGGGGCCCTGTTGAGGGAGGGGGTGGAAAGAGGGGAGGTCCCTGGGGAGGGAAAGAGGGAGGTCCCTGGGGAGGGAGGGGGAGGAAAGAGAGGTGGGGGGCGCGCCCTGGGGAGGGCGGGGGTGGAGAGAGGTGGGGGGCGCGCCCTGGGGAGGGTGGGGGTGGAGAGAGGTAGGGGGGCGCCCTGGGGAGGGTTGGGGTGGAAAGAGGTGGGGGGCGCCCTGGGGAAGGTGGGGGTGGAAAGAGGTGGGGGGCGCCCTGGGGAGGGTGGGGGTGGAAAGAAAGGGGAGGGGGCCCTGGGGAGTGGGGGGAATGTGAGGGGGTTGCCCTGGGGAGGGGGGGTGTAAAGAGAGGGGGTGGCCCTGGGGAGAGTTGGGAAGGAAATAGAGGGGTCCCTGGGGAGGGTGGGGGTCCCTGGGGACGTGGTGAGAGGTAAGAGAGGGGGGATTTCACTGGGTCACAGCCTTTTTTCATTGAGATTTCAGAGAGTATGGGGGCCAGGGAATCCAGGTTCTGAACCTTGCCACCTAGGATTGTTACTTTGCAGTGCTCCATTTTCCTGCCCGCTCCCCATAGACTGACGTTTAAAGGTTGAAGAGCTATCAGCTTGAATTTACTCATGTCTCAGCATCCACCATGCTCTGGGGTAGTAATTCAGATTTGTGACCCTTTGAGCACAGTAATTTTTTCTCATCTCAGTTTTAAGATAAGGGGTTGCAGATTTAAAACAATGACTGTTTGCTCCAACTGCTTTGGGGCGGCATGATGGCAGTGGTTAGCACTGCTGTCTCTCTGCCAGGGATCCCAGTTCAGTCCCAGCCTGGGTGACTGTGTGGAGTTTACATGTTGTACCTGTATCTGTATATGTTTCTGCAGGGTGCTCTGGTTTCCTCCCTCTATCCAAAGGTTAGTTTAGCAGATTAGGTGGGTTAACCATGCCCTGTAATGATGAGGGACGTGCAGGCATGGTGGATTAACCATGATAAATTTGCGGTTGCAAGGATAGGGTAGGGGGAGGGGTCTGGATCTGGATGGGATGTTCTTTAGAGGGTTGTTGCAGGCTGAATGGCCTATTTCCGCGTTGTAGGAATTCTGTGAACCTTAACTGGCGCTACCAGTTAGAAATTACTCAAGGGCTGTTTCAGAAGAGTTTCTAACCTGAGATAGAAATACTCCACAGTCCTGTCTGTACCTGTGAAGGAAGGAATAGAATTAATATTTCAGGTTGAAGAATTTGCCTCAGTTTAAGCTACAGTCCTTCCCTATTTTTCTCAACCAGAAGCTCTGACACTGGAAGGGTCTGCTGCAAGGTTGGTTACTCTCTAACCACTGACAAATTCTGATTTGAAATTATTGCTAGTACCATAATTTCTATGAAAGGTCTATCATCTACCAGTATTTAATGGTCTGTTTTTGTCTTTTTACCTTCTGTGTAAAATTTGAATTCCTTGTTCCACTGAGACTTGGCAAGATGGGAATGAGCACTGTCTTGACTGAATCAATGATGTTTGATGAATTGCTGATAGATTGTTCTCTGAAAAAAAGAATAATGTGCAGGAATGCAGGGTAGAAGAACCAAGTAGATTTGCTCTTCTTTTGCAGAAGGGTCTGCTTTCTGTCCACATATGCTGCCAGACTGGTAGAGTTTTCTCAGCAATTTCTGTTTTTGTTTCTGATTTCTAGCACCTACAGTTCTTTGGTCTTTTTTGGTCAAGTGAATGGCTTGTTTGGGTAGCTGGTGTAGAAGTAGGTTGAATGGCCACCTCCTGCGCCATAACGACTTTTTGTTTCAGTCACTTTGTGGTAGTTGGGGGTGGATTTGAATGCCAATTGCTTGAGCAACTGAACTTTGTAACATTGCTTTCAGTGAAATTGAGTGTGTGGTTCTGGAAAGACACAGCAGGTCAGGCAGAATCCGATGAGCAGAAGAATCGACATTTCGGGCACAAGCCCTTCATCAGAAATGAGTAGCCTCATTCCTGATGAAGGGCTTATGCCCGAAACATTGATTCTCCTGCTGTTTGGATGCTGCCTGACATGCTGTGTCTTTCCAGCACCAGACTCTCGATTCTGATCTCTAGCATCTGCAGTCCTCACTTTCTCCTTTCAGTGAAATTGGAATATTTCTTAAAAGTCCTTTTAAAGAACACTGTGAAGTGTCTTAAAAATGGGGTGCCTTTGGGCAATCATTAAAAATTTCCATTTGATCCTTCGCAGCAATCTTTTATCTACTGTTCTTTCAAGTTCAGCTGATCAAACCTATGGGTAAATCCTGAAGCCTAACCAGATCGAGCTGTTTGAAATTTTGCAAAAGTTTGGTGGGATAAAGATAGAGAGGGTGTTTTCACTTTTGAGAGACACCAAAACCAGAGACTGTAAATATGAAATCCAATCAGGAATTCAGGAGAAATCTCTCTACCCAGAGAGTGGGGAGAATGTGGCATTCTCTCCCAGTTGGAATAACTGAAAAGAATCATGGGAATGCAAGTGAGCAGGTAATGGCAGGGTATGCTACTAGATAAAGTAAGCTGGGGTGAGGCTTACATAAAGTATCCCTGCTAACATAAACCCGTTGCACCCATATGGCCTGTTTCTGTTTTGGTAATTCTGTATTTGGAAAAAAAAACTGCTAATAGTATTTTGGCACAAAACAGGTCATTCAGTCTAATTGATCTAAAGTCCACACATGCCTTCCATTCTTATGTTTCTGCATGTTTGAAATAGAGGATGTGATGCATTAGAAAATTTTGTAAATAGTTCTGCATGTATTCTGTGACACTCCTGTGGGAATCTTTAGGTTGTAAATCACATTCGTAAATATGCTGGATTTTTGTACAGTCGGAAATCTGCTATTCTCTTGGTCTAATTTTTGAGAAAAACTGGTGTTTGGGAAAGTTCTGGGAGCTGTCTTTGCCCATTGGTAATGACCTGAATGTGGAGATCCTAATACATTCCATTCATTCAATTCCATTTCTGTTCTGCTATTTAATCTGAGAGAGTTGAAGTAAGAATCTCGGAAATGCTTTAAGAATTTTTTTGTATTTCACATATAGTAAAGATCCTGAGAGAGGATTGGATTTTGTCCCTGCCTTCATGGAGAAATAACATAAATATGTGAAGAGGAAGCTTTGGTCGGTATTGAAAGAGATTAGACCAGTAAGACTAGTTTTGGGGTTAATTCAGTAAAGAGTTGCAGCGACGTAATGGTCTGAGGGAATATAAGATTGATAGAATTTTCTACTCCCGAGTTTGCTGCTTTATTAAGTGCTTCCCCACCGCCACGGGATTGTTAAACCTTTGAGTATGATAGTTTGGATGATCTTGCTGTCAAATGGGAATACTGAGTGAGATTCAGTTCTTCACAGGTTAAAAACTGCCTCGCCACTAACCTTTGGGCTCTTACAAAATAAATTTCCGTTTTGGGATGGTTTCATTTTGGTAATCAGATGCTGGTACTGTTTGCACGTCCTTGTACTTCTGGTCATTTCCCAGGTATGCTGGCCTTATAAACATTCCTAATCACAATAAGTTGTCACATTGGTCCCTGCTAGGGTGCTGACCATGTGATTTCTTTTCTGGATGTACATTCTGCAGGAAGTAGCTGACTGTGGTAAAAATGCCCTAGGATTCCTTTGCCATATAGTATCTTCATGTAATCATCAAGGTAATGTTCTCCTGGGATTGCAGCAGGGTTCAGAGTGGTGAGTATAGAATGTATTTTCGAGTGATTCCTTTAAAACGTTCCTGAAAATCATTGTGAAAGTAGGTCTTACTGGAAGGAGTTCTTTGAATAGCAGTCTCTGTGCCCTATCATTTGACGAATTTGCTGATTTATTGTTAGCAGAGCAACTGAAACTAACCCGACCCTCCCAGTACCATGGACCTCAAAATTGATTGATATGCAGTCACCATATCTTTAGTAATCACTTGTGTGACACAAATGTTATCCGTCACTTGCTAGCCAAAACTGGCCATCGTTCAGTATCTGCATGGTTTTTCATTACTGAAAGGTTTATGAATGCAGCCTTATTCTTGATCTGCTGATAGAGAGAATATTAAAAATCACGCAACTTCAGGTTATGGTCCAACAGGTTTATTTGGAAGTACTAGCTTTTGGACCGCTGCTCCTTCATCAGGTAGCTGTAACCCGTTTCTTGTGTGATTTTTAACTTTGTCCAGTCCAATCCAATACCAGCAGCTCCTCACGAATAGAGAGAATGCATTGATGAAATAGCTGGAGATGGCTGGATTGAGAACTCTGATCTGAGGACCCATTACTCGGGCATTCTAAGGCTGTTGTGAGTGACCTCTAATAACAGAAAACTTATTCCTTTGGTGTTTGGTATGACTCCAACTATTGGAGGTTTTTCACATCACCTCCAGTGCTACTGGGGTTCCCTGGTTCCATCGTTAGTTGAATGCAACATTGTAGTCTGTAACAGTCCTTGCGTTGATACCTGAATGTAGGCTACAAGGAGGCCTGAATCTAAATACTTGTGATGGAATCCGACTGGTCTGTCATCTCTCATATTTCGCTGCTGGAATTGAGACTGAATGAGCTATAGTTGATGAAGATTTAAGCTGCTGTGTGTAGGGTATATACTTAGGCAAATATCCTCATAGTTGGGCACATAGCTGATGTTTCATCTAAGATCCTTCCAATTTGGCCTGATGAATAAAATAGTCATGTGTCAACAGGTAGTTCTTCCAAATCAGAATGCTGTGGGAGTTAAACTTGGACATCTAATTGAGCTTGGAACTTCATCGCATTCCCAAGATGTTGGCATTCTCAGAGGCTAACTTGCTAGTTTGGGTGCAAGAGTTCTTTAGTATGTCCTTGCTAATATTTCTCCATCGGCCAATGCTAGCTTCCTGCACAAAATCCAGAAAAGCTCATTGTTTATCTTTCTCTTTGTTGCACATTGATGTCAAATGGCTGCCGTTTTGTCTACATCAGTCACTTCACTCTTCAATGAAATGTAGTAATGCACAATTTGGTTTAGTTTTGTATTTCTTGTGAAAGATACCTTTCATCAAAATAGTTCATTTGAATTGATGTGGAGCCAAATCCTCAGAACTATATCCACATTTAGAATGATAGAATCACTGCAGTGCACATAGAGGCCATTCAGCCCATCACCACTGCAGTGACTCCGAAGTATGTCACACTGAGTCACCTGCGCCTGGAATCAAACCTTGGTCCCTGGCTCTGTAAGGCAGCAGTGCTAGCCACTGTGTTATTCTCTGAATCATCAGTTTGTGTTTTAAAGTGTATTGTCTGTAAACATCATTCTTTTTTAAATGCTTTCTGAAATTCTGAGATGAGATTTAAGTTGTTTTTCTCACCTGCGTTTTCAAGATGAAACTGATACGGTATTCTAGTAAAAACAAAGCATTGAAATACTTAGCAAGGTCTGACTCTTCTGAAGAATCTTATTTAGAGTCATAGAGATGTACAGCATGGAAACAGACCCTTCGGTCCAACCCATCCATGCCGATCAGATATCTCGACCTAATCTAGTCCCACTTGCCAGCACCCGGCCCATATCCCTCCAAACCCTCCTTATTCGTATACCCATCTTGATTTAATGTTAACTCTTTCTCATTCCATAGATGCTGTCAGACTTGCTGAGTATTTACAGCACTGTTTTTAGTTCAGATTTATACAATGTGCTGTAATTCTATTTTAATTTTAGAAAATAAAACTATATCTGGGACGCCAGGCATTTATATCCATCCCATTTTTCTCTTTGGAAAGATTGGTGGTGAGCTGTCGTCTTAAACTGCTGCCAGCCATGTGATGTGGGTGTACCCATGATACTGTTAGGTAGTGAATTCCTGGATTATGACCCAACAATAGTGAAGGAAAGGTGGTGTATTTCCAAATCAGGATGCTGTGAGTTGAAGGAGAACCTGTAGGAGGTGGAGTTCCCTTGCAACTATTACATTAGTCCTTCTGGATGTTAAATATCACAGGTTTGGAAAGTGCTGTTGAAGGATCCTTGGTTAGTTATTTTATAGGTGGTAAACTGCTGTCACTTCATTGGTGGCAGGACTGAATGTTTAAGGTGTTGGATGGGGTGCCAAACAAGTGATCTAATGTAGTGGAGCTGCACTCATCTAGACAAATGGGAAGTATTTCATCACAATCCAGACATGTCTTTTATAAGTAGACAAATTTTGAGGTACGGTACTCACCACAAAATCCCCAGTCTAGCCTGCTGTTATTGTCACATTATTTATATGGCTGGTCCAGTTCAGTTTCAGGTTAATAGTAACCCCCAGGAAGATAATGGGGGAATTCAGTGATGGTAATACCATTGACTATCAAGGGGCAATAGTGCAATTCCTTCTTGAACCTCCGAGAGGCTGCACGGCTTAGAGAGAATATTGGTCACAAGCTATGAGTAGCCCTCTGTTAGTTCCTGCCTTTGCCATCAATAAATCTTTCCAATAGTACCTTGCATTTATATAAAATCTTTGCCTCCCAAGATATTTTACAGGAATGGAATGTTGTTACTCACGATTTGATACCCAGTCACTGAAGCTTGGTTAAAGAACTTCATCTTAAAGGAGGAGAAAAAGACAAGGAGCTTTTAGGGATGCTTGGGTACAGGCAACTGAAGACATGGCCTCCGAATTCTAGACCGATGCAAATGGACAATGTGTAAGAGATTGGTATTAAATCAAGATGTTTGAGAGCATTGGTTTTGAAAACAAGGATAAGAATTTTTTAAACTCCGTGTCAATGTACTAGAAGCCATTGTAGGTCAACAATTCCACAAGTGATGACTGAGAAATGGGGAGATTTTGGATGTGGGCATCAGAACTCACCGGTTTGAGTACACTCTCATTGCGACTGACTTGTTCAGCACAGCACAGGACTGATTATAGGAAGTTCAGCTAGCTGTCAGGCTCTTTTCTGAAATAATAAAATCTTGCATCAACGAAATGATGCCGTTCAGAGGAGTTAGTCCAACTCCTCTGCTGTTTTTGATTGCCTTGCATTAAATACAGAAAAAGTTTAATCTAGATCTCAGTAGCTGTAGCATTAGGTGTGGTGTGGTAGTTGCCCAATTGGTCTAAAATGCTAAGTTTAGGTTTCACCTATGGAGTTGTCTGTTCTATCCCAAAGTCTGCCAAAGTTTCAGGATGTTCGTTCATCCAGGCACTTCAGTCACTGTGTTGCATGCGCAAGGGACACCTGCCATGTGGTGTTTCATTAATTTAAAGTGGCTGTCCAAAGAAAAGAGATTTGTACATGCACGATAACAAATGAAAGGTTGAGGTTTCGGCATATTTAAAGCTCCATTCATCAACGTACCATGCTAGAACATTGGTATGTTTGCAGCTGACTTTCTGCTCGGAGCTGATTTGAAAATGGCACAATAAATCATTGAAATTGCAAGTTTTAAAAAGAATCTTCCAAATACAGTTTATTGTAATGTTTTAGGGATAGAATCAAAATAGTTACAGACTGAAAGAAACTCCTTGACCTGTTGGGTCTATGCCAGCTCCTTGCAAGAGCAAGTTGTCCATTCCCTATAGCTTGCTCTATAGCCCTGCAGACCTTTCTCCAGCTACTTATCCAATTCTGTTTGAATTTAAGTGCCTCACCACTTGTGTAAAATAAATACAAATTCTTTTTTAAATTCATCCATGGGAGAAGGGTGTTGCTGGCTAGGCTAACATTTATTGTCCATCCCAGAAGATAGTCAAGAGTCAATCAGGTTACTCTGGCTATGGAGTCACATGTACATCAGGTAAGGATGATAGTTTCCTTTTCTAAAGAACGTTAGTGAACCAGATGGGTTTTTCCACCGGTCAACTCATCGTCATTATTTGACTCTTAATTCCAGATGTTTTTTCTTTGAATTTAAAAATCCACCATCTGCTGAGGGAGGATTTGAATCTGGACCCCAGAACATTGCCTGGGTCTCTGGATTAACTGTCCAGTGATAATATCACTAGGTCATCACCTCCCTCTTGTGTTACTGTTGATTCTTTTGATAGTCACCTGAAATTGTTGTCCTGGTTCTCGATCTTTGTACTAATCAGAACTGTTTACCTCTCTGTCCAGAGCTGAAAAATGTGTTGCTGGAAAAGCGCAGCAGGTCAGGCAGCATCCAAGGAGCAGGAGAATCATCTTTTTCAGCTCTGATCTCCAGCATCTGCAGTCCTCACTTTCTCCTCTCTGTCCAGAGGTCAAGACTCTGATTTTGAATAGCCCAATCAAATATAATTTCCTCCTTGGCCATCCCAACTTCTGTCTACCCTGTAACTGAAATCCCTCATTCCTGGAGCCATTCCTTTAAAGCTTTGTGTCACCTTCTCCAAATTCCATTGTATTTTATTTCCTCCATAATTTTTTTTCCTTAGGATATCTCTTCCTCTTCCTCGCCCACGCCCACCCCTTACTGTACTACACATAAACTTGTGTTGATCAGCCCCTGGCAAGGTTGAGGGATAAGAAGCCTGTTTTATTGTTCTCTGACCATGTCACTGAGGTTATGGCTAAATGAGCTTATTCTGTCCAGGTCTTGTCTCATGATTAGGCTGCAGTCTATACAGCCTGATACTGGCTCAGAATTATCATTTGGCATAGCTGAATGAATTGTGTTATGTAATGTCTTTAATTCACACTTATATGAGGCTGCCTATGTTCAGAATCCATTGTTCATGAATCCTTGTAAGGAAAAGGGTGAAAGATAAATGGAAACTAAAGTTGAAAGAACAGAGCTAAAAGTTGGGGAGTTGGGATTGAGGGAGTGAGTTCTTGGCTGCAAGAAGATACTGGTAGAGTTTGGGAAATAAAGAGCTAGTAATAAAATGGTAGAATGTGTAGATGCATTCTACCATTTTGAGAACTTTTTGAGAGAGATTGGGGCGAGGCTGTGAAAAGATATGACAATGAAGGGAAGGATATTGATCAATTCAACACATTAATTCTGTATACGTATTGGAATAGATGAGTGAAAGGCTGTAATTTAACCTGTGCATAAGTGAGATTCACTTTTTTATTTCCTCTCATGGATTATGACATCTTAATACCAAGAACAAACTTCATTCTTCACTGACCTAATACTTGCAGCTTTGTGCACTGTGCTTTTTAACTGCTTCTTTACCTTGCATTTTTGCATTCATTACATCCATATAGCATAGAGTCATAGAGATGTACAGCATGGGGACAGACCCTTCGGTCCAACTTGTCCATGCCGACCAGATATCCCAACCCAATGTAGTCCCACCTGCTAGCATCCGGCCCATATTCCTCCAAACCCTTCCTATTCATATACCCATCCAGATGCCTTTTGAGTGTTGCAAATGTACCAGCCTCCAGCACTTCCTCTGGCAGCTCATTCCATACACGTACCACCCTCTGCGTGAAAAAGTTGTCCTTTAGATCCCTTTCCCAGGAAACAACTTTGTCTATTTACCCTATCCATGACCCTCATGATTTTGTAAACCTCTATAAGGTCACCCCTCAGCCCTGTACACATCCCTCCATCACGATGAAGGCCTCCAAGACCTCCATTTCCTCTTCTCCTGCCGGCCCAACCAGTACCCTTCCACTGACACACATTGGTCCTCACCCTCAACAATTTCTTCTTTGAATCCTCCCACTTCCTGTAGACCTAAGGGGTAGCCATGGGCACCCGAGTGGGCCCCAGCTATGCCTCAAGTTCACCTAGATCATCTCAAACACTTCCCATCCCTTCCTGGACACCTCCAACTCCATTTCAGCAACTGATTCAACACTGACATCTACTTCAAACCCACTGACTCCCACAGCTATCTGGATTACACCTCCTCCCACCCCGCCTCCTGTAAAAATGTTATCCCTTACTCCCAATTTCTTTGCCTCTGCCATATCTGCTCCCAGGAAGAGCAGTTCACTCCAGAACATCCCAGATAGCCGCCTACTTCAAGGACTGCAATTTCCCCTCCTATGTGGTCAACAATGCCCTCCAGTGCATCTCAACATATCTTGCACCTCTGCCCTTGAACTCCATTCCTCCGACCGGTACAAGGATAGACCCCCCCCCCCACCAAAACCCGGGATACAACGCATCATCTGCCAGTTCTGCCACTTACAGTCAGACCCCACTACCAGAGACATATTTCCATCCCCACCCCTATCAGCATTCTGCAGAGACCATTCCCTCCGTGATTCCTGCATTAGGTCCAATCCCCCCCCCCCACCCCCCACCAACCAACCCATCCACCACTCCCGGCACTCTTCCTTGCCACTGCAAGAGGTGTAAAACTTGAGCCCACACCTCCCCCCCCCCCCCCCCCCCCCCCCCCCCTCCCCTCCATCCAAGGCTCCAAAAGATCCTTCCGCATCCAGTAGAGATTTTCCTTCACATCCAAAGACGACATCTACTGTGTCCATTGCTCACGATGTGGTCTCCTTTACAGGATGCCAACTTGCGGAATGTTTCGGAAAACATTTCCAGGACACACACACCAAACGACCCCACGCTGTGTGGGCAATCACTTCAACTCCCCCCTCCCACTCTGTCAAGGACATGCAAGTCCTGGTCCTCATCCATCGTCAAATCCTAGCTTTCTGACGCCTGGAGGAAGAACACTTCATCTTTCGTCTTGGGACCCTCCAACCCCACGGCATCAATGTCGATTTCACCAGTTTCCTCATCTTCTCCTCCCCCCCCACCACCACCTTATCCCAAATCCAACCCTCCAACTCAGCATCGCCCTCTTGAACTGTCCTACTATCTTCCTTCCACCCTCGGCTCCAACCTATCATCATTGCCTCCCCACCTGCCCCCCAACCCCCTTCTATTTATCTCTCAGCCCCTCTTGGGCCACCCCCCCCCCCCCCCCGCAACGCACATTCCTGATAAAGGGCTAATGCTGAAAATGTCTATTTTCCTGCTCCTTGGATACTGCCTGATCTGCTGTGCTTTTTCAGCGCCACACTTTTTGACTCTGATCTCCAGGATCTGCAGTCCTCACCTCCTTGCTTTCCTGATCAATCTGTTTCATCAGGATTTGTAAGTTTTTTTTACTACAACTTTAATAGGACTGATTATTCAATAAAGTCTCATGGAATTGCATGAGACATTTAGATAAATGATCAAAAGCTTAGACGACAGGGTAGGTCTTAAACAGAATCTTAATGAAGGAATGAGGGATGGAGATGTTCAAGGACGAAATGTCAGTGCTTTAGGACCTAGGAAGCTAAAGGCATGGCCAATGTATACCAGTGAGTGTAGAGATTGTAATTTACAGATTGTAATGAGTAGATGGCTAGTAAACAGCATTTTCCACCACCCCCCTCCCCAAAGTACAGTTTATGCACCCTGCTTCAAGATTCTACCAATGTCAGTCATCAGCTGGTAATTCACCCAGTTGTTCAATCCATGTCTGCATCATGAAAGCAAGACTGTGTTCATATGACATCTTACATAGGAAATGTTTTAGATGCTTGAGAAAAATCAGAAATGATAAATAAGTTGGCCATAGTGTTATTGTAATAGCAAACCTGATCCTTCCATTTTTAGTGCCCACATGTTATCTGCTATCACGATAAACAGGAATTGTAGATATATTTTTGTTCAATGTTAGCCAGTGGTACTGAGGCCCTTAGTCTTGGTCTGATTTTGATCAATTTTGTCTGTAGACAGGGACCAAATCTGGTAATGTGCTGATGCATGTGGATCAGCATCACACTGTTTAACGCTGCTCTGACCGAAATCTTTGGGAAACTGCTTCAGAGGTTGATTTTGTTGGACATTTTTAAAATGTTTTCTTAATTGCTATGGTTTTCTTGCGTGTATGCACTATGTGAGGCAATGTATAGTAGACTTCCAGCTGTTAGATGCAGGCTATTTTACTCCATTTTGTGACTGTTTTGAATGGTTAACCTTTGCACAAATTCACTGTGGGTGATGTGAGGTCTTGTGGGGCTTGCTCAAAGGCAAAGGGTTCCTCTATGGAGGGCTGTGGCTCTGGCCTGAACATACATTCATTTGCCTGTTGCCCAAGCCTGACTTGAGAGAATTTTGACCATTTACTGGCTCATCCATCTGTAAACATTAACCTGTCAGCAGAGTGACTCAAAAGCTTTGTTCAGTTGTCATCAAAACAGAGAAGTGCCTTCCCGTAATTGGTCTGAGATCCTTTGAATAACGGTTTTGCTTCAACTCATTGTGTTGTTATAAATGATCAGACTGAGGCGGTTAACTTGTCAAGTCAGTGCCTGCTGTGAATTCTCTCTTCCCTGTGGACGAATATACTTATTATGCTGTTGCTCCACAATCAGGCTTGAGTGCATAATTGAAGCTAATGCTGAAATAGCCAAGACCCTAAACTGAAAATTCCATTCAAAACCTCTCCATCTCTATTTGTGCTTTTTTGCTTAGGATTTACCTCTTTGACGAAGCTTTTGGCCATAATTTCTAATATTTCTTAAGGATCTCACTGTTTAATGTTTAAATTGCTGTGAAGTACATTGGGACATTTTGTGGAAGCTCAAGTGCTGCATTGGAAGCTCTCCTCCTTCAGCTGAGACTTTAAACTGAGTTAACTGTTCAGGTGAATGCCATGGCAGTATTCTGAAAAGAACAAGGAGTTCTTGCGGCACCTGATTAACGTTTCTGTCTCACTGCAGCTGCAAGCGAAAAGCAGATGAACTGTTGCTGAACAAAATGAATGCCATATTTGTCTCCATTAATTACCCTAGAATAATTCATTATATATTTGAAATATTTCTGAGAAACACGATGTGTCTGTGCCTATGATTATCAATGCAGAAATCTGAAGGTTCCAGGGAAGGTTGGGTAAGTGCTTAAAAAGGCATAGAGAATTCTAGATTTTATAAACACAAATGAAAGGCAGCCATCTTGAACCTTTATAAGATACTGGGTTTGGTCTCAGTTGGATTATTTTTCCCATTTCTGGGTGTTAGTTTGGGAAGGAATGTAAGCCTTTTGGAGATAATAAAGTGCTGATAAAAGCGTAAGAGGTTCTGAGAGTGAGTTATGTCGGTAGATTGGAGAAGTTCTGAGTGATTTGCTCAAGACAAAGCTGGGAATAGAGCAGAGGATGATCAGATAAGCTATAATGTCTTTGCAAGGCAGAGTAGACTTGGTGGGCTGAATGGCCTACATATTGCTCCTATTTCAAATGATGTTCAGGGAGATTTGATGGATGCATTCAAAATCACGATGGGATGGGGGTGCAGATATGCAGAAACCTTTCACCTTGATGGAAAGATCAAGGGCCAAAGATTGGCATAAGAATTCGTGCAATATGAGGATTTTTGTGCTTTTGCATTGAGTAGATAGGATCTGGAATGCATTGCCTGAGTGTGGTGGAGGTAAACTCAGTCATGGATTTCAAAAGACAGTTGGATAAGAGACAATGTGTAGTGTTACAGAGAAATGGGTTAGGGTTGGACTCGTGGACTATAACTCTTGCAGATCTCCCTTTGCTCAGTTTGTATCCTGCCAGTGCCACACAGCTCTTGACCTCGTTATGAATGCTTGGGGGAAAACATTGTTGAATAGATTCATACCTTGGCAAAAATGAAGGTTGTTGTGATTGTTGGAGGTAAGTCACTCCAGCTCCAGGACATTTCTGTAGTTGTTGCTCAGGGTAAATATTTTCTAATTGACCCGCTCAGCGATGTTCTTGCACCCTGTGGAGAAGGTGGGACTTGACCCTGGCTTCCTGACTTGGGTAAGGATGTCTACTGCGCAGACCTCACTTTCTCCTCGAAGATTTCAACCTACTGCGCAGACCTCACTTTCTCCTCGAAGATTTCAACCTACTGCGCAGACCTCACTTTCTCCTCGAAGATTTCAACCTACTGCGCAGACCTCACTTTCTCCTCGAAGATTTCAACCTACTGCGCAGACCTCACTTTCTCCTCGAAGATTTCAACCTACTGCGCAGACCTCACTTTCTCCTCGAAGATTTCAACCTACTGCGCAGACCTCACTTTCTCCTCGAAGATTTCAACCTACTGCGCAGACCTCACTTTCTCCTCGAAGATTTCAACCTACTGCGCAGACCTCACTTTCTCCTCGAAGATTTCAACCTACTGCGCAGACCTCACTTTCTCCTCGAAGATTTCAACCTACTGCGCAGACCTCACTTTCTCCTCGAAGATTTCAACCTACTGCGCAGACCTCACTTTCTCCTCGAAGATTTCAACCTACTGCGCAGACCTCACTTTCTCCTCGAAGATTTCAACCTACTGCGCAGACCTCACTTTCTCCTTAAGGATGAGTTCCTCAAGAAAGTTTAAAAATCACACAACACCAGGTTATAGTCCAACAGGTTTAATTGGAAACACACTAGCTTTCGGAGTGACGCTCCTTCATCAGGTGATGGAGGGCTCGATCGTAACAGAATTTATAGCAAAAAATTTACAGTGTAATGTAACTGAAATTATACATTGAAAAATTGATTGTCTGTTAAGCCTTTTATCTGTTAGAATACAGTGATAGTTTCACTTCTTTCATGTGTAAATCACAAAACCTTGTTTTAAAAGTTGCATTCTCGGGTTAGCTGTTAACAATGGTGATAGTTAGACAATATGTTGAAGGTGTTGGCCCCCTGTGTTCTCTGTCTATGCCATGATGTTTAGATTGATTCTAATCTAAAAAGTGAGACAACAGAGTTTTACATAAATTCATGCAGTTTTTGAGCTGAGAATTCTACATGAATGCATGCAGTTTTTGAGCAAAGTACAATGTAACTCTGCAAGTACAAATTCACCCCACAAAATATATGTGTGCATGTGGGTCTTTGTCTGTGTGAGTGTGAGAAAGTGTGTGTGTGTAGTGAGTGCAGTGTCTTAAGTCTGTGAGGGGGTGCATGTGAGACTGTGGGTGTGTGTGTGTGTCATAGCAAAGGCTACGACAACGGATGAATGGGCACAGCACAACAATCAACAGACAGGAGGGTTCCCTCCCAGTTGGGGAACACTTCAGTGGTCCAAGACATTCAGCCTCGGACCTTCGGGTGACCATCCTCCAAGGTGGACTTCGGGACAGGCAGCAGAGAAAAGTGGCCGAGCAGAGGCTGATAGCTAAGTTTGGTACCTATAGGGAGGGCCTCAACCGGGACCTTGTGTTCATGTCACATTGCAGGTGATCACCATTGCACTATACACACACACTCACATACACACGGACACAGGTACACACAGACACCCACACACATACCCACACACATCCTTATAGACACACACACTCTCACTCACACATGCACCCCGTCACAGACTTAAGACACTCTGCACTCACTACACACACTTTCTCACACTCACAACCCCACCCCAGACAGACGCGCACACATATTTTGTGGGGTGAATTTCTACTTGCAGATAACACTTGTAATCTCATAAGTAGGGCACTCAGGATGTGAAATAGCTTGTGGTACAATACCTCAGGTTCCAGCATGTAGCAGAAGAGTGACAAGAGATCGGTGTAACTCAGCAAGCCTGTCAGGTTTCAAATTATAACTCTGTTGATATGTGATTTTCTAAACTGGTTAGTGTTGGCGTGAAAGCTGTTGTTATTTCTCTCAAGCCCACAAGCTGAGAATGGAGCCATAATGTCTATGCAAAGCTGGTGATTTTATTTGATCTGGTAATTCAGTATTTAGTGGCAAACCACACTTGTATAAAGGGGCAGCCAAGCAGAATAATATCGCGGGTGGGGTTGGGGGTGGGGGGGTGGGGGCTGGATATGTTGGGGTGGGGGGGCTGGGGGGGGGGTTGGGATGGGTAGAGAAACCTGAATGATGAAATTCAAGAACTGTTTTTACTCCACAGTGATTGCTATCAAAGCTTACTGGTTACTGCAATGAATAATATCAGTTCGGATGGTTTTCTGTTTTCTTTCACTAGCCTTAATTAGCTGCTTGGGAGTTGTTCATGGACTCCAGTAGCCCTCCAGTGTCAACCAGTTGGTCATTCCATATCTATTGACCTGTACAGGCTATACGTATGTGCTCTCCCCTTGAGCTGTTCATCTATTTCAATTAGAGGTTGTTGGATTGCATCAAGGCCAAATGGTGACTGCTCTGACTCCGCACAGGTTTGAGATCAAGTCTGACACATACTGATCTGTGCAACCTTGCAACTCACTGGGAGAGAAATGCTAAACCATTGATGTCTCTTAATACTTGGACGGAAACTGCAAGAGAAGTTTGCTTCAGTGGTCTCAGCCTTAATTTGTTAGAGACATTAAGGATGTTTAAGTGACTCTTGGATAGGCACATGGAAGGTAGTACAATGAAGAGTACGTGGGTTAGTTTGAGCTTAGAGTAGGATAAAATGTTGGCATGACATCGAGGGCCAAAGGTCCTGTACTGTGCTGTACTGTTCTATGTTTTCAATTTAAATATTCAGTCCTGCAAAACCATCACTATCCCAAGCAAGGGTAATCAATGAAATTTTGCATTGTTGCTGACTAGAACCCTGCAGGAAAGATTTAGCCATGGACTATTCAAAAATTGAACTCACTGAATTGTTAGGAGCCAAACTGAGGTTCCTTCTTTCCTTACCCACTGAAGTTTTTTGCTTAGTATAAAAATGGAGTGTTCTACAAAAACATGACATTGAGTAGGGGGTTTATTCAGAAAAATAACCTTCATATTTTGAGTCAAGCATTATGTGTTTGAGTTGAGCAATGTTGGATATGAAAATCCCATGCAGAGGAACCTCAATTATCTGGCATTTGATTAACAGAATTTCAGATTATCCGAACAAGATCGTAAGGTCCTGATGTTTGGCTAACTGTTATCCAGCATTCGATTAACCAAGCAAAATATTCCCTGCCTGTGTCCTTCGGATAATCGAGGTACCTCTGTAAATGTATATTGCTTGGTCATGGTCATGGATATGTGAATTTACACAATGCTCAGCTCGAGGAAATGAGTGGAAACAAATGATTTTTTTATTTACTCGTGCGACGTAGGCGTCACTGGCTGGCGTTATCGGCCTTTAGAACATGGTGGTGAGCTGCGTGCTGAACTGTAGTTTGTGTGGTGCAGGTTAATTTCTTTGTTTAAACTTCGTAGTGATTGATACAACTGGCTTGCTAGTTCATTTTAAAAGGTAGTTGAGAGTCAGTTGGAGAGTCTGGAGTCCAGGTAAGCATGGCAGTTTTCCTTCCTTGAAGGACATTAATGAACCAGATGGGTTTTTTCAACAATCAAGTGGCGGATAGGAGAGAGGATTGCTGCTTTTTGAAACTGTCATCCTTTGGATGCGGTTTAAAACAAATAGCCTTTTTTTTGCAGAAGTATTTCTGGTCAACATCAACATCTCAGCATTATTTGAAGAACAGCCAGTTTTAGAAATGGTGACCTGAGATAAAATTAACACTAAATTCAATGTGAATTTGTTTTGGAAAACCAGTGTTGTATTGTTAAATAACAAATGGTGCTTAACTAACAAGTTTTTTTAAATGGAAGTAACAGGATTGATGACGGGAATATGATCAACATAGTGTACGCAGACCTCAAAAATTATTTAGTAAAGTGCCATATGACAGACTTGTCAGTAAAGTTTATCCAGCTTAAATTAAAGGGACATTAGCAGCATGTTTATAAACTTCACATGATCAGGGAGCGCCAAACCAGCTGTTTCAGTTTAAGGATGTGTGGTAAGCTGTTTAGGATTGAGTTGAGAAATTTCTTCACCCAAAGAGTAGTGAGCCTGTAGAGTTTTCTGCCAGAGAAAGTGGTCAAGACCAAAGCATTGAATGTTTTCAAAAAGGAGTTGAATATAGTTCTTACAGCTCAAGGGATTAAAGGAAAAAAACAGGAATAGGGTACACAGTTGGATAATCAGTCGTGATCATATTGAATGTGGAGCAGGCTCAAAGGAGCAAGTGGCTGGCTCCCCATGGTAGGCTACTGCAGAAAATACGGAGATATGGCATTGAGGGTGAGTTGGAGGTTTGGATTAGGAATTGGCTGGATGGAAGAAGACAGAGGGTAGTAGTTGATGGCAAAGTTTCTTCATGGAGTGCCGTCACTAGCGGTGTTCCGCAAGGATCTGTTTTGGGACCATTGTTGTTTGTCATTTTTATAAATGACCTGGAAGAGGGGTTAGAAGGTTGGGTGAGCAAGTTTGCGGATGATACGAAAGTCGGAGGAGTTGTTGACAGTGAGGAAGCATGTGGCAGGTTACAGCAGGATATAGAGAAGCTGCAGAGCTGGGCAGAAAGGTGGCAGATGGAATTCAATGTAGCTAAGTGCGAGGTGATTCACTTTGGGAAGAATAACAAAAAGATGGGGTACTGGGCTAATGGTCGGATACTTGGTAGTGTGGATGAGCAGAGGGATCTTGGTGTCCATGTACACAGATCTCTGAAAGTTGCCACCCAGGTAAATAGTGCGGTGAGGAAGGCATATGGCGTACTGGCTTTTATTGGTAGAGGAATTGAGTTCCGGAGTCCTGAGGTCATGATGCAGTTGTATAAGACTCTGGTACGGCCGCATCTGGAATATTGTGTGCAGTTTTGGTCGCCATACTATAGGAAGGATGTGGAGGCATTGGAACGGGTGCAGAGGAGGTTTACCAGGATGTTGCCTGGTATGGAAGGAAAATCGTATGAGGAAAGACTGAGGCACTTGGGGCTGTTTTCACTCGAGAAAAGAAGGTTTAGGGGTGACTTGATTGAGGTGTACAAGATGATTAGGGGGTTAGATAGGGTCGACAGTATGAACCTTTTCCCGCGTATTGAGTCGGGTATTACAAGGGGGCATAGCTTTAAATTAAGGGGGGGTAGATATAGGACTGATGTTAGGGGTAGGTTCTTCACTCAGCGAGTCGTTAGTTCATGGAATGCCCTGCCAGTAACAGTGGTGGACTCTCCCTCTTTATGGGCATTTAAGAGGGCATTGGATAGGTATATGGAGGATAGTGGGTTAGTGTAGTTTAGGTGGGCTTGGATCGGCGCAACATCGAGGGCCCAAGGGCCTGTACTGCGCTGTATTCTTCTATGTCTATGTCTATGTCTAATTTTCTGTTTTAAGGTTAACAAATGTCTTCTGGTACAGTGGGTAATGTAGGCCAAGGGCACAGGTTCAATTCCCACTTGTTCCAAATGTAAGTCACAAGATGCCTGAACAGGTTGATTTTTAAAAAAAAAAATTTACAAAATTAGCTGAGTGACAGGAAGAGGAGACTAGTGATGGATAGTTTTCCAGGCTATATAATGGTACACATTTGGGTTCCCAAATTCTGAGGTGTTCCCTGGGAGTTGATAAGCTGTTGAATCTGATTAGTAGGATAAATACAAAATTATACAAGGTACAAGGTGAGATTGCAGGATAAAAAGAACTTAACATCCAAACTGCTTTTTGTCTTCTTTACCCCCCCACCCCAAAAAAAAGTTAATGCCATCATCTGCAACCTTGTTACTTACCTCTGCAACTTCATAAACCTCCTTGCATTTATGTGAACCATTTAGTGCAAGTTGTTTGAAATACTTCAGGATAAAGGGTTTTCAACTTTTGCATTAAAGGAAGTCTATGTTTATTGGAGTGGTTCACTGAGAAGGTTCAGCACCACTACCTCAGCAGTTAAAGATGAAGACTTAATGCCTTCCCAGCAATGCCCACATCCCTAGAATTAAAAAAAACTCTTGATTTTGTTATTTTAGGGAATGTGCATAGACAATTGATTTGTCGTTGAAAATATTTTTGTTCCTAGTTCTAACTGCATTTCTGGTTGCTGGGGTATGCTTTGGAATTGCTTACTCTCTGTGTGGCTCATCAAGTATGCAATTGTAAATTAGTTATTAAGCTATAGGAGGCATCTCAAGCCCCTGAGTTACGTTTGTTCTGTAAGTGAATTTACATGCATACTTCCCAGCAGGAGTTGGAAAACAATCAGGAGCAGTAACTTTGGATGATTTTTCCAGCTCTAGACCAGAGGCACTGACACTGAAGCTGTTCTAATTCTGCCCTGGCTGAAGTCATATAAATAATAATAGAAATTGATCAATTCTTAATTTTGAATTTGAGAATGTTGGCTTTTGCTATCTATAAAAGTACTAATGGATATTAGGCAAAATGATGTATATGAAGTTAGGGCACAAGCCATTCATGGTTTAGTTGAATGGTAGAACAAATTCCAGGAATGTCGTCTTTCTCTTTCTGTTTTCCAAATGAGAGTGGAACCTGGACCAACTGATTGCATAACTCAAATCACAAGCAGTTTGATTGCCATCAAGATGCAGTAATATTTTCGCTGTCCAGTGACTTTGCTGTGAGGCTATAAGCAGTGCTGGGCAGAATAGATTGTGTCCAAATGCTGTACAGATGCTGTACAGTGGCTAACACCATTGGACTCAGTGACGACACAGTAGCTGACTTCAATTGTGCCAATTGTATTGTGCTAGCAGCTACCCACTCCACTTTACGATACAGCTGTAATATTACAATTGTTCCCAGTTTGGAGCAGCCCTGTATTGTAAAGCTGTGCCTGAAGATTCAATCACAGTTTGAAGTAAAACTGAGTTCATGCAATATGGTTTAATGAAACAGAAAACAGTGCATACGTGTGTTTATCTTCTCTCCAGAATAGAGAGAATTACTGCTTTATGCTTTGTTACTGCCTTTGAACAGAGGGATTCTTCAAATTTTCAAGCAGTGAATGTAGTTTGCAATTCTGAAGGAAATCTTTCAGTGCATGGATCATGGCTGTGACAGGTTATAACTGGTATTCAAGAAAGGCATCTATATTTGAATGTTTTTGTCAGATTGAATCTAAATGCTCAGTGAAGTTTACCAACTTTAAATAAAATATAGAATTATTACAGCATGGGAGGAGGCCAGTTGCCCATCTTGACTGCACTAGCTCTGTGAATGAGCAATTTACTTGGTGCCATTCTTCAGGCTTCTCCCCAAAATATTGCACATTCTTCATTTTGAAATATCTTGTTTCATTCCCTTTTCACTGTGATAACTGAACCTGCCTCAACTGCATTCTTAGGCATTACATTCAAAAGCTCAACCACTCACTGAGTGAAGAGGATTTTCCTCATGTCACCTTGGATTTTATCAGCTACTTCAAATCTGTGCCCACTCGCCTTGATCCTGTCTGTCACTGTAGTTACCGCATAGCTAATTTGTCCAGACCCCTCAAAATTTTAGAAAGTTTCTATCTCCACTTCTCTCATTTCTAAAACAAATGAAATCCCTTATCCCTCAGACCATTTTCATGAATTTTTTCTGCATTCTCTCCCATGCCTTTGTATCCTTTGTGGAGTTGTGTGCCAAGATCTGAATGCAATATCTAAGTGAGTTCATATCTTGTACAAGTTCAATGGACCCATTTTGCTTTTGCACTCTGTCTCTATTAATCAAGCCAAGGATACTGTATGCTTTAACTGCTCTCTCAACCTATAATAATTGTAGAATCATATAGCACAGAAACAGACCCTTCGGTCCAACTCATTCATGCCGACCCAAATTTCCCGAACAAAAGGGATCAGATGGTGATCAGCTGCAGAGCTGGGTTGGGAGGTGGCAAATGGAGTTTAATGCAGAAAAGTAAGACGTGATTCACTTTAGAAGGAATAACAACAGGAATGCAGAGGACAGGGCAAATGATAAGGTTCTTGGTAGTATAGATGAGCAGAGAGATCTTGGTGTCCATGTACGTAGATCCAAGTTGAAACTTTATTGCTGGAACAGCACAGCAGGTCAGGCAGCATCCAGGGAACAGGAGATTCGACGTTTCGGGCACAGGCCCTTCTTCAGGAATGAGCAGAGAGTGTTCAGCAGGAGAAGATAAAAGGTAGGGAGGAGGGACTTGGAGGAGGGGCGTTGGAAATGTGATAGGTGGAAAGAGGTCAAGGTGAGGGTGATAGGTCGGAGTAGGATGGAGGCGGAGAGGTCAAGAAGAAGACTGCAGGTCAGGAAGGCGGTGCCGGGCTGGAGGGATCCGGCTGAGACAAGGTGGGGGGAGGGGGGATGAAGAAACTGGTGAAGTCCAAGTTCATCCCCTGCGGTTGGAGGGTTCCCAGTCGGAAGATAAGACGCTCCTCCTCCGACCGTCGGGTTGTTGTGGTTTGGCGGTGGATGAGTCCAATGACCTGCATATCCTCGGTGGAGTGGGAGGGGGAGTTGAAATGCTGTACTACAGGTTGGTTGGGTTGGTTCGTCCGGGTGGCCCAGAGGTGCTCTCTGAATCGCTCCGCAAGTAGGCGGCCTGTCTCCCCAATATAGAGGAGGCCACACCGGCTGCAGCGGATGCAGTAGATGATGTGGGTGGAGGTGCAGGTGAATCTGTGGCGGATATGGAAGTTTCCTTTGGGGCCTTGGAGAGAAGTGAGGGGGGAGGTGTGGGCGCAAGTGTTGCACCTCCTGCGGTTGCAAGGGAAGGTGCCGGGAGTGGAGGTTGGGTCGGTGGGGGGTGTGGATCTGACAAGGGAGTCGCGGAGGGAGTGGTCTCTACGGAAAGCTGATAGGAGAGGGGAGGGAAATATATCCTTGGTGCTGGGGTCTGTTTGGAGGTGGCGGAAGTGACGGCGGATGATGCGCTGTACATGGAGATTGGTGGGGTGGTAGGTGAGGACCAGTGGGGTTCTGTCCTGGTGGTGGTTGGAGGGGCGGGGCTCAAGGGCGGAGGAGCGGGAAGTGGAGGAGATGCGGTGGAGGGCACCGTCGACCACGTCGGGGGGGAAATTGCGGTCCTTGAAGAAGGAGGCCATCTGTGTTGTACGTATTTTGAACTGGTCCTCCTGGGAGCAGATGCGGCGGAGACGAAGGAATTGGGAGAATGGGATGGCGTTTTTACAGGGGGCAGGATGGGAGGAGGTGTAGTCCAGGTAGCTGTGGGAGTCGGTTGGTTTGTAGTAGATGTCCGTGTTGATTCGGTCGCCTGAGATAGAAACAGAAAGGTCTAGGAAGGGGAGGGAGGAGTCCCAGACTGTCCAGGTGAATTTGAGGTTGGAGTGGAAGGTGTTAGTGTAGTGGATGAACTGTTCAACCTCCTCGTGGGAGCACGAGGTAGCGCCAATACAGTCATCAATGTAGCGAAGGAAAAGATGGGGGGTGGGGCCAGTGTAGTTGCGGAAGATGGATTGTTCCACATACCCTACGAAGAGGCAGGCATAGCTGGGGCCCATGCGGGTGCCCATGGCTACTCCTTTTGTTTGGAGAAAGTGGGAGGATTGGAAAGAAAAGTTGTTCAGGGTGAGGACCAGTTCGGTCAGTCGAAGGAGGGTGTCGGTGGAAGGGTACTGGGTGGTACGGCGGGAAAGGAAGAAGCGGAGTGCTTTGAGTCCTTCGTGATGGGGGATGGAGGTGTACAGGGACTGGATGTCCATGGTGAAGATGAGGCGTTGGGGACCGGGTAAGCGGAAATCCTGGAGGAGGTGGAGGGCGTGGGTGGTGTCACGAACGTAGGTGGGGAGTTCTTGGACTAATGGGGACAGGACCGTGTCGAGGTATGCCGAGATGAGTTCGGTTGGGCAGGAGCAGGCTGAGACGATGGGTCGTCCGGGGCAGTCAGGTTTGTGGATTTTGGGCAGGAGGTAGAAACGGGCGGTGCGGGGTTGTGGGACTATGAGGTTGGAGGCGGTGGATGGGAGGTCCCCTGAGGTGATGAGGTTATGGATGGTCTGGGAGATGATGGTTTGGTGGTGGGGGGTGGGTCATGGTCAAGGGGACGGTAGGAGGAGGTATCTGCGAGCTGGCGTTTGGCCTCAGCGGTGTAGAGGTCAGTGCGCCAAACTACTACTGCGCCTCCCTTGTCAGCTGGTTTGATGGTGAGGTTGGTGATGTACGTAGATCCCTCAAAGTTGCCACCCATGTTGATAAGGCTGTTAAGAAGGCATACAGTGTGTTAGTTGTTATTAGTAGAGGGATCGAGTCTTGGAACCATGAGGTCATACTGCAGCTGTACAAAACTCTGGTGTAGCCACACTTGGAGTATTGCATGCAGTTCTGTTCACCACATTATAGGAAGGGTGTGAAAGCTTTGGAAAGGGTTCAGAGGAGATTTACTAGGATGTTGCCTGGTATGGAGGGAAAGTTGAGGGACTTGAGGCCATTTTCATTAGAGAGAAAAAGGTTGAGAAGATTTAATTGAGACATCTAAGATAATTAGAAGGTTAGGTCGGGTGGACAGTGAGAGTCGTTTTCCTCAGATGGTAATGGCTAGCATGAGGGGACATAGCTTCAATTTGAGGAGTGATAGATATAGGACAGATGTCAGAGGTAGTTTCTTTACTCAGGCACTGCCTGCAACACTTAGTAGACTCATCAACTTTAAGTGCATTTAAATGGTCATTGGATCGGCATATGGATGAGAATAGAATAGTGTAGGTTAGATGGGCTTCAGATTGGTTTCACAGGGCAGCGCAACATCGAGGGCCGAAGGACCTGTATTGTGCTGTTATGTTCTAAAACTAGTGCCAGTTGCACTTGGCCCACATCCCTCTAAACTTTTTCTATTCATGTACCTGTACAAACTATACCTGCATCTAGTACTTACTCTGGCAGTTCATTCCACATATGAACACTGAAAAAGTTGCCCCTTTTAAATCATTCTCCTCTCTCCTTAAAAATATGCCCCCTAGTTTTGAACCCACCCCAACCAAGGGAAAAGATTTTTGCTATTCACCTTCTCCATGCCCCTCATGATTTTATAAACCTCTAAAGGGCCACCTCTTGATTTCCTAGGGTTCAGTGAAAGATGTCCCAGCCTATTCAGCACCTCCTTATAGCTCAAACCATCCAGTCCCAGCAACATTGTTGCAAATCTTTTCTGAACCCTCTTCAATTTAATAATATCTTTGCCAAAGCAGGATGACCAGAACTGGACACAAAACTCCAAAAGTAGCCTTATCAACTCCTATACTCGATGGTCTGTGCAATGAGGGCAAGCATGCTGAATGCCTCCTTAGGAACTCTGTCTATCTGTGATGCAACTTTTAAAAAACTATGTGCCCCTCTGTCTCTATTCTGCAATATTACCCAGGACCATACTATGAAATCTATGTCCTGCCCTTGTTTGTTTTACCAAAATGTAGTGCCTTTCATTTATCCAAGATAAACTCTTTAACTGCTACCCCTCAGCCCATTGACCCATTGATCTAGATCCAAGGATGTTTATAATCCTAGATAACCACTTTCACTGTCCATTATATCACCAATTTTGGTGTCATCTGCAAACTTACTAACCATTCTTCCTAAATTCTCATCTAAATCATTTATATAAATGGCAAGCAATGGTGGATCCAGCTCCAATCCCTGCAGAAACCCAAGTCCAGTGTGAAAAGATCCTGTACCACTACCCTGCCACCTTTTAGTGACTTCTGTACATATCCACCCAAGTCCCTCTGCTCCTACACTCCCTTCAGAATTATACACTTTTAAAATATTTTCATTCCTTTTCTTCCTACCAAAATAAATCACTTCAGATTTTTCTGATGATGAGGTGCTGGTATTGGACTGGGGTGGACAAAGTTAAAAATCACACAACACCAGGCTCTAGTCCAACAGGTTTATTTGGAAGCACTAGCTTTCAGAGCACTGCTCCTTTGTCAGGTAGCTAGTGGGGCAGGATCATAATACACAGAATTTCTAGCACAATAACAGTGCTTCGAAAGCTAGTACTTCCAAATAAACCTGTTGGACTATATAAACTGGTGTTGTGTGATTTTTAACTTCAGATTTCTCAGCATTGATCTTCTTCAACCATATCTCCGGGGCAAAATCAATTGTATTCCAGAAAGTGTGGGAACGAGTTTTGAGAAGATTTGTAGCTCAGGTTGACGTTCTGGATGTACGTTTGCTCGCTGAGCTGGAAGGTTCATTTTCAGATGGTTTGTCACCATACTAGGTAACCTCTTCAGTGAGCCTCTGGGTGAAGCTTTGGTGCAATGGCCTGCTTTCCTTGAGTTGGTGATGTCATTTCCTAATCTTTTTCTCAGAGTGTGGTAAATGGGGTCTAAGTCAATGTGTTTGTTGATAGATTTTTGGTTGGAATATCATGCTTCTAGGAATTCTCTTGCGTGTCTCTGTTTGGCTTGTCCTGGGATGATTGTGTTGTCCCAGTCGAAGTGGTGTCCTTCCTAATTATGCAAGGACTTGGATGTAAGGATACTAGTGAGACTGGGTCATTTTTTTTGTGGCTAGTTGATGTTCATAGATCCTGGTGGCTAGTTTTCTGCCTGTTTGTCCAATATAGTGTTTGTTACAGTCCTTGCACGGTATTTTGTAATCCCACTTGTCTCCCACAGCCATCATCCTGGGGTTACCATTGACAAGAAACTGAACTGGATCAGGCATATAAGTACAAGAGCAGGTCAGAGACTGCGTTTTCTGTGGCAAGCAACTTACATTCTGTCTACAAGGCACAAGTCAGGAAAGTGATGGAATGCTGTCCAATTGTCTGGATGGGCAGCTCCAACAACACTTGTGAAGCTTAACACTATTCAGGAATCTCTTTGCTTAAAAATAATCTATCCATTTAAGCCTTAAAATATTCAAAGGCTCTGCTTCCAATGTCTTTTGATGAAATATTTTTAAATACTCATGACATTCAGAGAAAAACATATTGCCTCACCTTTGTTTAATTGGGCAATGTTTTCTCTTATGTGCCAGGCTGCAGTAGACTAGTGTGATGTTCAAGGTCTGATGGCCAGCTGGAGTATACTGTGTTGGATAAAATTGGAGTGAGATACAGAAGTGAGGTGCATGCATTAGGGCAAAGAGTTAGTTATATCAAGGAAGAAAAGTTGAGTATATTTAGTGTCAGTTAAACTTCCTTAATAAAACAAGCACTGCAGATGTTGGAAAGCTGAAATAAAAACAAAATGCTGAATGTACTTAGCAGGTCTGGTAGCACCTGAGGAAAGTTAACAGACTTAAGGTTTGCATAGAACATTACAGCACAGTACAGACCCTTCGGCCCTCAATGTTGTACCGACCTATAGAACCAATCTGAAGCCTATCTGTCCTACACTTTTATCCATATATTTATTCAATGACCATTTAAATGCCCTAAAAGTTGGTGAGTCTACTACTGTTGCAGGCAGCGCGTTCCACAACCTTACTACTCCTCTGGGGTCATGCCTGTGACCTTTTATCAAAACACTTGTCGCTCAGCTTTGTGTGTAGTGAAGTCCTTAAACCCAGAACTTTTGTACATCACCTAGGCTGTCAATTCACTGTTAATGATTTTTGCTCTTTGAAAGTCCAGTTTTAAGTTTTTGTTTTTTTGGGCTGCTCTTCTTACTAATCTCTACCTCATTGCATCTGTGATGGGTGAGTTTGAGTTAGAGTACAAAAAGATGATTTAAAATCTTTAATGGTATTCAAGTTTTAGAAATTATGGAGAGGAAAGCAGAGGGTGATCACAGGTAGATGAGGTGAAGAAGGCATTTGATATGCTTCGCTTCATCAGTCAGAGCATTGCGTACAGGAGCTATGATGTCATGTTATGGCTGTACAAAATATTAAGGCCACATTTGGAGTACTGCATACAATCCTGGTCACCTTGCAATCGGATGCATGTTATTAAACTGGCAAGGGTGTAGAAACAATTTACAAAGATGTTACCAAGGCTGCAAGGTTTGACTTATAAGCAGAGGCATGATACATTGGGACTCTTTGTCCTTGGAATGTATGAAGCTGAGGTGTGACCTTAGAGTTTTGTAAAATCATGTTTCTGTGTTGTATGACTCTGAGAGCCAGAGCTAAGGTGAGCAGCCGAGGTAGTCTTCCTCTCAAGGTAGGGGGCAAAACTAGCGGGAAAAGGTTTAAGGTGAGAGGGGAAAGATTTAAAAGGGACCCGATGGGCAACTTTTCCAGATAGAGTGGACCATATATGGAGCAAGCTGCCAGAGGAAGTGGTAGAGCAGGTACAGTTACAACATTTAAAAGACATTTAGACAGGTTTGTGGATAAGAAAGGTTTAGAGAGATATGAGCCAAGTGCATGTATACCTGATTGGTATTGATGAGTTGGGCTGAAGGGTCTTTCTATGCTGTGTGACTCTATAACTCTGTTGAATAAAAACAAAAGTGAGTGCAAGTGGATCCTTATGTTTGAGAAAATTCATTGCTGACATGCTCACCATTTTGACCTCATCTCTCTCCAATGTAAAATATTTTCCATCAGAAAGTTCCATGTTGGGAAATATTGTGATTTCTAAAACTAGCGCTCAAATGTCACTTATTTGGTGCAGATTAATTTGTACACAATCCTTAGCAAGGGACAGCAAGATTGTAAGAATCTTTGGAAATGATATTTTGTCCTCAATCCTTTGGTGTCTGTTTCAGTGCAATACTCAAAGTTTTTGAGAAGATTTGTAGCTCGGGTGCTCGTTGTTGTGGTTCTGGTCGCCGAGCTGGGAATTTGTGTTGCAGACTTTTCATCCCTTGTCTAGGTGACATCCTCAGTGCTTGGGAGCCTCCTGTGAAGCGCTTCTGTGTTGTTTTCTCCGGCATTTATAGTGGTTTGTCTCTGCCGCTTCTGGTTGTCCGTTCTAGCTGTCCGCAGCAGTGGCTGGTATATTGGGTCCAGGTCGATGTGTTTGTTGATAGAATCTGTGGATGAGTGCCATGCCTCTAGGAATTCCCTGGCTGTTCTCTGTTTAGCTTGCCCTATAATAGTAGTGTTGTCCCAGTCGAACTGCTGTTGCTTGTCATCTGTATGTGTGTGGCTACTAAGGATAGCTGGTCGTGTCGTTTCGTGGCTAGTTGGTGTTCATGGATACAGATCGTTAGCTGTCTTCCTGTTTGTCCTATGTAGTGTTTTGTGCAGGCCTTGCATGGGACAACAACTCACCAGGACAAAGGACCTGATACCCAGCATGAGCAAAACCAACGTAGTGTACAAAATCCCATGCAAGGCCTGCACAAAACACTACACAGGACAAACAGGAAGACAGTTAACGATCCGTATCCATGAACACCAACGAGCTACAAAACGACACGACCAGCTATCCTTAGTAGCCACACACGCAGATGACAAGCAACATGAGTTCAACTGGGGCAACACTACTATTATAGGACAAGCTAAACAGAGAACAGCCAGGGAATTCCTAGAGGCGTGGCACTCATCCACAGATTCAATCAATAAGCACATCGACCTGGACCCAATATACCGGCCACTGCAGCGGACAGCTGGAACGGACAACCGGAAGCGGCAGATTCAAACCACTACAAATGCCGGAGGAAACAACACAGAAGCGCTTCACAGGAGGCTCCCAAGCACTGAGGATGAAACGTCTGCAACACAAATTCCCAGCTCGGCAACCAGAACCACAACATCAGTGCAATACTCCCTGCCCCCCACCAAAAAAAAATCAATATATTTCTTCATGCCTTGTGGGTAATGCTGGTTGGACCAGCAGTTATTGCTCATGCCTAGTTGCGCTTGAGAAAGGGGTAGTGAGGTGCCATCTTCAACTGCTGCAGCCCATGTTGTTAAGGTAGACATATGATGTCATGAGGAAAGAAGTTTCACAATTTTCACCCAATGACACTGAAGGAATGGTGATACATTTCCAAATAAGGATATTGAGCAGTTGCAGATGATGGCATGCATTCCCATGTATCTGCTGCCCTTGTCCTTATGGTTGGTAGAACTTGGAAAACCTTGGTGAATTTCTGCAGTGCATCTTGTAGGTGGTACACTCTGCTGCTTCTGAGGTTGCTGATGTAGGGAGTGAATGTTTATGGATGTGGTGTAAATTGAGCAGGTACCTAAGCCCTTGATGATGTCATGCTTTTTAGTGTTCTTGGAGCTGTACCCATCGAGGCAAATGCATAATATTCCATCACACTCCTGGTTTGTAGGAGGACCTTTGGGATGTCGGACCATGAGATACTCACTGCAGTAGTCCCAGCCTCTGACTTGTTCTTGCAGCCTCAGTATTTATATGAGTTGTTCAGTTAGGTTTCTGGTCAACAGTTGATGTTGATAATGGGAGTTTCAGTGATGGTGATATGATTGGATGTCAGGGGGCAACAGTTAGATTTTCTCTTGTTGGAAATGGCACTTGTGTGTCATTTGACAACCCAAAGCTGGATATTATACAGAGTACTTGTGAACGATGCTGAAAATTGTGCAATCATCAGCGAGCATCCTCACTTCTGGCCCCATGATTGTGGGATAGTCATTGAAGCAGCTGAATGTGGTTGAGCCTAGGACAATACCTTGAGGAACCTGGGGCCCCAGTGGTAGTGTTCAAGTCCCATCTGCTATGGAGTTATCTACTTACACCTCTGAGCAGGTTGATTTGAAATTATTTAGGTGCTCCTTTGGTGCATTGCACAGCATCTCAACCTTTGAGCCAGAAGGGACAGGTTCAAGTCCAACCTGCTCCAGTCGTGCGCACATAGAGAAAATATCTCCCCTGAGGAACCTCTGAAGAGATGTCCTAGACCTGTGATGACTGACCTTAATCACCACCATTTGGGCCAGTATGACTCCAACCAGTGGAGTGTCCAATTCCCATTGACTCCAGCATTGTGTTTGATGTCATACTGGATCAAATGAGACCTAGATGTCAAGGGCAGCCTCTCTAACTTTCACTCTGGAATTCAGCTCTTATTTTGTTCATGTTTGAACTAAGGATGTAATGAAGTCGGGAGTTGAAAGACCCTGACAGAATCACAAACTGAGTGTCAGTGAGCTGGGTAGCACCACAAATACCTTCCATTGATTGCAAATAGGCTCGGTCAGTAATTGGTCAGGTTGGAATTGTCCTGCTGTTTGTGTACAGGGTGTACTTGAGCAATTTTAGACTTTGTTGGGTAGGGGCCTCTGTTGAAGCTGTACACGTACAGCTTGGCCAGGGGCATGGCGAGTTCCAGAGCACAAGTCTTCAATACAATTGATGTAATGTTAAATTAATGAATAATGTAAACTTCTTTCTGGCTTGATTTGTTTTTGCACTTTTCCTCCTTTTTCCAAATTTTGTTACCTGTTACTGTATGGTTCCGAAGATGGCCAGTACTTCAGCTACCCAAGTGGCAATGAGTATTTGCTTGACTTGAGACTTTTTGCTCAACCCTATGTAGTCATTCAGTAGCTGCATATATGAAGCTTTCAAAAGGTGTCACTATTGGAAATGCCAGCCCCTATTGTCATCTGCTATAGATCTAAAACCAAGCTGGCTCCTCTCCATATATGTTCCTGAGCTGTGCATTAGTGTCATCAAAAGGTTGAGAGAATTTGCTGCTGAATTGGTACCCATTTGTCCTGGGTTAGGTTGCTTCCATACTGCAAGCAAATCTGCATAAACTGCACTTCCATCCATCTCACAGCAGCAGGAGACTGAAATATGTGGCTGCTTTTTTTTTGCTGCTGCAAGGAGATGCCTCATTTTTAGGAGTAGCAGTCGGCACTTGAGCAGGTCAGTGCTCAAAACATTTGTGCTCCTTTCAACTATATTCGATGGAATATGAAAGAGTTGCGTAAGAGAGGACTAGAGGGTGGTGTCATGCTTCCAGAACAATCTGAGGGAAGTGCAATTGCATGAAGTTGTAGCTGTTAGACCTGGCCAAAGGGAAGAATGGTGATACCCACCCAGTTCTCCCAGAATATGAAGGACTAAAATAGCCTTAGATGATATGAATACTACTTGTTTAGGGATGGAGATATTCTTGGAAAATACACAACACGAATGGTGAATTTTGGTGTCAATTTTAAGAAATATATTTGTTTCAGTCTGTAAATAAATAAATTTAATACAATAAATTCCATGTTAAACCCACACACAAATAAAGAGCTGTGTCCTTTCCCAGTGGGATATTGGGTATTGGCTTCTGGACAAGGAAAGAGTCCAAAAGGGAAAGGTGGAAATGGATATTTGTACAATATTGTGGATTTACAATAAAACCTTTGTAAATCTCTAAACTTATTTTGCTGTCTGATTCAACATAGGGATATCAGTACTTGAAACAGACCGAATGTCTGTATTCCACTTGCTGTACGATAATTAGTTGCCATAAATTAAACCTGATTCCATATGTTACCAGGAGAGGAATCCTGAATAATTTTCCCCTATCGTAACCGGGTGCACTAAGGCCAATCATTAGAATGGATGAAACCCAAGGTAAATTATGCATCTGTTCTATGTAATTTAGCCCCTAATTTTGACACAGCTTTTCAATAGGATCCCTCCTTAAACTCTCAATTCCTTCTCCAGAGGACTTTTTGTTTTGGTTTTCATCATACCTTCCTGTGATGTCTTTCAGAGATGGATCACATAGTTGATATTGTGCAAGAGATGTCCTTATGCTTTCCTTCTGCTAATTTATGTCCAATTATTATAGCTTTGTGATTCTGCTCGGCTCCTTCATCTCATTTTGCCTTGAATTTAACAAGTAACTCACCTACTGACCTCTTGTATTTGTTAGTTGGTAACTGACAGTGATGCGTTTGAAGGATTCCCCAACGTAACTGACCTGATCTGCCACAGCAGATATAGCGATGCATGACATTGTTGTTTCACATTACTGCTGTTCAGTTGAGTTCTTCACTTGGCATCTTTGCTGCATAAAAGTTGTCTACCCACTCAGCATTTGTCAAAAGAAAGGCTTTTATAAATTTAGGAAATGTGAAACAAGGAGGCTAAATGATGCTGTGGTCTGCTGCCATAGTCTAGGTTGTTAAACTTAGTTTTTGTGGTTGTTTATCCCAAGCACTTGCCTGGATGGAAGCTTTGCTACTTTTTCAATTACAGTTTGTTATATTTAAAATTTAGAAATTGAGATGAAGGGCCAAAGTTCATAATTTAGAGCAGCTCCAAAATTACGAGGAAATCAACTAAATCAGGAAGTGGTTTGGTTTCACCACAGAAGAGATGTAATATCCACAGTTAGTGCAGAGGTCAATGTAATGACTGCAACAAAATGGAAGGTTGTTTGCCCTTTAGAGATTTTGATTCATTTTTACCAAATTTCTCATGCGTTTATTCTCTTCTGAGACTCAGCTTGTCACAGGAGTAGAGGTTCCACAGACACCACGTACTTTTTGGTACTTCAAGTGAATAAATTTCACATTTGGATATAGCTGCCTATCATCACTCTCTACCAATAGTTGGGTAACACAAGGTGTAGGAGAAAGTGAGGACTGCAGATGCTGGAGATCAGAGCTGAAAAATGTGTTGCTGGAAAAGCGCAGCAGGTCAGGCAGCATCCAAGGAGCAGGAGAATCGACGTTTTGGGCATAAGCCCTTATTCAGACACCTAACAATGTAGGCCTGCACTCTTATTCCTTAATTGGGGTAAAGACACTGCCAATACCTGGCAAATCTGTCCAGGCTAGTAGGTACCTTGTTCAAATCCCCCTGCCCTTTCAAAACACGGTCACCAACCTAATCATCCTCATCACCTTCATATTTTTCCTGGGCTTAGCATCAACTGAAGGCATAATGTCAAGGGTCTATGTGCCCACTAATGTCTCTCCGTTGTAATTCACCACCACTTTTTCTGTTTCTATGACCTTTGTCTGATCAGCCAATTTATCTGGGACCTACCCATGAAAATAGTGCAGCTTTATCCAACTAAATTTTGAGAATTCTGAACCCACAGTCCCTGGCTTCAAACTCGATGATTTGATTTCCTTCTTGGCCCCTATTTCAAGTTCAAACCAACTGTTCGCAATATTGAGTGTATAATCATGACCTTATCCAAACACACAAAACTGTGATGACTGGAAACCTGAAGTAAAAACAGAAAATTCTGGAGAAACCCATCAACTTCAACAAGGTTAAAGACAGGATTCTTGGCAGAGCAGAGGAACAGTGGGATCTTGGGGTCAACGAACATAGATCCTTCAAAGTTGCTTCCCAAGTTTATAGGGTTAAGGGGCATGGTGTTTTGGCTTTCATTAACAGGGAGGTTGAGTTTAAGTGCTGCGAGATTTTGCTGCAGCTCTAGTTAGACCATACTTGGAATATTGTGTCCGGTTTGGTTGCCTCATTATAGAACATAGAACATAGAACATAGAAGAATACAGCGCAGTACAGGCCCTTGGGCCCTCGATGTTGCGCCGATCCAAGCCCACCTAAACTACACTAACCCACTATCCTCCATATACCTATCCAATGCCCTCTTAAATGCCCATAAAGAGGGAGAGTCCACCACTGTTACTGGCAGGGCATTCCATGAACTAACGACTCGCTGAGTGAAGAACCTACCCCTAACATCAGTCCTATATCTACCCCCCCTTAATTTAAAGCTATGCCCCCTTGTAATACCCGACTCAATACGCGGGAAAAGGTTCATACTGTCGACCCTATCTAACCCCCTAATCATCTTGTACACCTCAATCAAGTCACCCCTAAACCTTCTTTTCTCTAGTGAAAACAGCCCCAAGTGCCTCAGTCTTTCCTCATACGATTTTCCTTCCATACCAGGCAACATCCTGGTAAACCTCCTCTGCACCCGTTCCAATGCCTCCACATCCTTCCTATAGTATGGCGACCAAAACTGCACACAATATTCCAGATGCGGCCGTACCAGAGTCTTATACAACTGCATCATGACCTCAGGACTCCGGAACTCAATTCCTCTACCAATAAAAGCTAGTACGCCATATGCCTTCCTCACCGCACTATTTACCTGGGTGGCAACTTTCAGAGATCTGTGTACATGGACACCAAGATCCCTCTGCTCATCCACACTACCAAGTATCCGACCATTAGCCCAGTACCCCATCTTTTTGTTATTCTTCCCAAAGTGAATCACCTCGCACTTAGCTACATTGAATTCCATCTGCCACCTTTCTGCCCAGCTCTGCAGCTTCTCTATATCCTGCTGTAACCTGCCACATGCTTCCTCACTGTCAACAACTCCTCCGACTTTCGTGTCATCCGCAAACTTGCTCACCCAACCTTCTAACCCCTCTTCCAGGTCATTTATAAAAATGACAAACAGCAATGGTCCCAAAACAGATCCTTGCGGAACACCGCTAGTGACGGCACTCCATGAAGAAACTTTGCCATCAACTACTACCCTCTGTCTTCTTCCATCCAGCCAATTCCTAATCCAAACCTCCAACTCACCCTCAATGCCATATCTCCGTATTTTCTGCAGTAGCCTACCATGGGGAACCTTATCAAACGCCTTACTAAAATCCATATATACCACATCTACCGCTTTCCCCTCATCAACCTCCTTCGTCACCTTTTCAAAGAATTCAATAAGGTTTGTGAGGCACGACTTGCCCTTCACAAAACCATGCTGACTATCCTTGATCACATTATTCCTATCTAGATGTGCATAAATCCTATCCCTTACAATTCTCTCTAAGACTTTGCCCACAACAGAAGTGAGACTCACCGGCCTATAGTTACTAGGGCTATCCCTACTCCCCTTTTTGAACAAGGGAACCACATTTGCTATCCTCCAGTCTTCTGGCACTACTCCTGTAGACAAAGAGGACATAAAAATCAAGGCCAATGGCTCTGCAATCTCCTCCCTTGCTTCCCAGAGAATCCTAGGATAAATGCCATCAGGCCCAGGGGACTTATCTATTTTCACCTTTTCCAGGATTTCCAACACCTCTTCTCTACATACCTCAAAGCCATCCATTCTACTTATTTGTGCCTCAGTACTCTCATCGACAACAATGCCCTGTTCCTGAGTGAATACTGAAGAAAAGTATTCATTCATTGTCTCCCCAATCTCTTCCGCCTCCACACGCAACTTCCCCCTACTATCCTTGACTGGACCTATTCCTACCCTAGTCATTCTTTTATTCCTAACATACCTATAGAAAGCCTTAGGGTTTTCCCTAATCCTATCTACTAAGGACCTTTCATGTCCCCTCCTTGCTGCTTTTAGCTCTCTCTTCAGGTCCTTCCTGGCTACCCTATAACTCTCAATCGCCCCAATTGAACCTTCACGTCTCATCTTGAGATAGGCCGCCCTCTTCCATTTAACAAGGGATTCCAATTCCTTATTAAACCACGGCTCCCTCGCACGACCCTTTCCTACCTGCCTGACAGGTACATAATTATCAAGGACACTCAATAGTTGCCCCTTGAACAAGTTCCACATATCATTTACACTCTTGCCTTGGAGTCTACTTTTCCAAGCCACACATCCTAAGTCATGCCTCACCGCATCATAATTTCCCTTACCCCAGCTATAATTCTTGCCCTGTAGTACACACTTATCCCTCTCCATCACGAGTGTAAAAATCACCGAATTATGGTCACTATCCCCAAAGTGCTCACCTACCTCTAATTCTAACACCTGGCCTGGTTCGTTACCCAGAACCAAATCCAGTATGGCCTCACCTCTTGTTGGCCTGTCTACATATTGTGTCAGGAAACCCTCCTGCACACATTGAACAAACACTGACCCATCTAACGAACTTGAGCTATAGCTTTCCCAATCAATATCAGGAAAGTTAAAGTCCCCCATAACAACCACCCTATTACTGTCACTCATCTCCTGAATCACCTTCCCAATCCTTTCTTCAATGATTCTAGGACTATTAGGAGGCCTGTAAAAGACTCCTAACAGGGTGACCTCACCTTTCCTATTCCTAACCTCAGCCCAAACTACCTCAGATGTCAAGTCCTCATCCATCGTCCTTTCCACCGCTGTAATTATAGATTAGATTAGATTACTTAGTGTGGAACCAGGCCCTTCTGCCCAACAAGTCCACACTGACCCGCCGAAGCGTAACCCACCCAGACCCATTCCCCTACATTTACCCCTTCATCTAACACTACAGGCAATTTAGCATGGCTAATTCACCTAACCTGCACATTTTTGGACTGTGGGAGGAAACCGGAGTACCCGGAGGAAACCCACGCAGACACGGGGAGAATGTGCAAACTCCACACAGTCAGTCGCCTGAGGCGGGAATTGAACCTGGGTCTCTAGCGCTGGTGAGGCAGCATTGCTAACCACTGTGCCACCGTGCTGCCCACCACCGAAGCGCAATCCACCCAGACCCATTCAACTACATTTACCCCTTCACCTAACACTACGGGCAATTTATCCTGCCCAATACACCTAACCGACACATTTTTGGATTGTGCGAGGAAACCGGAGCACCCGGAGGAAACCCACGCAGACACGGGGAGAACGTGCAAACTCCACACAGAGAGTCACCTGAGGCGGGAATTGAATTCGGGTCTCTGCCGCTGGGAGGATGTACAGAGGATGTATAGAAAGGATGTACAGAGGAACCTTGATTATCTGAAGGATAAGGGCGGGCAGTATTTCGTTCGGTTAATCAAATTCCAGATAATCGAATGCTGGATAACAGTTTAGCCAAGCGATCTTGCTGGATAATCCGATGTTTAGATAATCAAATGCTGGATAATTGAAGTTCCTCTGTAGATGTTTTAGAGAGGGTGCTGAGGACATTTACCAGGTTGCTGCCTGGATTGGAGGGCTTGTTTTATGAAGAGGTTGAGTAAGCTAGGGCTTTTTACATTGGAGAGAAGGAGGAAGAGAGGTGACTTGATAGAGGTGCATAAGGTAATGAGAGACAGTAGATAGCCAGAAATTTTCCCCAGTGCAGAAATGGCTATCACGAGGGCTAATAATTTTAGGGTGATTGGAGGAAGATATAGGGGGGATGTCAGAGATTCTTTACTCAGAGTGGTTGCTGCGTGGAATGCTCTGTCAGCGGTGATATTAGAGTTAGAGATATTAGGGGCATTTAAGCAACTGATGGACAAGCACAAGGATGGGTGTGTAGGTCAGCTTGATCTTAGATTAAGATAAATGCTCACTACAACATTGTAGGCCGATGAGCCTGTATTGTGCTGTACTTTTCCATGTTCTAACTCTGGCAGCATCTGTGGAAAGAAAGCAACAGTTAATTATATCTGCTTCAAAATATTATCAGATCTTCTCTTCATTTTGTTAGTTTTTTCTATTAGATGGCACTTTTGTGAAGTGCTTCGAGACCTTTTCCACGATATTTAAAAGCTTAATGGGTGGCACAGGGCTCAGTGGTTAGCACTGCTACCTCGCAACACTAGGGACCCAGGTTTGATTCTAGCCTCAGACGACTGTCTGTGTGGAATTTGCACATTCTCCCTGTGTCTGCATAGGTTTCCTCTGGGTGCTCCAGTTTCCTCCCACAATCCAAAGGTGTACTGGTTTGGTGAATTGGCCATGCTAAATTGCCCATAGTGCTAGGTGCATTAGTCAGAGGTAAATGTAGGGGAATGGGTCTGGGTGGGTTACTTTCCAGAGGGTCGGTGTGGACTTGCTGGGTCGAAGGGCCTGTTTCCATTCTGAAGGGAATCTACTCATCTAATCTAAAAGTTGTTGCTTGTTTGATGATCTCAACCAGGGTAACAGACAAAACGTCATGGTTGACCTTCCTGAATTATGATTCAGAATTTGATTCAAAATTCACCACTAGGTCTCCGGAGGCTTCTGGGGGAGATGCATGTTTAAACATTGATCATTGATGGTATTCGATATACCGTAGTCCCCCTGTACCTGTGGGGGATACATTCCAAGATCTGCCGTGGACGCCCGAAACCATGGATAGGAGCAAATCCATTTATTTAAGTGGGAAATTTACCTTCCTGGCAGCCCCCGGTCCTTGGTTCTGGTATGTTCCTTGTAATATGTTCAGGCTGCGGTAAACCACGGGTAACTGAAACTGAGGAAACCAGACCCGCGGATCCAGGGGTCGTCCTGTGAAGTTATGATACACTACACTGTAAGATAAGCTGCCAGTGCTTATTGCTAGCTGCTATATGATGAATAGCCACCTCGACAAAGTGTAGAGTTGTGACTGGTACTTGTGGAACCCATAATCCAGCAAGGAGCCAATATCTTTGAAGCAGAATTGGAAAAGGCAAACTGCCAACAAAAATATGTAACTCGTTGGTACATGACAATGTACTTGTGTATTTTATTTCCCATTGCCTTCTTGAGACTTGCGTTACAAGTCTCTCCAAATGTCTTAAGTGTATTCCAGCTCATGAATTAATCCTAGCAATGACTGTATCAGCTTGAACATGTTGTCCATGCGAGCCAAGGCTTGTCTGTACTGCTTCCTGATTCATCTGTCTGCTCAGTGCCTCACACCTTATTGTGCTGCTGGTGCTGAGCAAACCCTGGCCCCAGGATTATGATTTCCGTCTAAAGCACAAAGCGACAATTACAGGAAGAATTTCTTATCACAGCCTTTTTCTTTTTTGAAAATTTGTTGGTACTTGCTGTTTTAATTCAAGAAATACTACAGAGGTCCACACCCTGCTTTCTATCCCAATGCCTGTCACTGGAAGTGTCTTGGCAATTAGAGTAAATGACTGTTAGAAAGGAATTGGACACTTGCTGATTCTTTGGTTGTCATCTTTGTGTACTAACAGAATATTTTAATACTTTCAGGCAGACCTGACAGTAGTGCAGATGGACAGAAATTGTCTGTTCGTGTTTTCCCCTATTCGGTATTTCAGTTTCATTTATAGATTAAAACATTTTCGGGTTGGGAGCTGATTCGTTTATAACTGACATTTCTATTAGAGTTTCGATTTTACAAAAATAGCTAAAGCATAAAATACAGTGTGCAAAACATAGCTGTGAAGAGTTACCAATGTATGATGGCTCATTACTTTGGAGATCTGATTTGTCAGGCAATGGATTTGAAGCAACTGTTTTAATTACTAATCCCAGGTACAGTAAATGAAAAGTCTACAGGGTCCACTGCTGTCACATCTGCTTAGTGACCACATCAATGGTGAAATTGGTATTTGATTATCCCACACTGCTCCCTCCCCCCTCCTCCCCCTCCCCCTCCCCCTTCCCCCCCCCTCCTCCCCCCTCCTCCTCCTCCCCCCAGGCAATGCTAGTGGTAAACTATTCAACTTAAGGAATGTAACCATGCCTGAGCCCTTCTGTTTCATTTTGCTACGACACGTGCCTTCCAACAGGGATTTCTGGATGGTGATCAGGTGGGGAATCCCAAACTGATCAGAGAATCATAGAATGATAAGCATACACTTCAGTTCCTTGTGCCTGAGACAGCTTTTTTGAATGAGCTATCCAATTAGTGGTTACTCTGCTCATTTGCAATTACCCTATGAATTTTTCCACTCCATATATTCAATTAATTTAATTTCAATTGAATTTGCATCCACCTCCCTTTCAAACAGTCCATTTCTTGAAATGTACAAAATAAATTCTCCTAATAACCCTTGAATTCTTCCATTGATTGACTTCAATCTTTGTCACCTGATTGCCGTCCTTCCTGGAAGTAGAATAGAGTCCTTGGCTATTCTGTCACAATCCCTCATAATTTAGATTTTTTTTAATTTAGATTTTATTGTCATGTATACTTACTTGGGTACAAGAATACAGGAGGACAGAGTTGCCATACTCTGGCACCATCTTACTATTCAAAAAACAGAAGCAGAAATAAAAGAAACAGGGGACCCAAGTGTTTGCAGATTGAAGGATGGACTGTAGCTGTTTTCCTGGCAGTGAGGACTCATGATAGAAGCAAGAGGAAGTGATCTTGACATTTCCTTTTCTTTTGGCTGAGTCCCCACACAATACTGCAGCCAGAATGCCATCAGGTACAGGCTCAGGCTTGGCCCAGAGCCGTGCTGCTGATGCTAAGACCATGTCACCATCCTTTGCTATGTTGCTGCTGCCAGAGTCCACTGAAGCTGCTGGTCCTGAAATGGGCTCAAACCCAGTACTAGGTTGACCATGCCGAAGAACCTGATGTTTTGGCTTATGTTGGTGCTGCTCCCAATCCCTGGGACAATCGTTTCAGTGGAGGAGTCCTTAGCTGTTTCCTCTTCTTCCCCACACCCCCAGACACTGAAAAGCAAGAAGAAAAAGAGCAAAAGTAATTCAGGGAAAGTAAAAAGCATAATGTCAAATAGCTCCATTATATCACACTTCAGCACAGATAAAGAGTAATCGATGGGTGTATTTTTATGTTTCCAAAGGACTTTTGATAAGGTGCCATACCAAAGGGTTGTACAGTATTTTAGAATAGGTGGCAGATCTTTTTTCAGTGGAGAAGTAGTAAAGGAGAGGTAAACTGACAGGACAGTGTAACTGATGGACTGCCACAGTGATCAATACGAAGGTCTCAGCCATTTTCAAACATCTGGGAGGATCATTGTCAACCTTAATCAATGGGCATTCTCATTAATTGACAAGTGGGTTCTTCTGAAGCCATTATATAATAGAGATTATTCAACAGCTCGAACCAAGTATCGGGATAGTTAAGTGAGCGGGTATTGTACAACTTCAGCAAGACCACTCAAACCCAACATCAGGCTGGAAAAACAGCAGTGAATGACCTTTGTTGAGATACTGTAGAACATATACTAACTGACAAGCAAAATGCCACAGTTATCAAGGACTGAGAGAGGATAAGATTTAACATCGTCTCTATATGGATGCCCACAAGAAATTCCTCAGAATCCGTATTCCCAGTTTTTGAGAATAAAATCAATAACCAGTTATTCTCCTGTGCACAATATTCTATCAAAGCCTTTGTATAATAAACTTCATATTACATTCATCGTATCTGGTTTTATTTGGGCAGCACTGGGTTCACAAGCCAGACTTTCCATTAAAATGTCATCTCCAATAGAAGTTCTCCAAACTTAAAGACACCTGTACACTGAGCCAGGATTCCCCAGACACTTGGAAAATCCAACATCATTAGCAACTCAAAACGTTCTATTAAGAGGCTACAGTACACAACAACTCGACAGACAGTGGTCAGTTTTGAAAGCTGGTCACTGTTCAGTCTTGTGCACATTCCACAAACATGCTTTATCACTAAATAAAATTCCTCATTTGACAGAAATGCAATATCACCATGGTGATCTTCTAATGTGCCGAAACTCAATATCATTTCCGTAGAGAGGAACTATTTTGAACAAATAAATGGTACTGCTGTGGAATCTCCATTGTCACTGATTGTTTTTAATGTCTTTGCGGGGAAAAAAAATTGAACAAGCAACTCTGGATTTAATGCTGTCAGTTTCCCAGATGCAGTCCTATGGCCATGGATGTAGTATCTGTCATCCTGTTTTAGAGAGCAGGTATGTTGCATTTCTTGGCCTGCACTGCTGTGGTCATGTCCTGAATTAATGCAGCTTGGGGGTGAGTTCAAAATTGACGACATATTTTTGTAGTTCCCTGTACTATTAATCCATGATCTTTTATAGGTTTGCTGCATCTTCTCTGCTATTGTGGACTATGAATGGCATATCTGTCAGTATCTCGTAAAGATTCTGATGCAAGCCAGTAGTCTCCTTTTCAATGATGGCTCCTTGGATTGAAATGCAGTATTTAAATAGGACCAAGAGAGAATTACATGCAATGTTTGTACAGGGGATGCAAAATAGTTCAGTGAATTAAGTTGGATACTCACCTGATCAATGCTCTGCATTTATCAATGGTGACATTGACTAGGGTGAGTTGTAACTGATGGATTGAAGGTGAGGAATTGGATAAAGCATTAAGGAATGGGTGCCGCTAAAACTTAAGTATGTGCGATGAGTGATGTATAGACCATGTTGGCAATGCATAGTGCCAAGAGGGAGGGTTCTATCACGTCGCATACACGATTCAACAAAAGTAGTCAATTTTCTGACTCTGGTAATTAAGCTGCTAGTGCTGCATCTAAGACTGGGCACAATGTTTTTGCTCAGCTCCTATGACAGCACCCATCAGTAATTCCAGGGAAGCATCAATAAATCTAGTTATTACTGTTGCTGTTTGTGAGTTCAGTCTTAGTAATTCCTGCTCCACCCAAGTTCAGTTTCTCCAGTGATGCTTTAGAATGAACTTCTGATCCTGTCCTGTGGGTACATATCATACTCACTGCATAGCTTAGAAAAAGAAAACCCAGAAGTCACAACTTATTGCTGAAATTGATCTGAAATTGCTTATTAGAGGCCTTTATTTATGGCTTGTCTTTCTCACGTTCCAATTCTCAATCCTGGCTCCAGTTTGGTCTTTCACTTGTTGGGGAGGGATTTTAATTTGATCACCAGTTACAAAATTTAGTTGTGCTTTGTTGACAAGGTTGTAGAAACTGTTACCACAAGAAGTGATTGAAACAAAAAGCAAACATGTATTTGAAGTGTTACAACAGGAAAGCAGACAGCCAAACCAAATCAGTCTTTCTACCAGTGTATTCACAACACAGCAAAATTAAAACCTTCAAAGACCATCAAAATTGGCCCCAATGGTTCCTAACCAGAGTTGAATAACTAATTCCAAACTCTATGTATAATCAATTCCAGACACTGGTTTATATCTTAAACAACCTAGCAATTTATTAACAATATATCAACTTCAGGGTAAAACTAAAGACCAAAGTAATCTAATCAGTCTATGGTTTAATCCCAAAACCTTTGTTTTCAGCCCCATTCACATAAAAGGCAGGCAAGCAGTTAATTCATAAAATAACAAAATGGCCAGATTACTTAAGTTTTTTCGATGATTCATTGTTCAACAGCCATAGATGGTTTCTTCGTTGAATTTCTGAAGATGTCGATCAGGGTTACCTTTTACAGTTCACTCAGATAAAGGTGGTAGGACTTGTAACTTCCTTCTTTCTGAGCTGCTAAGGATTGCTCATGGAAGATTAGACAGGGAGTTTTCACATGTTCATGCTGTAGCATCAACATCAGGCGCCTCACAGAAAACACAGTCTAAAACCCAATTCAAACTCTGGCCTTCCTGACAGATCAACTCTCTTTTCCATAAAGTCTTGGTTACAATTCGACAACTGTCATCTACTTGAGCATATGGTCCTTTCCAGACTTGCTGGAACTAATTTCCAGGTACTGACCTTGCTAATAGCCAGTTTGTGCAGTATCTCTTGAAACATATTACTCTTCGGTGATGATATTTGATTTAATTTATTATTGTCATATGTACCTAGGTACAGTGAAACATTTTGTTTTGAATGCATTACAAGGAGATCATACCATACAAAGTGCATTAGAGTAACTGAATAGAGCAAAGAGTACAATGTTATGGCTGCAGAAAAAGAGCGAGATCAGCATTAAATTTAAAATTTGAGGAGTCCATTCAGAAGTCTAATAACCATAGGGAAGAAGCTATTCTTAAACCTGTTGCTACATATGTTTAAGCTTTTGTATCTTCTGCCTGACAAAAGTGGTTGGAAGAGATTATAACCAGAGTGCGAGGGGTGTATGATGATGTTGGCTGCCTTCCCGAGGCAGCAAAAGTATAGATGAAATCAATGGGTGGACGATTAGCTTGTGTTGTGACTAAGAGTGTGGTGCTGGAAAAGCACAGTAGGTCAGGCAGCATCTGAGGAGCAGGAGAGTCGACATTTCGGGCAAAAGCCTTTCCTGATGAAGGGTTTTTGCCCGAAACATCGACACTCCTGCTCCTCGGATGCTGCCTGACCTGCTGTGCTTTTCCAGCACCATACTCTTGTCTAGGATCTCCAGCATCTGCAGTCCTCACTTTTGCCTAGTGTGATGATTGAGCTGGATTCACAACTCTAATTTCTTACAGTCATGGGCAGAGCAGTTGCCATACCAAACTGTGATGCATCCGGATAGAATGCTTTCTATGGTGCATCTATAAAGATTGGTAAGAATCTTTATCGACATGCTGAATTTCGTTAGCTGACTGAGGAAGTAGAGGTGGTGTTGTGCTTTCTTGACCATAGCTTCAACATAGGTTGACCAGGACAGATCATCATTCCTTGGAATTGATGCTCTTGACCATCTCCCTCTTTGTGCTGTTGATGTAGATAGGGGTGTGCCCTCCACCTTGCTTCCTGAAGTCAATAATCAACTCTTTGACATTGAGCGATTGTTATCTTTATACTACACCACCAAACACACTCTGTCCCTCCTGTGTTCTGTCTCATTATATTTGAAATCTAGCCTACAATAATGGTTTCGGCAGCAAACCTATAGATGGAGTGAGGGCAGAATTTGGTCGCACAGTCATGGGTGTGTAGGAAGTAAAGTAAGAGGTTGAGTACACAGCCTTGCAGAGCGCTGAGGAGGTATTGTTGCCTCTTCTTGTTGATTGTGGTCCGGGGGTCGGAAAGTTGAAGATCCAGTTGCAGAGGGCGGTGCAGAAACCTAAGTTAAGGTCTTTGGAGATTAGTTTGTTGGAATTATGGTGTTGAAGGCGGAACTGTATCATTAAGTAGGAGCTTGATGTCCTTATCCTTGTTACAGAGATGCTCCAAGGATCACTATAGAACAGGGGAGGTGGCATCTGCTGTGGATCAGTTGAGACGGTAGGCAAATTGCAAGGGATCAAGGCAGGCTGGAGTTGATGTGAACCATGACTAGCCCTCAAACACATTTCATCATCATGCAGGTCAGAGCCACTAGGCAGTAGTCATTGAGCCACGTTGCACGAGCTTTCTTAGCATTGGGATGATGAAGGGTCTCCAGACTAGTTTTAATGGGGTGCTAACCCGCAGTTAACTTCTAACCTGGCCTTTAGAATAAACAAAAATGCTGAACGAAGAGACTTTGGAGTGCAGGTTCATAGTTTCTTCAAAGTGAAGTCGCAGGTAGATAGAATAGTGAAGGAGGAGTTTGGTATATTTTCCTTTATTGGTCAGAGTATCAAGTACAGGAGTTGAGAGGTCATGTTGCGGCTGTACACGACATTGGTTGGGTCATTTTTGGAATATTGTATGCAGTTCTGGTCTTCCTCCTATCGGAAGGATGTTGTGAAACTTGAAACGGTCCGGAGGAGATTTACAAGGATGTTACCAGGTTTGGAAGGTTTAAGCTATCGGCTGGGGCTGTTCTCCCTGGATCATTGGAGACTGAGGGGTAACCTTATGGAGGTTTGTAAAATCATGAGGCTCATGGATAGGATAAATAGATGTGGTCTTTTCTATAGGGTGGGGAGTCCAGAGCGGGGGTGCCTAGGTTTACAATGAGAGGGAAAAGATTTAAAAGGGATCCAAGGGGCAACTTTTTTATGCAGAGGCTGATGCTTTGGGACAATGGAATGAGCTGCCAGAGGAAGTGGTGGAGGCTGGTACAATTACAACATTTTAAAAGGCATCTGGATGGGTATATGAATAGGAAGGGGTTAGAGGGATATGGGCCAAGTGCTGGTAAATGGGACTAGATTAGTTTAGAATATCTGGTCAGCATGGACGAGTTGGACTGAAGGGTTTGTTTCTGTGCTGTACAGCTCCATGACCCTACAAAAGCTTGTTCGGTCTATCTTTCCTTTTAAGCTGTTACCAGCACTCCAAAAAGTCATTTTTAGCTCATAGTTCCTAGTTCACAGCTCTAAACCAAAATTTATATAAGAATAAAACAATAATAGTGAAAAGTTAGCAAGGGCTCTAACAAAAGGAATGCTCAAAGTGTATGAGAAATTGAGGTGAAGTAAGGTGGGCAGAGGCTCCCATACACTGCTGTGCTTGATAGAATGACATGTCTTTGCTGTAAGAAGTGATTGTTCCTATTTCAAACAGAGTGCCCACCCCACTGGACCCAAGGCATTAGTTGCTGATGATAACATTTTGTACTTCATTCTATATTCATGAGGCTACCTAGGTACAAAGCAGTGAACCAGGACTTTCTATGGCGCATAACTTAGCTGTTGAATATTTTAACCATTTTTGAGTTATTAGGAGAGCTTCAAATTTATAAAGTTTAAAGGGTACAAGAGTCATGTACTAAACCGTGATTGTATGATGTTGCTGTACTGATTTGCTGTGCATCCTGTTACACAACTTGATCCAAGTCATTAAGTACTACTCTCCAAATAACATTTGTTACTGAATGTGGGAAGTTAAGTTGCAGCAGCTTCCACTGTTTTCAGCTGTTTTGGAGAACTCACCTGTGTTCAGACATGTTGGAATTGACAAAGCAATATTGGCGCACTCTAACCCGAAGTCATAGAGATGTACAGCATGGAAACAGACCCTTTGGACCAACACGTCCATGCCGACCAGATATCCCAACCCAATCTAGTCCCACGACCCATATCCCTCCAAACCCTTCCTATTCATATACCCATCCAAATGCCTCTTAAAATGTTGCAATTGTACCAGCCTCCTCCACTTGCTCTGGCAGCTCATTCCATACACGTACCACCCTCTGCATGAAAAAGGCTGCCCCGTAGGTCTCTTTTATATCTTTCCCCTCTCACCCTAAACCTATGCCCTCTAGTTCTGGACTCCCCGACCCCAGGGAAAAGACTTTGCCTATTTATCCTATCCATGCCCCTCATAATTTTGTAAACCTCTATAAGGTCACCCCTCAGCCTCCAACACTCCAGGGAAAACAACCCCAGCCTGTTCAGTCTCTCCTGATAGCTCAAATCCTCCAATCCTGGCAACATCCTTGTAAATCTTTTCTGAACCCTTTCAAGTTTCACAACATCTTCCTTCACTGTAATGTATCGTATGGTTTTGTGGCACCTTTTTGTCACTAATTTCCTTTGCCCTGTTCTACCTTATGAAAGAGGTGATGTTCAATTTTTAGTTGGGAGTGGTGAGACAAGGCAACTTGATAGTTTTGGTAGTTTATTGGAGAAACTATTTCTAAAGGCTGGAATGTTGCTAACGAGAGGACTCAAATTTAAGGTAGCTAATTACAGAGTTGTGATGTGGAATGTGCTGTTTGAAAGTGTTGGCAGCTAATTAAATAGTAACATTCAAAACCAAAGTGGATCAATTCTTGAAAAGAAAAAATATGCAGCATTAAGGATAAAGCAAGTGAGTGGGGCAATTGGTACATAACTCTTTCAGTCCAATGCATCATTCTTTGAATGTACTACTGACTTCCCATATGCCTCTCCATTCTTAATATAGCATTTGAATCACTGCCAGCTATGGCACCATCTAGAAACTGCTGGTATTCTGGGTACTGAGTTTTGCCATACACTGTAGCAACACCTTTTTCAGAGGTTGATGCGTGCTATATAATGTAACTGGCTATGTATCCAGTACTGAAATGCCTAACTGTACTTCTATTCTTTTTTAGAGCAATCTGTCTTGCCAGCCTGGGATTCGTTTTGAAGGAAATCAAGGGGTAAGTCTTTGGAATTTCTGTTTTTTGTTTGAACCTTTGAAGCATTTTCTTGCGCAGTTGACTCTTTCTTTGTTCTTGGAAATGGCTTCACAAACCATTCAGCCCCTCGAGTTTTTCTGCCATTTACTTAATTACCGCTGGTGTGTATCCCAACACCATCTATTTACTTCAGATCATAACCCTTAATAAATATTTTTACCTAGAAAAAACTGTTTTTAAACTTCTATTTGAACCTATACATCCTTTTGGGGGCGTGTCCCTAGATTTCCATATTATTTAAATGAAGAAGTGCTCCCTGATGTCAATCCTGAGTGACCAGGCTCTGATTTCTTTGGCTATGCTTCTTGGTCTGGACTCATTTTAGAGGAAATAGTTTCTATCTAAAATATTGAATCTTTTAATCATTGTAAACACATTGTACTATGACTGCTTTGAGATTAATCTGAAAATATGAATTAGGAGAAGACCACTCAGCTCCTTGAGTCTGCCATCCAGTAAGATGATGGCTGATCCGATTATTCCCTTAGTCTGCCTTCCCTCCTATCTGAGCCTGTCAATGTAGTATTCTTATTCTTTCAAGAAAACAGTTAATAAAAACTAGCATTCTAATATTCAGTAGGATATAGTGCAGTACTGGTGGAGTGCAGCACTATCAGAGATGCTGTCTTTCTGTTGAGGTGTTGGAGGTGTTGGCTTTGGTCTGTGATTAACATGCAAGGTCATGTGCAATATTTAAAGAAGGGGGAGTAGAGTTTTCCTGCAATCCGGAGCCAATATTTATCTCTTAACCAACGTCGTTGAAAAAATGAATAGCTGATGTTGAAACATGCACTTTCACCAGGGGTCATCAGGTTGCTGCCATGAACACTCTGTTAAGTCTTTATCCCTGCACCTAACACTACAGGCAATTTAGCATAGCCAATTCACCTAACCTGCGCATTTTTGGACTGTGGGAGGAAACCGGTTTTGAGGATGTGTTTATGCATGTTTTTCCAGTAATTTATTTGTCAACTATCAGTCCTTGACTTTATCCCTTACGTTTTCCTACCCCCACCATTCATATGCCAAATTTGATGTGTTGACATTGTTTCTCATCTCCAACTATTGCTTGCCTCTCTCAATTGTAAAAGTGAGTTCTGAAATCGGTGACTAAGAATTAGGAAAGGTGATTTTGGAATGTGCTGCAGTTGTGAAGTGATGGAATGACTCTGAGATTGATTGCTACAGCACCATGGAGATACATGCGTAATCTGTAGACGCCAATGGCCTGACATTAATTGAAGCAGATGGACTGGCCAGGGTTTCTGTTCTTTTATTAAAATCCTATCTCACACTTTTATAGAAATATGAAACTTGAACACAAAGCTATTTATAGACTGAAGCAAGTGCCACTTGTCTACATAAGTATGCAGCTCTCAGTTTTGATGTATGAATCAGCAAGGTTAACCCATTTTACTAATGGTTCTGTAAATTCAACTGTTTTAATCATGCAAATACAATTCACTGTCAATGTCAGTCACAGCCTGCCTTTGCTCTTTCAGTTGTTAAAGTGACAGGCACCCCTATTGTGTAATTGAATGGACTTCAGTTTGCGCAGTGTTAAACCACACAGGTCAGAGCCTCCTGGCATTTGATGAGTTGAATTCCTAATTGGGTTACAACTCCTGATTGCCATCCAGTAATGTCTACTAAATATTGCATGCTTCCTGAAGCCAGAATAGGATTTTCCTTTGTGTTGTTTGAGGTTGAATATCCTGCATCACTCACAACTATAGTTCACAAATGGTCATTTTGGTAAATTGCTAGAGAATGACTGATCAGTGCCTTCAGGATAGGTGAACATTTGGTCAACAATCAACACAGCAGAATTACTTCAACAGATCTAGGCTTAAAAGGTATGAACTTCGATCAGAGGTGTCATTTAGTTCTGAACTGTAATGGCTAGTTTTATTGGTATGTAAACGTAAGCAGCAGGCTATTTTAGAAAATACATCTATATAGAGCTGTATCACATTTTTAAAAAAAAATCACAAGTGCTTCACACAGTTAATTGCCCTGAACTGTTATGCAGACAAGTGTCAAATACAATGCAAAAGAGTACGCAGTTCTTTTTGATATTATTGTTCAGGGGAAGAATGTGGCCACACTCAAGGATTTTTTACTCCTCACAAATGATGGCATGATACCAACCATGTCTACCTAAGATGTTAGAATATGCTGATGTGATCTTTATTTAATAACTCATTAAAAGCATGGTTCTAGTCAGCATTCTCTCAATATTTGGGTTCTGGGGTGATTTTTACCTCCTGAGCTGAAGTAACGCATTCTGCTTTGAAGGGATCCTGAGAGTACGTGGGGCAATGGTGCTAGAGTGTATCCCTAAATAAATAAAATTGCTGTGAAAAGTTGGTGGTGAGCTTGTGCTCTGACCCCTGCAGCACTTGTAGTGATGGTGTTCCCACAATGGTGTTACATTGGATGTCCAGAATATTTCTGTTGAGGGAATGGTTATACATATCCAAGTCAGGATAGTTTCTGCTTTGTATGACATCTTGGTAAAGATGGAATTCCAATTCCATTCCCAAACCTATGACTGTTCTTTGCTACCTTGAGTGTAGATTGCAGGGAAAGAATTGTGTATTTTTGATTGTACATATTGCTGCTACACTAAAACACTCATTAAGAGTGGATATTCAGTTTAGTGACTAACTCTTAAGCAATAATTTGGGTGGTGATGGTAGTTAGCTTCTTGATTGTTCTTACACCTTCAGCAATCTAGGCTAGTGTTTCTTTACTTGTTCAGAGGATTTGACCAGAGAACACTTGTGGCTCAGTTGTTAGCACTGCTGCCTCACAGCACCCGAGTCCCAGGTTCGAATTCAGCCTTGGGTTACTGTTTGTGTGGAGTTTGCACATCCTCACCGTAGGTAAAAACAATGACTGCAGGTGCTGGAAACCAGAATCTGGATTAGAGTGGTGCTAGAAAAACACAGTAGTTTAGGCAGCATCCGAGGAGCAGGAAAATCGACGCTTCGGGCAAAAGCCCTTCATCAGGAATACCCGTGTCTGCGTGGGCTTCCTCCGGATGCTCCAGTTTCCTCCCACAATCCAAAGGTGTGCAGGGCAGATGAATTGGCCATGCTAAATTGCCCATAGTGTTAGGTACATTAGTCAGAGGGGAAACAGGTCTGGATGGGTTGTTTTTCGGAGGTCTGGTGTGGACTGGTTGGACCAAAGGGCCTGTTTCCACATTGTAGGGAATCTAATCTAATCTAAACGTGTTGAAATGGCAAGCAACTGGTAGCTCAGGGTCTTTTTTTGCAGACAATGTAGGTGTTCTGCAAAGCAGTCCCCCTTGTTTTCAAGTATAATTTCCTAGTATCTCTCATCCAGAGGATTATCAGCTGCCATTGCCATCATCTCCAACAGGATGCCACCATCAGACAAATAGTTCCCTCCCCTCCCTTGTCAGCCTTTTGCAGGGGCTGCTCCCTCCCAATACCTTGGTTCACTCATCGTTCATTCTCAACATATTCCCATGGCACCTTCCTTCGCAAATGCAGAAGGTGCAACACCTGCCCATTTACTTCCTCACCCCTCACTGTCCAAGACCCAAAACACAAATTCAAGATGAAGCACTGCTTTACCTGCACTTCACTCAATCTAGTCTACTGTGTTCCCTGCTCACAATGTGGTCTCCTCTACTTTGGGAAAATGAAGTAGAGATTGCTTTACAGAACACCTACGTTCTGTCTGCAAAAAAGACTGAGCTTTCACTTGCCTGCCACTTGAACACACCATGTGTTCTCTGGCCAACATCTCTGTCTCGGACTTGCTTTAGTGCTCTAGCGAAGCTCAGCGCAAGTTGGAAGAAGAGCATCTTAGTTTCATCTTGGTAACTCTGCAGCCTTCAGCACTTAGATTAGATTAGATTCCCTACAGCATGCAAACAGGCCCTTCGGCCCAACCAGTCCATACTGACCCTCCGAAGAGTAACCCACCCAGACCCATTTCCCTCTGACTAATGCACCTAACACTATGGGCAATTTAGCGTGGTCAATTCACCTGACCTGCACATCTTTAGACTGTGGGAGGAAACTGGAGCACCCGGAGGAAACTCACGCAGACATGGGGAGAATGCGCAAACTCCACACAGACAGTTGCCGAGGCTGGAATCGAGCCTGTGACCCTGGTGCTGTGAGGCAGCAATGCTAACCATTGAGCCACCGTAACAGGTTCAACAATTTTAAGGCTTAGGCATCTTTTCCTATGCTTAACCCCACTCCCATACATTAGGCCGTGTCATCACATGGGTTGCTACCACATACAGCTTGTCAGCTATTAATAGACCCCATTAGCAGCTATTCATTCTCCTTGGCTGCTCTTTATCTATTCCTTTTGTGGTCAAACTCTTTTCTCTGTCTTTGGGCTGCATTTCTACCTACAGTTACCCCTCCCCTGCAATAAAAAGCATCCTTTTCTTAACTGCCATCAGAAGAAGGGTCACTGGACCCGAAACGTTAACTATGATTTCTCTCTACAAATGCTGCCAGACCTGCTGAGATTTCCCAGCAATTTGTAGAGTCATGGAGTTATACAGCACAGAAACAGACCCTTTTGGTCCAACTCTTCCACATTGCCAGATATCCTAAAATGATGTTTCATTTGCCAGCATTTGGTCCATATCCCTCAAAACCCTTCCTATTCATGTCCCCATCCAGATATCTTTTAAGTGTTGTAAGTGTACCAGCCTCCAACATCACCTCTGGCAACTCGTTCCATACACGCACCACCCTCTGTGTAAAAGATTTGCTCCTTGGATCCCTTTTAAAACTTACCCCTCTCACCTTAAACCTATGCCCTTTAGTTTTGGACTCCCCTACACTGGAAAAGAAACCTTAGCTATTTATGCTGTCCACGCCCCTCATGTTTTAATAAACCTCTATGTGGTTAGCCATCAGCTCCCGCCGCTATAGGGGGAAAAAGCCCCAACCTATTCAGTCTCTCCATGAAGCTCAAACCCTCCATTCCTGGCAAATTCCGTCTGCCACTGTTTAGTCTATTGACCCATTTGATGAAGGTTCTGATGTGTTCTGAGATAACCTCCTTCACTCTTCATTATCCCTCCAATTTTGGTGTCATCTGCAAACTTAATAACCATCATTTGTATAAATGATGAAAAGCAGTGGACCCAGCACCAATCCTTGTAGCATACCACTGGTCACAGGCTTCCAGTCCAAAAAACAACCCTGTACCACCACTCTCTGTCTTTCAAGCCAATTTTGTATTCAACTGGCTAGCTCTCCCTGGATTCCACATGATCTAACCTTGCTAACCAGTCAACCCTATAGAACCTTGTTGAATACCTTGCTGAAGTCCATACGGACAATGTCTACCACTCTGACTTCCTCAATCTTCTTTGTCACTTGTTCAAAAAAAATTGAATCAGGTTAGAAAGACACGATTTCCCACACACAAGGCCATGTTGACTATCCTTAATCAGTCCTTGCCTTTCCAAATATGTGTATGTCCTGTCCCTCAGAATTTCTATTTTTCTTTGAAATTTCCAGTATCCACAGTTCTTTTGATTTTTGTTTAGTGTTCCAACAGACTTCTGATTTAACTTGTGGAGAGACTTTGTAGGTTCAGGAGGTGAGCTGTTTATTGGAAATTAATCAGCTCTGAAGTAAGGTGACTTTTTAAGACTGTATTTACCTGACAACGACCTGGCATGTATGTTGTTTTTACTTATTTGGATTATCTGAATTCCTGTTGAAACCTAGTATAAACTCCTTCACTCTCAAAGCCTTTAAATACATCTGAACATTGTGGTATCATAGCAAACTTCTGCCCTTCTGGTGAAAAGAGGTTAAAAGGTCAAAACTCTTGAGCGAAATGTGCTTCCTTCAGAAGCTGTTGTTGCTCTTTGGCCTCAATCAACTATTGCCATCTTTCTTTGTGGTGACTGTTACCCCACCACTGCAGCATTTTCCTAAGACTTCCATTGGTCCCAGATGTTTGAGAGGTCTTTGGTGCCCTGTTTATCCAAAAACTGTCTTAATCTCAAAAACAATTATTCCCGATTCTTGCATGCCATCAAGACTTTGTGTACCCTCAAGCATGATGGTGTTGATGTGCTATTATTATTGATATCTGCCTGTATTCTTGAGCAGTGCTGGTGATCTGCATTATAGCTTTTTTCCTGCTTAGTGGGTTCTTTGCTTGTGGTTGTTAAGATGCTGAAAGGGTGAAAAAGTTACAGAAAAATTTGCATTAGGATCTTTGTGAAAACTTTATTGGGTGATGCAATTGGCGAAGTTTTCATCAAGCTGAATGAGACTTAAGATTGCCTTTGGGCTTTCCTGAGTGACTCTGTTTTGTGTCAGTAAGTAACCCAGTAAATTTGAAAGCTGAGAATTAGTTTAGTTTCCTTTGCCCAACTTTTCAGATACAATGTCAGAAGGTGGTTTAAAAAAAGACTTATATTATGAGGTTTTGGCTAGTAATGAAGAAGAAAGAATTCAAAACAGAACATCTAAATTGGAAGAAATCTAATTTCTGTAAGATGACAGGAGATTCAAGTGGAGCCAAAGACTATCAGGAGAACTAATGGAACATCTTGATCAAGATGTTTCATGTTCAGGCTTGGTGTGTATCAACAATTACAACAAGGACCAAAACCAGAATTACTTGGATTCAAGTATTATAGCGATGATACGAAACAAAGCAAACCATCACTTTGTTATACAGAGCTTTAATATTGCTGAGAAACATGTTCCTCAAGTTTTTTTTGGTTGTCATCATCGATGAAAATGCAGCATGGATTTTAGTCTATGTTGATACAACTATAGCATAAGGAGAAGGATTGTTCAGCAAGTGCTGCCCAATCACAAAATTGAATCTATGCACTCAAGTGTTGTTACTTGATTGCACTGCCAGTGTAGTGGCAGGTATGTAGACCTTACATGCCAAGGATTATACTTTAAATGTCCTTGGTTTCAGAGTAAAAGCTGTACTTGACCAACCTGTTTCTGGATCAGTGGTGCTGGAAGAGCACAGCAGTTCAGGCAGCCTGCTGCTCGTCGGATGCTGCCTGAATTGCTGTGCTCTTCCAGCACCACTGATCCAGAATCTGGTTTCCAGCATCTGCAGTCATTGTTTTTACCTCCTTGACCAACCTATGCCTATAAGACCCAAACATGCCTGCTGTTATGTAATTTTGCAATAGGACTGCATTTGCCGAACAATCCTGAGTGCACTAATGACTACACTAACAAATAATTTATGATAATTAGTTAAGCTCATAACATGGCTCATTTATGTTGGCTAGCAGCACATACATTCATATGTATGGACCTGGTCTTTGCAAAAAGGAATGTGCTTAAGGCTTGTGCTTTTGGGAATTTGGGGAGGCTGGAGATTCCCATTGGCTGAGGCAGTGAATGCAGAAAGGAATCAGAGTCCTCTTGCCAAATAGTTAGCTTTTTTCCTAATGTATAAATTGCTCTGATTGTTTGAAATTTGGTATTCTGGCAATGTGCCAGAAAAAACTGAGAACATACATAATTTTTGGTGCTGTTACATTATATATGATGCATGTCAGGTGAATTCTTCAACTGACAACCAAATCAAATATAATGGGGGGAAAAAACCAAACAACTGCAGATGCTGAAAATCAGAAACGAAACCAGACATTTCTGAAAAACCTCAGGTGTGGCAGCATCTGTGGAGAGAAAGCAGAATTAATGTTTTGAGTTCTGAAGGAGGATCACCTGATCCAAACATTAACTCTGCTTTCTCTCCATAGCCTCTGCCAGACCTGCTGAGATTTTCAAACCATTTCTGTATTTTTTTCTATCAAATGATAGGTTGAGGAGGAAACCGATGATGAAAATAAGATTAGCAAAGGGAGAAAATGGAAGTCAAATGTCAGTTAACCAAAGGGAAGCTAAGAATCTTGCATCAGCATATAAATTGTAAGTGGGTAATAAGAGATGGGGCTGACTGGGGGTAGATGTTCGCAGGTAAAGGGACAGCTATAAAATGGGAAGCCTTCAGAAATAAGATAACGAGAGTCCAGAGACAGAATATTTCTGTTGGGGTGAAAGGAAAGGCTGATAGGTATAGGAAATGCTGGATGACTAAAGAAATTGAGGGTTTGGTTAAGAAAAAGAAGGAAGCATATGTCGGGTATAGACAGGAGAGATCGAGTGAATCCTTAGAGAATATTGGCAGTAGGAATATACTTGAGAGAAATCAGGAAGGCAAAAAAGGGAACATAGCTTTGCCAAATAGAGTTAAGGAGAATCCAAATGGTTTTTACAAATAGATTAAGGACAAAAGGGTAACTAGGGAGAGAATAGATTCACCTGCACCTCCACCCACATTATCTACTGCATCCGCTGCAGCCGGTGTGGCCTCCTCTATATTGGGGAGACAGGCCGCCTACTTGCGGAGCGATTCAGAGAGCACCTCTGGGCCACCCGGACGAACCAACCCAATCACCCTGTAGCACAGCATTTCAACTCCCCCTCCCACTCCACCGAGGATATGCAGGTCATTGGACTCATCCACCGCCAAACCACAACAACGCGACGGTCGGAGGAGGAGCGTCTTATCTTCCGACTGGGAACCCTCCAACCACAGGGGATGAACTTGGACTTCACCAGTTTCTTCATCCCCCCTCCCCCCACCTTGTCTCAGCCGAATCCCTCCAGCCCGGCACCGCCTTCCTGACCTGCAGTCTTCTTCTTGACCTCTCCGCCTCCACCCTACTCCGACCTATCACCCTCACCTTGACCTCTTTCCACCTATCACATTTCCAACGCCCCTCCTCCAAGTCCCTCCTCCCTACCTTTTATCTTCTCCTGCTGAACACTCTCTGCTCATTCCTGAAGAAGGGCATGTGCCCGAAACGTCGAATCTTCTGTTCCCTAGATGCTGTCTGACCTGCTGTGCTGTTCCAGCAATAAAGTTTCAGCTTTGATCTCCAGCGTCTGCAGACCTCACTTTCTCCCCAGAGAATAGGGCCCCTCAAAGATCAGCAAGGCGGCCTTTGTGTGAAGCCGCAGGAGATGGGGGAGTTACTAAACGAGTATTCTGCATCAGTGTTTACTGTGGAAAAGGTCATGGAAGATGTAGAATGTAGGGAAATAGATGGTGACATCTTGAAAAATGTCCATATTACAGAGGAGGAAGTGCTGGATGACTTGAAAGGCTTGAAGGTGGATAAATCCCCAGGACCTGATCAGGTGTACCCTAGAACTCTGTGTGAAGCTAGTGAAGTGATTGCTGGGTCTCTTACTGAGATATTTGTATCAACGATAGTCGCAGGTGATGTGCCGGAAGACTGGAGGTTGACTAACGTGGTGCTACTGTTTAAGAAGGGTGGTAAGGACAAGCCAGGGAACTATAGACCAGTGAGTCTGACATCAGTGGTGGGCAAGTAGTTGGAGGGAATCCTGAGGGACAGGATATACATGTATTTGGAAAGGAAAGATCTAATTAAGGATAGTCAACATGGCTTTGTGTGTGGGAAATCATGTCTCACAAACTTGATTGAGCTTTTTGAAGAAGTAACCAAGAGGATTGATGAGGGCAGAGCGGTGGACATAATCTATATGGACTTCAGTAAGGCACTTGGCAAGTCTCGCTATGGGAGACTGGTTAGCAAGATTAGAATACAGGGAGAACTAGCCATTTGGATACAGAACTGGCTCAAAGGTAGAAGACAGGGTGGTGGTGGAGGGTGTTTTTCAGACTGGAGGCCTGTGACCAGTGGAGTGCCCCAAGGATTGGTGCTGGGTCCACTACTTTTCATCATTTATATAAATGATTTGGATGTGACCCTAAGAGGTGTAGTTAGTAAGTTTGCAGATGACACCAATATTGGAGGTGTAGTGGACAGCGAAGAGGGTTACCTCAGATTACAACAGGATCTTGACCAGATAGGCCAATGAGCTGAGAAGTGGCAGATGGAGTTTAATTCAGATAAATGTGAGGTGCTGCATTTTGGGAAAGCAAATCTTAGCAGGACTTATACACTTAATGGTAAGGTCCTAGGGAGTGTTGCTGAACAAAGAGGCCTTGGAGTGCAGGTTCATAGCTCCTTGAAAGTAGAGTCACAAGTAGATAGGATAGTGAAGGCAGCGTTATTGGTCAAAGTATTGAGTACAGGAGTTAGGAGGTCATGTTGCAGCTGTATAGGACATTTGATAGCCCACCACCTCAACAGCAATTCAGGATGGGCAATGAAGGCCTGGTCTTTTCAGTGATGGCTGTAATCCATAAATAAAATATTAACTGGTCTCTCATTTCATTGCTGTTTGCACTCCATCTGAACCAGGGTGAATTATCCACACATCAAACTAAGTCTGAACTTGCCTAAAGTCCACAAGTGGTGGTTCTCTCCAGTACGTGTTCCTGGTGAACAGAGCCAAAGGTCTCCCCTTATTTTCTCACATGTTAGCCCATTGACGCTAAGGTCAGGTGTGGAATCCTCAATTTGGTTGATGGCATTTAACTGAGCAGAGACCACATGTTTGACCCTGTGCTCAGACTTCTGCAGTTCAAGTTGTCATTGGATAAACTTACTGAGGTATCAGAAGAGCTGGATGTGTGATGCTTTGCATTCTGCTGGCAATCAGCATTTAGCTACGTGAGATTTTCCAGTGGCTGAAAAAGGGCTAACATGAGCTCTGTTACAGTTGGATCGAGTAAGGTTTCTGAAATTTTGTGATGTAGTGTTAGAAAGTTTGGAGATGGAAGAGAGGGAGACATCATTGAAACACCGATCTTTTTTGATGGTTTTCTCAGTGTTTGACTGTTTGCTGGTTAATGAAAGTGGAAAAAAAATTGGTAGTAAAGCATGATTTGTTTTAGTAACTGACCTGTCGTTTTTGATAGAGGACTTTTTATATATTTGAGTGTGCATCTGAATAAAAACAAAGCATTTTAAGTATTTTATTATTCATTGCTTTCATTCGAACTTCACTACTGAGATTTTCAGTACTGCAGTTTCTGTCCTTGTTTAGTATTCATGACCTGGCTGATAAGCCCCAGATGGCCCTGTTTAATTGCTTGTGTTGTGCAAGTTTTGGCTTTATAGGTTATATTCTTAGCCTGTCTCTCTGTAGTTTAACTATCCTTAAATAAGTTGGCAAATTTGACTTCTCCGCCCTTCACATATCTCCTGAAGCACACTGCTTCTGCGTCAGAGTTCCCAGGAAAGCAGCATTTGGGAGGCAAGTGCCCATCTGGCCTGTAGTATGAGCAAACTAGGTTTATTTTTTTAAAAATGGTGCTCAAGAAGAAAAGAGGATTTTAAAATTTATTTTGAATGCTTTGATACCGGAAGGATGTTGGTAAAAAGCAGGATCTTGGATGTAGAAGTCATTTGATGCAATCTGCAAGAGCCAAAATTATTAGCTAATCAAAATTATTAGGAGTTTTGAAGTATGCACTCCATCTGCCAATGAAATCTGCTCCCAGTAACATACTGGTTATGGAATTCACCCCATTTGTGCTGATGTTTGATAATGACGAGAATAATGTGCCATGATTATCAACAGCCCATCATTAATCCAGAATTATCTCTAGATAAAAACACAGTACTGGAGCAATTCCTGGTAGCATTTGTGAAGAGGCAAACAGTTGATGTTTTCAATCTGATAACATTTCTTCAGAGTTTATTTTTTTAAATAGTCAAACTCTTGAATAAGAAATACCTGCCTTTTTGCAATTAAATGAAACTTACATTGGTTTAGAAATGGATAGTAACTAAGTGACTAGAAAGAATGAACATCAACAGAAATAAAAATCTTAAATAAAAAGTAAGCAAATCCCCAGACCTGCTGGCCTACCTCCCAAGGGTTCAAGTACAGGGAGCTGCAGACGTGGCATTGGTTTTCCAAAATTTACATGATTCTTGAATTGGCCTCATGAATTAGATGGTACAAAATGGGCAGCGTGATGGCATTGTGGGTTGGTGCAGGCTTGATGGGCCAAATGGTCTCTTTATGTACTGTAGGGATTCTGTGAACATGCTATTGGAGAAAGGAGTGGGGAGAGAGAGAATGGTGCACTGCAGACTTATGGTCTTAACAATGCACTTAGAAAATCGCAAAATGATCAAAATCAGTCTTGTTTTACAGAGAAATTGTATTTGAAAATGTAAACAAAAATTTTAATGATCAATCTGGAAGCATGAAGATGAGCTATTAGATGGAATAAGCATAAATTCCTAAATAGAATTGTATAGGTGCCACAATAAATAAGATAATATTTTACAATTGAAGGTTGATTAATGATTCGAAAGGAGGGTGTAGAAAAATGAGACATTTCCAATTTAGCATGTAGTGAAATGCTCGAAGGGTCAGTGTTGGATCTTGGCTCTTTAGGTTTTATTTTGGAGGAAGAGAATGGGAGCAATGTATCCATAAAGAGTTGTAGATACATACAGCATGGAAACAGATGCTTAGGTCCAATTCGTCCATGCCGGCCAGATATCTTAACCTAATCTAGTCCCATTTGCCAGCACTGGCCCAAATCCCTCTGAACACATCCTATTCATATACCCACCCAGATGCCTTTTAAAAGTTGCAATTGTACCAGCCTCCACTACTTCCTCTGGTAACTCATTCCGTATAAGCAAGACCGTCTGTGTGAAAAGGTTGCCCCTTAGGTCCCCTTGATATCTTTTTTCTCCTCGCTCTAAATGTATGCCCTCTAGTTCTGGATTCCTTCCAACCCAGGGAAAAGACTTTGTCTATTTATCCTATCCATGCCCCTCATGATTTTCTAAACCTTTATGAGGTCACCCCTCAGCCTCAGAAGCTCCAGGGAAAACAGCCTCAGTCTGTTCAGCCTTTCCCTATAGCTCAAATCCTACAATCCTGGTAAATCTTTTCTGAACCCTTTCAAGTTTCACAACATCCTTCCAATAGGAAGAAGACCAGGATTGCATGCAATATTCTAAAAGTGGCCTAACAAATGTCCTGTATAGCCACAACTCCTATACTCAATGGTCTAACCAATAAAGGAAAAATTACCAAATGCTGCTTTCACTATCCTATCTGCCTGCGACTCCACTTTCAAGGAGCTATGAACCCTGCACTCCAAGGTCTCTTTGTTCAGCAACACTCCCTAGGACTTTCCCATAAAGGGTATAAGATCTGCTTTGATTTGCTTTTCCAAAATGCAGCACTTCGCATTTATCTAAATTAAACTCCATCTGCTACTCCTTAGTCCATTGACCCATTTGATCAAAATCCTGTTGTAGTCTGAGGTATCCTCCTCCACTGTCAACTGCACATCTAATTTTTGTGTCATCTGCAAACTTAGTGACTATACCTCCTGTATTCACATCCAAATCATTTATATAAATGACGAAAAGCAGTAGACCCAGCACTGATCCTTGTGGCACACCACTGGTCACAAGCCTCCAGTCTGAAAAGCAATCCGCTACCACCACCACCCTCTGTCTTCTACCTTTGAGCCAGTTCTGTATCCAAATGGCTAGTTCTCCCTGCATTCCATGAGATCTAACCTTGCTAACCAGTCTCCCATGTGGAACCTTGTCGAACGCCTTACTGAAGTCCATATAGATCGCGTCCACCGCTCTACCCTCGTCAATTCTCTTTGTTTCAATTCAAAAAGCTCAATCAAGTTCGTGAGTCATGATTTCCCACATAAAAATGACTATCCCTAATCATTCCTTGCCTTTCCAGATACATGTTAAGTCCTGTCCCTCAGGATTCCCCCCAACAACTTGCCCTTCGCCGACGTCCAGCTCACCAGTCTATAGTTCCCTGGCTTGTCCTTACCACCAGTCTTCCGGCACCTCACTTGTGACTATCGATGAAGCAAATATCTCAACAAGGGCTGAAAATGTGTTGCTGGAAAAGCGCAGCAGGTCAGGCAGCATCCTGTTCCTTGGATGCTGCCTGACCTGCTGCGCTTTTCCAGCAACACATTTTCAGCTCTGATCTCCAGCATCTGCAGCCCTCACTTTCTCCTCGAAGATCTCAACAAGGGACCCAGCAATCACTTCCCTAGCTTCCCATTGAGTTCTAGGGCACACCTGATCAGGTCCTAGGGATTTATTTACTTTTATGCATTTCAAGGCATTCACCACCATCTCCTCTGTGATATGGACAGTTTTCAAGATGTCACCATCTATTTCCCTATATTCTGTATGTTCCACGTCCTTCTCCACAGTAAACACTGATGCAAAAAACTTGTTTAGTATCTCCCCTATTTCCTGCAGCTGCACAGGCTGCCTTGCTGATCTTTGAGGGGCCCTATTCTCTCCCTCGTTACCCTTTTGTCCTTAATGTATTTATAAAATCCCTTTGGATTCTCCTTAACTCTATTTACCATAGCTATCTCATGTCCCCTTTTTGCCCTCCTGATTTCCCACTAGGTATACTCCTACTGCCTTTATACTCTTCTTAGGATTTACTCGATCTCTCCTGTCTATACCTGACGTATGCTTCCTTCTTTTTCTTAACCAAAACTTCAATTTCTTTAGTCATCCAGCATTCCCTACACTTACCAGCCTTTTTTTCCCACCCTAACAGAAATATTGTGTCTCTGGATTCTCGTTATCTCATTTCTGAAGGCTTCCCATTTTTCAGCCGTCTCATTTATCAGCTGTTCCTTTATCTGCAAACAGCTGCCCCCAGTCAGCTTTTGAGAGTTCTTACCTAATACCATCTCAATTAGCCGCCTTCCAATTTAGAAATTCAACTTTTAGGTCCGACCTATCTATTTTCATCACTATTTTAAAACTAATAGAATTATGGTCGTTGGCCCCGAAGTGCTCCCGCACTGACACCTCAGCCACCTGCCCTGCCTTATTTCCCGAGAGTATATCAAGTTTTGCTTGCTAACTGTATAAAGCTAGAAAGTAATAGAAGATACTGCAAAGAGGTCTGGACAGATTGACTGGGCAGGAAACAAATGGCAGATCGAATACAATGTGGATAAGTGAGAAAGTATTCACTTTGATAAAGTGAAGGAAAGCAGAATTTCTTGTGTTTTTAATATTTTTAAAAAGCACAAACATTTACTGTTTCAGGGCTTGAGCTTTATTGGGAACATATTAATCACATGCAGGTACAGCAGTTGGGAAAACCAACATTTCGTCTTAATGTTTTGAGTACAAGGAGCAGTCTTAGGAGTATTACATAGGGCTTTGGTGCGATCATATCTGGAGGGTTATGTGCGGTTTTGCACTCCATTTTTAGGTAAAAGGTATACTTCCCTTGAAGGAATATAGTGAGGGTTCAGCTGGTTAGTTACAGAGAGGGTCGTCTCCTGTGGTGAGACACTGAGTAATTTGGGTCTGAATTCTCTGAAGACTGTAAAAATGAGAGGTAATCTTATTGAAGCATAACAGATTCTGGAATCATTGGCAAGTAAGTCTGTTGCAAGAAGCCACTGCAGTGTGTACAGAAACAATTTAATTTCAAATGTCATATGTTCAGTTCTTTTTTTAGTTGCATGCCTTCCGATGTTTGTTTTGCATTTACAATGAAAGATGCCAAATTTGCCATCCCCTGCTCACCTTGCTCTATCAGTAATAACTCTATAGTGTCAGTCTGGGTGGATCATGAAACATTTAGATTTTCAAAATTGGCACTATATACTGTTAAATAATTGAAGGATAATGTAAGCAGATGTCAGATTTTTTTAACATACTGAATATAGATGATGCTTCCTGTAATGGAATGGCAAAATCTCTGCTCAGCAACTCTTCTGGTCAATGCTTTGTTGACATCTGACAATCACTGTCAGAGAATTGGCTCTCAGTGGTACTGTGTAGAGTGAGCTTATTATTTTGAAGTATTCTAACTGCTCAGCAACTTTTGAATTGAGCCACTGGTAATTAATGATTTAATTTTTTTTCATTTGATTGTGATCACACACCATGTTGTGAAAGGTCTGGCCATCACTTTATTTGAACTTAACAGTGTAGGGTGAGCATTTTGTCATCTGCAGTGAATGTCCTCCTGTTCTGATCGGTCCTTTTTAGTAATTTGATTCTAGTTGTCAATCATTACACTAAAGTCATTTTACCTGAACTTGCAGCCATGCTCGTGCATTTCTCTAAAATCACCTGGTCGACATGTGCTCTGTTTTTGTCGATGACAAAAGGCCTTCGACCTGGCAGCAGCTATGTGATTGGCTCGCCAGTGGCTGAACAGGTTTTTGGTATGAATATTTGGGAAACCATCGGATCTCCAGAAAGGAAAGAGCTGTCCATTTCTGCAATAAAAAAAGAGCCTGAAGAAAGCTGGTTTATTTTTCCTCATCAGTTGTGTAAGTCAGGCACATCGATATTATAAATCGGTCACCTGTGGCTTCTGCAAGCAAGTTAAAGTACCTGGAGAAGGAAGGTTGAGAAAGAGCAGCTCATAACTATCTGGAAGGTTTATCTCAGCAAACCTTGCAGACAGATCATTAAGCTGTCTTCCCAGTTAGGATCCCTGCCTTTTCTGATATATAACACATAGGCATGTGAATAAGTATTATGCTGCAATCTGAACCTTGGGAGTTCGGGGCAAAATTTTAATATTTTGCCAAGTATGTAAACCTTGGAAGGATTATGAACTGTGAGGAGCATAGTATTGAACTTTAAAAGAGCACAGAGTGAGGAGGCAGATGAAATTTGATACAAAGAAGTGCGAAGTGATTCATTTTGGTAAAAAGAACACAGACACTATCAAGGATAGTTTTTTAAAGGGATGCAAGAGCAGAGGGACTTAGGCGCATATGTGCACAAATTATTGAAGGTGGCAGGACAGATTAAGAGCATGCTTAATAAAGTATGTAGTAACCTAAGTTTTTAATAGGAGCATGGAGTGTAAAAGCAAGGAAACATTATTAAATTTGTCTTAGATCATTGATTTAGCTTCGCCTGGAGTATTATGTCCTGTTCTGGGTGCTATACTTTACCAAAGAATGTGAACTTATTAGCAAAAGTGATTCCCTGGATGAGGAACAAAAGCAACATGCATCAGATTTGAAATACAAAGCAAATGCTGAAGAAATTCAGATGGCTGGCAGCATCTATGGAGAGAAAAACAGAGTTAACGTTTTAGAACCGAAGGCTGGAAAATGGTGCATTTTGTACTGTTGACAAAGAAGGATAAGGAGCAAATTGAACAGATTGTGGTGGTCTACATTCTCTTCAGTTTTTCCATGGCAGCCAATGTGTTTGCTTCCACACACTGGTCAATGTGCACAGATGATCTGAGCGTCTATGTGGCTGCACAGTTTAGATGGAATATTGGTAATGGAGCCTGATGAAAGGTTCCAACCTGCAACTTTGACTCCCGGCTCCTCTGATGCAACTTGACCTGCTGTGCTTTTTCCAGCTCCACAGTTCATCGACTCGGCCAAGACCAAAACAAAGAGAGTGCTCATGGTAGAAAAGGAGAGATCTAGGTAACAAAATAGGTGTTAATTACAACAAGCATGAAAATTGACATCCATTTTTGATTTAAAACTCTGTTCTCCGATCCCCTGCTGTGATATTTTCAAATCAGCTTGTTCAGAGATGTTACCACACACTTGTGGAATAGGTGGGATGTGGACTCAGACCTCCCGGCTCAGAAGTAAAGATACTACCACAAGAGCCCTTTTACTTTTTTAATTTTCTAATCAACCTATTCCGAGCAGGTGGGACTTGAACCTGGTTCTCCTGGGGGCCTGTGAAGGGGCCGGTTTTAATGTCTTTAATAGTAGCTTCTAACATCACCACCAGTGATGTGCTAAGCTAACTGGCCTGTAATTTCCTGCTTCCCCCCCCCCCCCCTCCCCCTCTTGAACTAATTACCCAAGTACACTACAGCCATGGGCTGGAATCTAGTCCAGACCAAAGCAAGCGCATACAGTCTCCATTTCTCAGTTGCTTTTTTTTTAACACATAGCATAAATGATAGATGTAAATTTAATGAATGCTTCTAGAATTTCCGTTTGCTTTTATGAAGTTCTCAAGCAGAGCAATTTTAGTGGGTTAGTTGTCAAATGTCAAGCATTGTAGTAGATTGAAATACTTCAGATATTTTGCTGTCAGTAGTTTGCAGTTCCTTTCCGATATCCTGACACTCGAGTAAGTGGCTGACGGAAAAATTAGTTTGCCATTTCTGATTTATAAAAACACAGATTCAGTCTAATTAAGTGTAGGTTTGCTGTTTCTTATGTTTCAAGCCAAGGTTTAGATGTTCCCAGGTTGGTTCCCTGGTCTTTTCACTGTTAACTCTTGAAGGCCAAAGCATAACATGGAATTCTTCAATATCTCACGGTTGCATAAGGCTGCATCAGCTACATTTGCAGCTTCTGGTCACTAATTAGAAGGCACAAAAGAGAACCAATGACAATGCTGGAGTGCAGTTTCGCATCTGAGAAATGGAGGAAGGGGGAGGGTGGTTGGGGGGTACATTTCGCTCACTGGTTAGCACTGCTTCCTCAGCACCAAAGACCCAGGTTCAATTTCAGCCTTGGGCAACTGTCTGAGTGTGGTTTGCATGTTCTCCCCGCGTTTGCGTGGGTTTCTTCTGGGTCCTCCAGTTTCCTCCCACAATCCACAGATGTGCAGATCAGGTGAATTGGCTATCCTAAAATTACCCAGTGTTCAGGGATGTGTAAATTAGGTGCATTAGTCAGGGGAAATGTAGAGTAATAGGGTAGGGGGAAATGGTCTGGGTGGGTTATTCTCCAAAGGATTGGTGTGGACTTGGGCCAAATGACGTTTCCACACTAGGGATTTTCTGATTCTATGATTTCAATTTTTCTACTTCTCAGTGGGCAGTGAGAAAGTTGCAAAGATGACACTACAATAAATCTAAATTATCTCAAAACAAATTCAAAAGTGCTAAATTGAGTAAGTAATAGAAATTGCTATTTAAAATTTCCAAGCAGCAAAGCTGAAGAATAAAGCAAACTTTTGCCTTTTTGGTTAAGATGCAGAACTAGAGAGAGAAATAGAATCAGCCTCAGTTCATTCCCTTATTGGTCAGAGTATTGAGTACAGGAGCTGGGAGGTCATGTTGCAGCTACAGGACATTGCTTAGGCCACTTTTGGAATATCGTGCAATTCTGGTCTCCCTCCTATCTGAAAGATGTTGTGAATCTTGTAAGGGTTCAGAAAAGATTTACAAGAATGTTGCCAGGGTTGGAGGATCTGAGCTACAGGGAGAGGCTGAACAAGGTGGGGCTGTTTTCCCTGGAGCATCAGAGGCTGAGGGGTGATCTTACAGATGTTTACAAAATCATGAGGGGCATGGATAGGGTAAATAGACAAGGTCTTTTCCCTGGGTTGGGGGAGATCCTAATTAAAGGGCATAGATTAAAGGGTGAGAGGGGAAAGATATAAAAGGGACCTGAGGGGCAACTGTTTCATGCAGAGGTAGTGCTGGAGGCTGATACAATTACGACATTTAAAGGCATCTGGATGGGTATATGAGTAGGATGGGTTTAGAAGAATATGGTCCAGTGCTGGCAAATGGGACCAGATTTGGTTAAGATATCTGGTCGGCATGAGCGAGTTGGACTGAAGGGTATCTATGAATCTATGATCGTAAGGGAAGGGGGTGGCAAAGATTTAATGAGTCTTGACCTTGAGTTGCCTCTGGAATGCACTGAGTTGGCGATAGCAGAAATCACATGAAAGAGGTGCTGGAATTGAGTTGACTTCCATCCTGAGATTTCTTCCCTTTGTTTACTTTCCCTTTTTAAAATTTATTTGTGTGATGTGCCTGTCCTAGTTGCTCCTTGAGGTGGGGGTGAACTGCTGTCTTGAACCTCTGCAGTCCATCTGCTGTTGGTTGACCCACAATGCATTCAGGAGGGAATTCCAGATTTTGACCTCACGTCAGTGAGGTAACGACAATATATTTCCAAGTCAGGATGGTGAGTTGCTTGGAGGGAACTTGAGGGTGCTGGCATTCCCATGTATCTGCTACCTTTGTCCTTCTAGGTGGAAGTGACTATGGGTTTGGAAGGTGCTGTCTCAGGATTTTTGGTGAATTTCTGCAGTGCATCTTATAGTGGTAGTGATAGTTGTAGTTGTAACTGAGTATTAGATTAGATTTCCTATAGTGTGGAAACAAGTCATTTGGCCCAAAAAGTGTACACTGGCTCTCCGAAGAGTAACCTACCCAGACTCATTTCCCTCTGAGATGGAAATGTGTTGCTGGAAAAGCGCAGCAGGTCAGGCAGCATCTAGGGAACAGGAGAATCGACGTTTCGGGCATTAGCCCTTCTTCAGGAGAAGAAGGGCTAATGCCCGAAACGTCGATTCTCCTGTTCCCTAGATGCTGCCTGACCTGCTGCGCTTTTCCAGCAACACATTTCCATCTCTGATCTCCAGCATCTGCAGACCTCACTTTCTCCTCATTTCCCTCTGACTAATGCACCTAACACAATGGGCAATTTAGCATGGCCAATCCACCTGACCTGCACATCTTTGTGGGAGTAAACCCATGCCGACACAGAGAGAATGTGCGAACTCCAAACAGACAGTCGCCTGAGACTGGAATCAAACCTGGGTCCCTGGCGATTCGAGGCTGTAGTGCAAAACACTGAGCCACCGTGCTGCCCTTACTGGTGGAGAGAGTAGATGTTTATGGATGTAGTGCCAATCAAGCAGGCTGCTCTGTCCTGGATGGTGTCAAGTTTCTTGAGTGTTGTTGAAGCTGCACACATCCTGGCAAGTGAGTATTCCATTCACACTCCTAACTTGTGCCTTGTAAGTGATGGACAGGCTTGGGCAGTCAGGTCAGTTACTCGCTGCAGTATTCCAACCTCTGAGCTTTCCTTCTCTCCCTTTCTCCTTTCTTTCTCGGCAGTCTGATCCCTTTACCTCTCTTTAACACCCCTTCCCCTACCATTATGCCCCTCCCCATCTATATCCCTTCTCACTCTGTTACCTCTTTCACCCTGTCTTACTCTGCCCTGTTTAACTTCAAGGAAATAGTCCATGGGGCTTTGAGCTCATAATTGTATGAGTAGTTTCACCCTGCCGGCAAATACGTGGTGTTGAAATGAAAGCAGCCAAGTTTTTATTCCAGAAAGACATGATTCCAATCATTTCCCCCTTTACAGGCATGGATAATTCCACTACCAGTTCCCTTCTGCATCCAACCCTCGTCTTCTCCCTATGATGCGATTCTCATCTCCTCTTTCCTTCTGCCCAAGTCATATTATTCCTGATAGCTGTTTGTTCCCCTAATCCCCTCGCAGGCAAACTGCCACTGCATCAGGCCTCAGGCTGCTCATGGCTCCCCCAGACACCAGTTGGTTTTCTCCCACATTTGCTGTTGATTGGTAAACCAATAAGCCTGTAAAATACATGCAGGAAAGAAAGGCTCCTGATGGAAGGAACAGCTGCTTGAAAGATCTTCCAGTTTTACTTATCAGTATTTAAAACTCTGGCTTCAAATAAAGCACAAAACAAAAAAATTCAAAAACAATAACCTTTCACTTTAAGTCACTCTTTTCTCATCTGTAATTATTGTATGGCATTATGTAGTTATTAATTATGGGAACTGTATGAACAAGCATTACAATTCATCTCCATTTGGGTAGAAGTCTGGTTGTATGAAATACTCTGGTGGGCTGTAGGTTCAGTACACCAGGGCAATGGAACGTAAACTGGGAAATGTGAAGTGTTACGTTTTAGGAAGAATGAGGAGAGGCAAACTAAGTAAAACAATTTTGCAGAGTGTAAGGAGCACATCTGGGAGTGTATATGTGTAGATTAATCTACCGACAGATTCAGATTGCTGTTAAATAGATTAGATTACTTACAGTGTGGAAACAGGCCCTTCGGCCCAACAAGTCCACACCGCCCCGCCGAAGCGCAACCCACCCATACCCCTACATTTACCCCTTACTTAACACTATGGGCAATTTAGCATGGCCAATTCACCTGACCTGCACATCTTTGGACTGTGGGAGGAAACCGGAGCACCCAGAGGAAACCCACGCAGACACGGGGAGAACGTGCAAACTCCACACAGTCAGTCGCCTGAGGCGGGAATTGAACCCAGGTCTCAGGCGCTGTGAGGCAGCAGTGCAAATAGCACATTGAAATTCTTGGCTTTATCCATAGATGCATGGAGTAGAAAACAAATTGTGCCAAAAGTACAAAAACACTGGTTAGACCCCAGAAGGAGTATTGTAGTTCCAAACTAGGCATTGCACCTTCAGAAGCTGTCAGAATCTTTGTGACGATGCAGAGGGGGTTTAAGATTGCTTAAGGTGTCACAAATCTAAAGAGATTGACAAAATTACTGAAGCATACGGTCAGTTCTGCTATAACAAGTGTTCCTTCAGCTCGAATTGACTTTAACACTATTGAAGAAATTAGACCGTTATTGTAGAACACAAACTTTCCTTAGCTGTATTGGCTATAACACAATTCCAGCCCCATTAATTTAAATGGCACAACATCACACAAAAACAGAACCAACTGTATGTTGCTGTAGCATTGTGATTTGGAATACACTGGCTGAAAGGGAAGCACATTCTGCAGTAACATTTAGAAGTGATTTGGATAAATACTACCAAATGGGGAAATAGCAGGGGATTGCATTCGTTGGTTACTATGTGACACAGTTAGACTATGAGTAATAGGATCAGGCATAGACCATTCAGCTCCTCGAGCCTGTTCTGACAGCCAGTAGAATAGTGGCTGATCTGACACTCCTCACGTCCACTTTTCTGCCATTTCCCCATTTCAGAACATGCAGCTGTTAACTGCACCAAAAATTAAAATGACTAGCTCCACAGGCTAGAGTTCAGCCAACTAGATCAAGCTGACAAACTCTTCCAAGTTGATGACACGATTAGAAAGTAAGTACTGCATGAGGAGAATATGATCCCAAAATTACTGCTGTGTAAATAACTACCACAAAGTAAATTGCGCTAACATACTGTTTAATAGTCTGTAGACTCTGTTATGAACTGAGCATATACCAAATGAAAGCCTCATTGGCATATACGTTTTGCAACATTTAAAAAGAAAAGACTCACCATTTCAAAGTTATGATGTAGAGGAGCTGGTGTTGGATTGGGGTGGACAAAGTTAAAAATGACAACACCAGCTTATAGACCAACAGGTTTAATTGGAAGTACAAGCTTTCGAAGCACTGCTGCTTCATCAGGTTGTGAAGCAGGATCGTCAGACACAATTTATAGCAAAGAATTACAGTGGCATGCAGGTGAAATGATGTATCAAACAAACCTAGATTAACTCTTTCATCTTTTAGAATGGGTTTGTTGGTTTTGGTTGGCAAAGTTGCATTAGTAGAAAGAATCAGATCTTTAGCCTGTCTTTAAAATACAGAGATAAAGGCTAACTTCAGACTCGAAAACAATAACTGGCTTTGCACATTCCAAAAATAGGACTCAAAAAAAAAACCCTTTTCAATATTTGCATGAGCTAGGGTTCCCAGGAGACCTGTCGCTATATCGTTTTGGGACGTTAATTGAAATGTATTTGACCAAGTGCCCAGCTGTTTTTACCAGAAAAACCGATGCGGTTAGCTGTATTAACCGGAGCTCTATAATTTGCATAGTTTTAAAGTAATTGTGCATTTTTTACTTCAATGTGTGTGCAATTAACACCTTCAATGATTGCAGTTCAATTGTGCAGCACTTAATGTTACCATTTTATCCCCACCTCTTCTGAAAATACAGACTGTTGAAGAAGAGTTTCTGGGAGGCCAGTCACACCCTCACTCGAGTAGCCAATCCTTATGGGAGTAGTAGTCACTTACTCCAGAAGGAATCACACCATCAACTTAATCCTGTTCTCTCTACACTTCCATCCATACGTTTTGAGGTATTTTATCCTCCCTCCCTCATTTTGCGTTTTTATTCCATGTTTCATGAGGTTCACCTTCAAGGCAACCTTGATGCTTTAAAAACCCAGGCGACCTCTCAGGTGGTGTCCAGGTTTTAGAATTTTATCATCAGTCATATGACTCTGTGTATTCATGTCCAATGTTTGTGATCTAGAGTCTGATACGAAGTGCTGCAATTCCAGGTATTTCTGCTCTTTGAAGTATCTCAATGTTGGGCATTTTGTACTTCCATTTGATGCCTATAATGTGGAGAATGCAACTCGTGGCATCTGTTCAGGGGAGGTGTCAGAGGTCAGTTCTTTATACAGTCGTGGGTGCGTGGAATGCACTGCCAGTGGTGGTAGTCAAACCAGGTACATTAAGGACATGTAAGCAACTCTTGGATAGGCACATGGATGATAGTGAATTGAAGGGTATGTAGGTTAGTTTGATCTTAGAGTGGGATAAAAGGTCGGCACATCATCAAGTGTCGAAGAGCCTGTACTGTGGTGTACTATTCCATGTTCTATGTCCTTAAGCTGGTGGTTAGCCCATAGTCGTCAACCACTTTTGGAAAAGCAATTCCTGATCCTCTGAAGGCCATGCTCAGTGGGACAAGAGGCCAGAGTCATCAGCAAACAGCAATCCCGTGCAGTTATCTCTGAAAGCTGAAGATTGCGGTCATCTCAGATTGAAGAGATTGTCTTCTGCTCTGGATTAAATGTATATTCCATCAATATTTCCACCAAAAATCCAGAAAGCATGGCAGCAAAGAATATGTTGAACAGCACACACCCATGACACACCCTACCTCTCACCAAATGTTATGTTAAAAGGGTCGGTTATTCGGTCATGCATCACAGTCAGAGATTCCAGCCATCATTCCATTGTAAAAAGATTTTAATAATGTAATGTCTCTGAGCAGATATGATTCCCTGGTAACTGCCTGTATTATCCAGCAAGCACATGCAATTGCATGGAAGTATTGCAATTTCTGATGTTTCTGCAGGAGATGTAGATTTCACTCAGCTTGGACTAAGAATCAGTCATGACTCAATGTGGTGATGTGGCAATCTATTGGAAAACATAGAAACAGGATGTTCCACCATTCAGTGAGATCAACACTGATCTGTGGCCTAACCCCATATGCCTGCCTTGGCCCATATCCCTTAATACCTTTTGCTTAACAAAAATGTATCCATCTCCGATTTAAAAGTAAAAATTGATCTAGCATCAACTGCCATTTATGGAAGATTTCCAAACCTCTACCACCCTCTTTGTGTCAAAGTGCTTCCTAACATCTCTCCTGAGTGGGTGATAATGGAATCAGGCTTAGTTCTGATGACTTCTCAACTGAGTTGTTCACTTGTGAATACTGGGCTCTTTGAAAGGGAAACTTTAAACACCTTTGTAATCACTAAAAACACAGAAATGGAAAACACACACCGGATCATCAACACCACACTCTCAGAAATCAGATGCATTAAAGAGGAAGAAAAGGACAACCAACTCCCATTTCTAGACGTGATGGTACAGAGAACACCTAACAGAGAATTCAACACAAAGGTATAGAGGAAAGCCATACACACAGACCAAGTCCTAAACTACGAAAGCAACCACCCCAACACACACACAAGAAGTTGCATCAAGACACTGTTCAAAAGGGCCACAACACACTGCAGCACACCAGAACTGCAAAAAGAGGAAGAAGAACACCTCTACAATGTATTCGCCAAAAACGGATACCCGCGCAATTTCATCAACAGATGCCTAAGGGAAAGACAATGGAATGAGGACGTGCCACAACCCAAAGGACTAGCCACATTACCATACATCAAGAACATTTCTGAACTGACAGCCAGACTACTGCGACCACTAGGACTCATAACAGCACACAAACCAACAGCCACTCTCAGACAACAACTCACCAGGACAAAGGACCCGATATCCAGCATGAGCAAAACCAACAAAATCCCATGCAAGGCCTGCACAAAACGCTACATAGGACAAACAGGAAGACAGTTAACGATCCGTATCAATGAACACCAACTAGCCGCGAAATGACACGACCAACTATCCTTAGTAGCCACACACGCAGATGACCAGCAACATGAGTTTGACTGGGATAACACTACTATTATAGGACAAACCAAACAGAGAACAGCCAGGGAATTCCTAGAGGCATGGCACTCATCCACAGATTCTATCAACAAACACATCGACCTGGACCTAATATACCGGCCACTGCAGCAGACAGCTGGAACTGACAACCGGAAGCGGCAGATATAAATCACTATAAATGCCGGAGAAAACATCACAGAAGCACTTCACAGGAGGCTCCCAAGCACTGAGGATGTCACCTCGACAGAAGACTAAAAGTGTGCAACACAAATTCCCAGCTCAGCAAACAGAACCACAACAATGAGCACCCGAGCTACAAATCTTCTCTCAAACTAGGAAACTTTAAACTCAACTCAGTTTAGTTTAGTTCAGGAATCTTGGATACATCTTTCAGATGTTTCCTTATAAACAGAGCCCCTATATAAACTATCTCTTATTTGTAAATTGCAAATCTTTTTCTGACATAAGCAGAGTTCTCTCCCTTGTGGAGGTGCTGACTATCACTGGAAAATCAGTTGCCCTCAGCTTCATTGGCAGTACCTTGCAGAAGAGGATGACTTTCCCACACCTAGGGTGAGTCTGAAGGTGGCAGTACAGTTTACTACATTTAGAGCAAACAGTAGTCATGGGAAGGGGTTGGTGAGGTGTTGGTGTGGCAGTGTGCTCCTTGCGCTATTCTCACCTGGCTTCTGAATTCTCCCGTTGGTAAGTCTTGAGGTGTTTGATGCCTTCCCAAATGCTCCTCCACCACTTTGGATGGTCTTGGGCTGGTGATTCTCAGGTGTTTGGGGGGGCGGGGGTGGGGATGCTGCACTTTGCCAATGAGGTCTTGTGGGTATCACTGACACGCTTCCTTTGTCCACCTGGAGCTCGTCTGCTATTTCAGAGCTGGGACTACGGCACCTACTTGGAGTGACTTGTGTTGGTCATGCAAATGCTGTGCCCAACGCATCATAGCCATTCAAGGGTAGTCAGTGCCTCAGTGCTGGAGATGTTTGCCTGGTCAGGGACGCAGGTATTGGTACATCTGTTTTCCCAGCGGATTCACAGGATCTTGTGCAGGCAGCATTGGTGATACTGCTCCAGCACCTTGAGGTGTCTGTTGTAGACAGTCCATGTCTCAGACCCATATAGGAGGGTGAGAGCTACCATAGCTCTAAACCACGAACTTGATGTTAGATCTGATGATGTCTTCGAACACCCTGTTCCTCAGGTGGCCAGAGGCTGCGCTAGTTCACTTGAGGCGGTGCTAGAACTCTTCCTCAATAACTGCTTTGGTCGTTCGGATATTCCTGAGGTATTGGAAGATCTGTGGCCTCCCCCGGACCTTGATGATCAGGGGTAAAAATCACGTTCATTGTGTTCCTCTGCGACTGGACGCTGTAGTGCGATTCCTTGAGGATTCCCTCAGCCACAGGAGGAGACAATTGAGGAGGACCTTGGCAATGACTTTTCCAATGGTTAGCAGCACGGAGATTCCCCTGTAGTTACCACAGTCGGACTTGTTCCCTTTTTCGAAAACGCTCATGACAGGGATAACCTCAGAACTTCTCCCAGGATGCTCGCCTTCCAGGTAAGGCAGACATAGCATGTAGCTGCAGCAGGAGTTCTTTGCTTGTACACTTCAACACCTCCAACACAGCCTGCTCTAGTAGCTTTGTTCTTAAGCTGGCAGGCGGCCGCCTTCTTCGTGCAGAGGATGTGTTGAAGGACGCTTGGATTGATGTCAGCCTCCTGGTTGAGGAGATCTCTGAAGTGCTTCCCCCAGCGTTGTGTGTTGGCTTCTTCTGATTTTGTTAAGAGTCTCCTTGGTGAGCAGTGAGGTGGGGCCTTGGGTGTTTGGTCCATAAGTGGTCTTGACAGTACAGAAGAAACCATACACATCGTGGTTGTCGGCCATTTGTTGGACCTCCAGTGTTTTCTCCACACACCTGTTCTTTATGTTGCAGGTTTGTCATTGGACTTCGGCCTTCGGTCGCCTGTCGGTTTGCCTTCTCCCTTCCATGTGTGATTGCTGATTTACACTCAAATGCCATGTGCTTCTGGCTTATCAATTCTTGGATCTCCTGATTATTCTCATCAAATTAGTCTAGGTATTTCCTGGTTGAATGACCAACTGAGTTTTTGCAGGCATTGAGTGCGGATCAGAGGCTGTTAGAATCTTGCAACTCCATGTCACCAAGGGTCGTGAAGTTTGTGGGGAGGAGTTGGTTGTATGAGATTATTTTGTCTGAGTCTTTGAGTGCCTCAATTTTGAACTACTTGCAGCACTGTTTCTGTTGTCTCTGCTGCGGTGCGACTATATTTATATTGATCCTGGCTCAGATCAGGTGATGATCCCTCTGGCGATTGTCGACTCCTGTCATGGCGTACGTGATTCTAACACCTTTCTAATCTCTCGCTCTGGTGATGATGTAATCAAGGAGGTACCAATGTTTAGGGCATAGGTGCTGCCAGGTGGTCTTGTATTTGTTGGAACGGTGTGTTGGAGATGAGGTTGTGTTTGTGGTATTTGGACAGGAGAAGGGTGTCTTTTGAGATTTGCTTTCCTACTCCCTCTTTCTCGATTACATTGCCCCAATTGCTGACTCTGGCTTTGAAGTTGCCGAGGATTACTAGTTTGTCTGCTGCAGAGACCTGAGAGAGAGATTGGACAAGGCTGCATTAGAATTCCTCCTTGTTCTCAGTTGTTGCATCAAGCGTTGGTGCATGTGCACTAAATACCATGACATACTGGTTCTGAGTAAGAGTGAATTGAATTGTCATGAGGTGTTTGCTTATTCCGCAGGAGGAGTCTTTGAGTTGACCCCATTCTTTGATTGCAAGGATTCAGCGCTTTTCTTCGGCTTTGCCTTTCACCACCTTGCTCTCCGAGCTCTCCTTCCCCTGCATGCTGGGTTTCACACAGGCCGTCAGTGTCAATATTGTAGCGTCCGAGTTCCTGGGCAACAATGATGTTGCAGCGTTTTTGTATAGAACATAGAACAATATAGCACAGAATAGGCCCTTCGGCCCACGATGTTGTGCCGAACATTTGTCCTAGCTTAAGCACCCATCCATGTACCTATCCAATTGCAGCTTGAAGGTCGCCAATGATTCTGACTCTGCCACTCCCACAGGCAGTGCATTCCATGTCCCCACCACTCTCTGGGTAAAGAACCTACCCCTGACATCCCCCCCCTATACCTTCCACCCTTCACCTTATATTTATGTCCCCTTGTAACACTCTGTTGTACCCGGGGAAAAGTTTCTGACTGTCTATTCTATCTATTCCTCTGATCATCTTATAAACCTCTATCAAGTCACCCCTCATCCTTCGCCGTTCCAATGAGAAAAGGCCTAGCACTCTCAACCTATCCTCGTACGACCTATTCTCCATTTCAGACAACATCCTGGTAAATCTTCTCTGCACCCTCTCCAAAGCTTCCACATCTTTCCTAAAGTGAGGCGACCAGAACTGCACACAGTACTCCAAATGTGGCCGAACCAAGATCCTGTACAGCTGCAACATCACTTCACGACTCTTGAATTCAATCCCTCTGCTAATGAACGCTAATACACCATAGGCCTTCTTACAAGCTCTATCCACCTGAGTGGCACCTTTCAAAGATCTATGAACATAGACCCCAAGATCTCTCTGCTCCTCCACCTTACTAAGAACCCTACCGTTAACCCTGTATTCCGCATTCTTATTTGTCCTTCCAAAATGGACAACCTCACACTTGGCAGGGTTGAACTCCATCTGCCACTCCTCAGCCCTGCTCTGCATCATATCTAAGTCTCTTTGCAGCCGACAACAGCCCTCCTCACTATCCACAACTCCACCAATCTTCGTATCATCTGCAAATTTACTGACCCACCCTTTGACTCCCTCTTCCAAGTCATTAATAAAAATTACAAACAGCAGAGGACCCAGAACTGATCCCTGCGGAACTCCACGTGTAACTGGGCTCCAGGCTGAATATTTACTATCTACCACCACTCTCTGACTTCGACCGGTTAGCCAGTTTTCTATCCAACTGGCGAAATTTCCCTCTATCCCATGCCTCCTGACTTTCCGCATAAGCCTACCATGGGGAACCTTATCAAATGCCTTACTAAAATCCATGTACACTACATCCACTGCTCTACCCTCATCCACATGCTTGGTCACCTCCTCAAAGAATTCAATAAGACTTGTAAGGCAAGACCTACCCTTCACAAATCCGTGCTGGCTGTCCCTAATCAAGCAGTGGCTTTCCAGATACTCATAAATCCTATCCCTCAGTACCCTTTCCATTACTTTGCCTACCACCAAAGTAAGACGAACTGGCCTGTAATTCCCGGGGTTATCCCTATTCCGTTTTTTGAACAGGGGCACAACATTCGCCACTCTCCTGTCCCCTGGTACCACCCCCGTTGACAGTGAAGACAAAAAGATCATTGCAATTTCCTCTCTTTCTTCCCACATAATCCTAGGATATATACTGTCAGGCCTGGGGGACTTGTCAATCCTCAAGTTGTTCAAAATGCCCAACACATCTTCCTTCCTAACAAGTATCTCTTCTAGCTTACCAGTCCGTTTCTCACACTCCTCTTCAACAATACGGGTTCCTCTCGTTTGTAAATACTGAAGAAAAGTACTCATTCAAGACCTTTCCTATCTCTTCCGACTCAATACACAGTCTCCCACTACTGTCCTTGATCGGACCTACCCTTGTTCTCGTCATTCTCATGTTTCTCACATACGCATAAAATGCCTTGGGGTTATCCTTGATCCTATCTGCCAAAGATTTTTCATGCCCTCTCTTAGCTCTCCTAATCCCTTTCTTCAGCTCCCTTCTGGCTGTCCTGTATCCCTCCAACACTCTGTCTGAACCTTGTTTCCTCAACCTTATGTAAACCTCCTTCTTCCTCTTTACAAGACATTCAACCTCCCTCGTCAACCAAGGTTCCCTCACACGACCATCTCTTTCCTGCCTGACAGATACATACATATCAAGGATACACCGTATTTGTTCCTTGAAAAAGTTTCACATTTCCACGACATCCTTCCCTGACAGCCTATGCTCCCAACTTATGCTCCTCAGATCCTGTCTTACAGCATCGTATTTACCCTTCCCCCAATTGTAAAACCTACCCTGTTGCACGCACCTATCTCTCTCCATAACCAAGGTGAAAGTCACAGAATTGTGGTCACCATCACCAAAATGTTCACCCACTAACAAGCCCATCACTTGTCCCGGTTCGTTACCAAGTACCAAATCCAATATGGCCTCCCCTCTGGTCGGACAATCTACATACTGAGTTAGAAAAGCTTCCTGGACATACTGCACAAATACCGCCCCATCCAATCTACTTGGTCTAAAGAGCTTCCAATCAATATTTGGGAAGTTGAAATCGCCCATGACTACTACCCTGTGGCTTCTGCACCTTTCCAAAATCTGTTTCCCAATCTGTTTCTCCACATCTCTGCTGCTATTGGGGGGCCTATAGTAAACACCCAACAAGGTGACTCCTTTCCTATTTCTGACTTCAGCCCATACTACCTCCAAAGGCAGATCCCCCTCAAACTGCCTTTCTGCAGCCGTTATACCATTTCTAATTAGCAATGCCACCCCCCTCCTTTTTTACCACCCTCCCTAATCTTACTGAAACATCTGTAACCAGGAACCCCCAACAACCATTCCTGTCCCTCTTCTATCCACGTTTCCGTGATGGCCACAACATCGTAGTCCCAGGTACCGATCCACGCCTTAAGTTCACCCACCTTATTTCTGATACTCCTTGTGTTGAAGTAAACACATTTGAACCCATCTCTGTGTCCGCAAGTATTCCCTGTCAGTGCTACCTTCTCCACAGCCTCCCTACATTCTTGGACATCCTGACAAACAGCTAGCCTACTTGCTGGACTACAAGTCCGGATCCCATCCCCCTGCCAAATTAGTTTAAACTGTTAATGGTGGGACTGTCCATAAGGGTCCTGACATTCCAGGTCCTAATCTTCTTCATGAGAGAGTGGAAGGTGCCTGTGCAAGATGTAGGGAAACAGTTACACGTTGGCTATCACTTGGGCTTAGTAGGACAAGGTCTTGGTCCAGTGGCAAGATGTGGCCAAGACAACTGGAGATCAGGCACTGCTGTTTGACTTGAAATTGCCTGCAATGGAGTGCAGACACAGTTTGGCACTGGGTTAGTGCGAGGTCCAAGGTGAGGAAAGTGGGTAGAAGGGGAGAGAACTGGAAGGACAGTATGCCTGCTGGTCATTCTCAGTCTGTGATTGTGAAATCACTGAGCTGGGTGTGGGAGGTTATAAAATCACTGAACTGGGGAGGGCGGTGAGTATATACAAATACTGGTCTGGTAGGAGTTTATATAAGCAGTGGGCTGGGAGGGTGTTATAAAGTTACTGGTTTGGATGTTTAAAGACAATAAAAACATTGGGCTGAAGTAGTTATATAAATGCTGGGTTGACAGTGTTATAATATTACTGGGCCGTGAGGTGTTATAAAGTTATTGGGGAGGATTAGATAAACACTGGGCTGGGGGATGTTCTATAATTACTGGGATGTTATTATAAACACTAGCTGGAGGTAAGGGAAATCTCACTGCAGTAGCAGCTCAGGCGAGCTTGCTTTGAGCACCAGAAAATGCAGTTTGGAGCCCATCAGGAGATGGAAGGAGTGGTGCTCAGGCCTCTGTATCGGGAGCTGCATGAGCAGGAGAGGTCGAGCCGAATCTGAGGAAGGTGAGGGAAGGCAGGCAGGCAGTTGCAACAGACGCCTGAATGAATGTGGGAGGAATGGACAATATTGAGAGAAACAGCAGAAACCGGGAGAAAAATTTGGTGGGAAAGAAGTCTCTATTACTTCACCAAGAGGCTAACCTTATGTTGAGTGGCAGTTCTAAAGAAAGGTCACTGGATATAAAATGTTGACTGCTTTCCTCTGATGCTGCGAAACCTGAGTTTCTTCAGCTGTTTCTTATTTTGTTTATAATATATGAACTTAGAGGGATGAAGAATACTAGGAGAGAATTTGGATGCTATAAGCTGAGGTTGATTCATTCTTGTCAAGATTTCTATGCATATCCTTCCCAGGACCAGTGACTAAATAATGCCTGGAGATGCTAAGGCACCTTGAGGTGTCCCTAGCCTGAGATCCACTCATTGGTTGAGCCAGAAATCCCCAGGTTATACTGTTCCATTGAATCATAGGATTAACAACTGAAGCATTGCAATGGAACCATCCAGGAAATTGAGGCAACTTACATTAGATTCAAAATTACTATTCTCCAGGTAATGTTTGTTCTTCCATATATCTAATTTCGTTAGATAATTAAAAGGCGAATTAGTCAGGAAAATTTGCACCTTCCACAGACTATAGGCAAAGAAATTTGTGTTATGGAACTATAGTGATGTTGTAGATGGAGGTACGATAAAGACAAACTATAGTATAACTTAATGATGGGACAGGCTAGAGGAGCTGAATTATCTCTTGTTGCTGAATTCCTTAAATATCATGGGACTAGGAAATGGCCTGTAATTTAGTTGTGGACCAGTGAAACGTTCTAGACTTTCACAACTTAGACCAACTGTACTTCTGTCCTCTGCCTTTGACTTCTCTTTTTAGAACAATGCCCTATAAGAAAGGGTGGTTACAGGAATAGATTGTAAATGTAGGGGCTGTTCTCTTTCGGGACATTGAGAGAAGATTTAATGAAGGTAATTAAAATCATGAAAGATCCGAACAGAGCTAATGGAGAGCTATTTCCATTGGTAGATACGTGCAGAACAAGAGATTCTGAACTAAGGTGATTGCAAAAGAACCACAAATGGCATGAAGGAAAGCCTCTTTAGGCAGCAAGTGATTAGGAATGTATTCCCTGAGACTGTGAAGGCAGATTCAATCATAGTTTTCATAAGGAACTTTAAATCTAATATCTGAAGAAAAAAATAAAGCAAGACTTTGGAGAAAAGGCAAAGGAATAGCTGAGTTGCTGTTAGAGAGATTTGGCACTGATGAGCCATATTGTCACTTCCTGTGTTGTAATGGTTCTACAATCTATAAGTTTTTTTTGTGCTTGTTTTGCTTTGTGTGCATGCAGTGAGTAATGAGTTAATAGCTTTGCAGAAGCTTAGATTGTTTCTTACTTTCTGGTCCTGGAAACATGACAAAAAATTGTTTTCGCTTTACAGTAAGCTTATAAAATGACTTCCTTTCCCCTTGCTGGGAAAAGGTATATACCAAAGGGTTATTCCTGGAAATGGTGTTGAGGAAATGCAAGTGCTGTTATGTTGTGAATTATGCATTGGGACTTATTTATTAAGGACATTTAAGGTTTTGCGCCAAGTTTTGTATTCTTGTTTTCTCCCATTTCCAGAAGTCTTGCGAAGTGTTTTTCATTATCCTCACTAAATGTTCTCAGTTGTAGCTCAGTTGTTAGCATACTTGCCTCTGAGTCAGCACTCCCGAGATTGGAGCACAGCATCTTGGCAGACAGTTCCAGTGCCAGTACTGAAGGAATGCATCACTGCCACTGGTGCCATTTTTCAGATCAGATTTTAAACCATCTGACCCCTCAGCTGATGAGAAAGATCCTACATGACAATCTGAAGAGCAGGTGAATGTATTCTGGGCTATTTATTTCAAATTCAACGTTACTGAAACGGATAATCTGGTCACTGGCTGTTTGGTGTCAGTGCTTCTGTGGGAGCTTTGTATGCAAACTAACTGTTTGATCCTAAATTGCAAGTGTCTAAACTTCAAAACACTTCATTAATGCAAACACTCTTTCAGACATTCCAAGGACCTGAAAGGTTGCAAATCTGTCTCATGCAGCAGTTTTCATCATACCTTTAATAGTGTTTACAGCACAGAAGGAGGCCATTCAGTCCATCAGTTTCTGCTGTTTGATTAAAGATGTTATTCCAATAATCCCCTTTTCCCGCTCTTGGTCCAAAGACCTAGAGGCTATGGCAATGCAAGTGAATATCTAAATATTGCTTAAATGTTACAAGGTGTTCTGACTCCCCTACCTTTTAATGCAGATTTCCAGACTCCTAGCACCCTGTGGGAACAAATTTGTCCTCAACTCCCCTCTTATCATTCTACCTGCTGGCTTAAATCTATGTCATCTGGTTTTGCCCCCTCTATGTTCAGAGAAAAGTGCTTTCCTATCCACCTTATTTGTGCCCCCAACCATCTTATGCACTTCTGTCAAGTCCCCTGTCAAACTTCACTGCTCTAAGCAAAGCCACCCCAGCCTATCTGGTCTTGCCTCTTAGCACAGACCCTCCAGTCCAGGCAGCTTGCTGGTAAATCTTCTCTCTGCTTTCTCCAGTGCAGTCTCATCCTTCTTATACTGTAGTGACTTGACCTGCATGCAGTGCTCCAGTTGTGGCATAAACAGTGTTTCATATAAGAGTCCTACAATTCATGATGTAAACCCTTGCATTGATAGCCCTCCCCAAATGTAGAAATGCCCATTTTTTTTGTGCTTTCCCTGAGTCTACCTGCTTGACCATTGATATGTTCCTGCAGTTTCTGGTTATCCTTCTCACCCCTTAGCATTCTGCCAATTTTTCATTTGAGAACTTTTCAATCTTCTAGTCACACAAACATCCCTATGCCATCACCCTCTGCTTTCTGTTTCTCAGCCAATTTTGGATCCAACATGCCATCTTGCATTGAATCCCATGGGCTCTTATTCTCTTGACCATTCTGCCACGTGGGACCTCATCAAAAGCTTTACTTAAGTCAATGTAGATCACATCAAATGCATTACCCTCATCAACACTCCTGCTTACCTGCTTTAAAAAATCAGATTTGTCATACACTACTTTCTCTTAACAGATTCATGCTGACCAACCTTGATTAACTCATGCCTCTCCAAATGTGGATGTATTCTGTCCGTCAGAATTCTTTCTAATAACTTCCCAAAACCAAAGTGAGACAGAGTAGCCTGTAATTTCCTGATCTATTCTAGCAATCCTTCAGCCCTCTGCAACTTCCTTGTGACCAGAGTCAAACTGAAAATTACTGCCAGGGTGGATGATATCTTCTCCTCCCTTGCACCCTTCCCCACACACAATTACCTGGCAATTCTTCTGGGTCCACACACAGACTATAACTTTAGTTTCTCGAATGGCCCCTAGTTATTCTCTACCTCTTCATCTTTTTAAAAAATCTTTTGGATTTCCTTTATTCCACCCATCAATGGTTTCTCATGCACTCAGCTTTCCCATTTCCTTTAAACACCTCTATCTTACCTCCCTTGTGCTCTCCTCTCTCGTTTTCTCTACTCCTTAGCCTTAGCTGTGTGGTATAGCTTTTCATTTCCTTAATACTAACCTTATGTCCCTTGTCACCCAGATTTCTCCAGTCCTGTTCCTACCTTTTACCTCTTCAGGAGCAAATTTGCTCTGTAATGTTGCTGTTACTCCCTTGTCTGCCTCCCACTGCTCTGGCAGTTCTATTAATAGGTAGCTGTTGCTTGTCCACCTGGGCCAAACTGTATCTTATCATTTTGTATAATTATTCAAACCTAACAGAACTATTGACATTATTTCCAAAATGATCCAATACTGATTAAACTTCCACCTTCTTGGACTCATTTCTGAATATTAGATTCAGAACCACCCCTGCCTTGATGGGTTTTCTACATGCTTGCTGAAAAAGCTGGTGAGTGCAATTTAAGAATTTTGTTCCTTCCCTACCTTGCAGAATAAAACTCTCCCAATTAATATTTCAGATATTAATCTCAAATTAGTTATTACTGCCTTATTATTCTTTGAAATGTGATTATCTGTTTGATCTTCTATCCTTGATTTATTTGTACACCCTCAATAGCATGTTTGTCTTCATTTCTACTTATATGCCCTCATTTGATGATTCTTGCAAGACATCATAACTCCAAATTATAATTAATTCCTGGATCAATATTGCGATCCTCCCCTCTTCTATCTTTTCCCTCTCTTCTGTCTGACTACCCCATAACCAGCGATATTGTGTTGCAAATTGGTCCATCTTTCTAGAGTCTCACTCATAGGATTTCCTATTCATACACATCTACCTGTACATTCAACTTAGCTATTTTGTTCCTCAGCGTCCTTGTATAAAAATACTTTTCATTTAGCTTTGTTAAACTCACTTCTTTCTTACCTAGCCCATGTTTCTTCTGATTTGGAGATGCCGGTGTTGGACTGGGGTGCACAATGTTAAAAATCACACAACACCAGGTTATAGTCCAACAGGTTTAATTGGAAGCTAGTGTGCTTCCAATTAAACCTGTTGGACTATAACCTGCTGTTGTGTGATTTTTAACCATGTTTCTTCTGCCTCTTGAACTCCTCATTCTGCTTTAACTTCTAATTTCATCACTGCTTCTATCCCTTTTCAACATAACAAGATCTCCTCTCCCTGCCAATTCAGTTTAAATCCACTCCAGCCTCATGAGAAATGTTGGTGCCTGGATGTTGGTCCTGCTTGTTTCAGTTCAGCTGTAACCTATCCAACTTGTACATATCTCACCAAAACGTAACAGTCCCAGTGCTTCAAGAATCTAAAGTCCTGCCTCCAGCAGCATCTCTCCAGCCATATATTCACCTGCTCTACCCTTCTAAATCTATACTGTCTGTTGCAGAGTAATGGAAGTAACCTGGAAATAATTACCTTTTTGGAAATCCTGCTTTTAAACTTCCTAAACTCCCTAAAGTCTGCCTGCAGGATCTTTTTTCCTCTTTCTTCCTATGTCATTGATCCCAACATAGACCACGAGCTCTGGCTGTTGAGCCTCTCCTTCAGAATGTCTCGCAGCCATCCTAGGCAATATACCATCCTGGAGTCACAACTATGACCACAGAACTGTCTGACCTGTCCCCATCTCACCTGTATTTATTTAACTCTTGTGGGTTGAGTGATGTGTTAAAATTGAGGGACATTGGTGCCTTTGACCTCCTAGTGGTCTGATCTAATGTTTCCACTGGATGAACCAATTTTTAGTGTCGCACCTGTGCTGCAGTTGTTGGATTTCCTACCAAATGCTCATCCTGATTGATAAACATTCCTGCTCTTTTTTTTTCCAAGGTTAAAAATCGCACAACACCAGGTTATAGTCCTTCAGGTTTATTTGGAAGCACTGGCTTTCGGAGCACTGCTTCTTCATCAGGTGACCACTGTTAAAAAGGATTAGGTATAATCAAATAAAGAAGGAAAAGGTAAAGTCTTGATAAGGTGTAACAAGGAAAACCATTATCAGTGACAGCATGAAAAAGAATTAGGCAATTGTTGGAAATTGTTGACATTATTAAATTTAGAAGGCTGCTCACGTTAATTCTGCTTTCTTCCATATGATGGTGTGTTTCTTTCAGTCTATCTGCTTGAATTCCTGTCTTGCGATCTAATGTTTGTGTATGCAGGTCTATATGTGCTCTCATTTACAAATATTGGGATTTTTTTTGTTTTGTAATTTGACCACAGTCTTCTCCGTTAAACGGAGGCTTCATCTGTCTGTTCCATTAGCTCAAGATGATGATTTTAAAAATTCCACAGCGTATTTTGCACTAACCAGCATTCATCTCTGAACCAAAAGCAGATTGACTAATCATTCATCTTTTTGTAATTTTCAGAAACTTGTGCACATATGACGTCATGTTTATTTATACAACTGTGACTGGCATTGAGAGGCGAGTGTCAGACACTCCATAGAATCAATCACCTTGTGTTATTAAACTGCAAGTCAACTTTACGTAAATCCACAGCCTAGCGTAGCCACAGGCTTTGACAGGCAGTTTCTTAGGCTGCAATGTAGCTATAATTCCTACTTGAAGGGTTATTTATTGTTTTTGTTAACTATAAACCCAGTTTCTAAGTGTAACTAAAATACTGGAGAAGGTTGACATCGGGCGAAGTAATTTGCCATTGCTGGAGTTTATTACTCTGTCTGGTTTCAGCTTCTATTTAAATTCTTGTCCATTTTCCTTCATTTTTCCTTCTCTCTCAATCCCTCAGACAGTGTTGACAGGCACTATTCAAGTGAGAGTGGGATTTTGGGCAATTCCTCATAATGGATGTTGGTGAGCTTCTATTCCAGTTTGATGAGCTCTGAAATGTGAGGTAAAGCCCAGTGTCTGCAATCTACACACACTGCCACAGGCAAGGTAGACGGTGTGTGCAGAGTCAGATGGATGCATTATTTGGAGTCTTGTGCGCCCTCTCTTTGAAACCTCAACTTTGCTTTAGCATGTTGTCAATAACACATCTGTGTGTTTGTTTCCTTCCTGATTTTGGTCAGTCACAAACCTTGGTGTCCCATGAGTCTGAGACTCTGTTGACCTTGTCTCAGTTGCTTCGAGGGCATCCTTTCTGCTATCTTCCGGGAAGTCTGCTATCATAACCAAGTTCCAAATGCAGTTGTTGCTTTAAGAGTCTATAAACAGTTATATCAATGATGTGTTGTTACTGCTGAAGTTGCCCTTGAATGATTAGTGCTTCAACGATAGATTAGATTAGTTTAGATTAGATTCCCTACAGTGTGGAAACAGGCCCTTCGGCCCAACAAGTCCACACCGACCCTCCGAAGAGCAACCCACCCAGACCCATTCCCCTACACCTAACACTATGGACAATTTAGCATGGCCAATTCACCTGACCACATCTTTGGACTTGTGGAGGAAACCGGAGCACCCAGAGGAAACCCACGCAGACACGGGGGGAATGTACAAACTCCACACAGACAGTTGCCCGAGGCGGCAATTGAACCCAGGTCCCTGGTGCTGTGAGGCAGCAGTGCTAACCACTGAGCCACCGTACCGCCCATGGGAGTTGTCATGGGAGAGGATACTGCTATTGCCACGGGATTTTCAGGATCTTGATAGTGCTGCTTCCCCAGTGCTTTGAGGTTCCGACTTAAATACCTACTCTGTGTAGACAGTCAGCACCACTGTTTAATAATTATAAATTAAATTCAGTCCTGCTTGAACCTCATATGTACTTGTTTTCTAACGTTCTTCACAAATCATGGGGCCATGATCCCCAGCCAATATTTCTTTCCTCAAAACTAGGGATACTGAAGTATCATATTAACATCATACATCTGAGATCTTTGCACATGCCAGAGATGAAAACTCTGTGAAAACAGAGATCGTTCCTCTATAACTAAGTGTTACACCTATTTCCCAACAAAGCTGCTGTCTGGCTGACTGCCATCCTTTCTATTCCCCATATCCAGCATGACAGAATCTGAGTGAAAGTCTCTCTTTTCTAACACATTTTTTCATTTTTAAATGCTGCCTCAAATCCATTTTCTTGAACGAAGTTTCTCGCTACCAGTTCCAGTCGCTCTCCCACTGCTTTATGGGCATATTTCTACTCCTATCTGTGAAATACCTTGCAGAATTAGTCTGTGAAAGGTGCTGTTTAACACTGCAGCATGTTGGCGTTTGGTGGTGTTTGGCATTTACAGTATCTTATGCCTTGTTTTTGCTCAATTTTCCAAACACTGCCTCATAGAAATCACTGGTCAACCATATGTTTGGTTATAGTGGTCCTTTTTGTCCACATGAACTAATTCTATTAGAAAAATGCCTAAACATAATAAAGGTAAATTTATTTCAGTCTGTTATATCTAGGTTACAGACATCTCCTGTCATTCTGTATCCAAGGAATTAAAACACTCCATTGATTGAAAAGCAATTTGAATCCTGGAATTAAGAGTTTAATGATGACTATGAATCCATTATCGATTATCGGAATACCCCATTTGGTTCCCTAATGTCGGTTATGGAAAGAAATTTTCCATCCCTACCTGGTCTGGCCTACATGTGACTCCATACCCACAGTAGTGTGGTTGATTCTCAACTGCCCTTTGGGCAATTAGGGATGGGCAATAAATGCTGCCTGTGCTGCAACCCAGCACTCTCTGAACAAAACTACAAGACTCCAGGACAAGTTGAACTAATGGAGTTAAGAGAACCAACGTACAAAAATAGACTGCTACACAGTAAGCAGCCAGTGCTATGATGCAGTATCACAAAAGGGGTTCATGTGTCAGAATAGCCACTTGCTTTTATACAGCATTCTAAGAGCTACAAGACATCATGATTTTATACAAAAGTGATCAACAAACAAAATCTGACACAGAGCAACATATGAAGGCAACTAAGGAGATGACGATCATTTGTCAAGAAAGACATATTTTAAAAAGTTTTGTATAATAGGAGGGAGACGGTCAAAAGTTTAGGGAAGGAATCTCAGAATTTGGGGCCAAGGCAGTTGAGAGCATGGCTATAAACATCAGACGAGAAAGTGAGGTCTGCAGATGCTGGAGATCAGAGCTGGAAATGTGTTGCTGGAAAAGCGCAGCAGGTCAGGCAGCATCCAGGGAACAGGAGAATCGACGTTTCGGGCATAAGCCCTTCAAGGGCTTATGCCCGAAACGTCGATTCTCCTGTTCCCTGGATGCTGCCTGACCTGCTGCGCTTTTCCAGCAACACATTTCCAGCTATAAACATCAGAGGCAATTAAAACTATGATGCCTAAAAGGCCACAATTAGAAAGGTGCAGAGATGCAGTATTGAATAATCAGTGTTGTGCAATCTATTAGCCAATACCAACATGCAGAAGTTCAGGAACCTAGATGCTGTAATTCACATTTCCCATTAGTAAATAATAAATGACTAACAGAAAATTGTTTGACATGATTTGATACTCCTCCAGATGGTGAATGCACGCAGACTTTAACCTTCCTACAAATCTTCTCACAAACTTTCCTACATATTTATTGGGAAAATGATCAGAGAGTGCATTTTTATTCTTTATTCACTCATGCGATGAAGGAGTCTCATACTTGAATTAGTTAAAGGTAAGGTGTTTTCTTATTGCTGCAGTAGGCAATTTAGTATTGAACACAGTCCTTTTTTTTTTCAAGCTGTCCATTAGAACTAGAGGGCGTAGGTTTATGGTGAGAGAGAAAAAGTTTAAAAGGAACGGAAAGGGCAACCTTTTCACACAGAGGTTGGTACGTGTATGGAATGAGCTGCCAGAGGAAGTGGTGGACTCTGATACAATTACAACATTTAAAAGGCATCTGGATGGGGTCATGAATAGAGTCATAGAGATTTACAGCACGGAAACTGACCCTACGATCCAATTCATCCATACCGACCAGATATCCTAACCTAATCTAGTCCCATTTACCAGCACTTGGCCCATATCCCTCTTCCCGTCCCCTTTCCTATTCATATATCAATCCAGATGCCTTTTAAATGTTGTCATTCTACCAGCCTCCACCACTTCCTCTGGCAGCTCATTACATATATGCACCAACCTCTGCATGAAAAAGCTGCCCCTTAGGTCCCTTTTATACCTTTTCCCTCTAGCGGCTAAACCTATGCCCTCTAGATTAGATTACTTACAGTGTGGAAACAGGCCCTTCGGCCCAACAAGTCCACACCGACCCGCCGAAGCGCAACCCACCCATACCCCTACATTTACCCCTTACCTAACACTACGGGCAATTTAGCATGGCCAATTCACCTGACCTGCACATCTTTGGACTGTGGGAGGAAACCGGAGCACCCGGAGGAAACCCACGCAGACACGGGGAGAACGTGCAAACTCCACACAGTCAGTCGCCTGAGGCGGGAATTGAACCCGGGTCTCTGGTGCTGTGAGGCAGCACCGTGCCGTGCCGCCCACAGTTTTGGACTCTCCCAACCCAGGGAAAAGTCTTTGTATATTTATTCTATGTATGCCCCTCATTTTATAAACTGCTATAATGTCACCCCTCAGCCTCCGATGCTCCAGGGAAAACAGCCCCAAACTGTTCAGCTTCTCCTCCCTATTGCTCAGATCCTCCAACCCTAGCAACATCCTTGCAAATCTTTTCTGAACCCTTTCATGTTTCACAACATCCTTCTGATAGGAAGGAGACCAGAATTACACAAATATTCTAAAAGTGGCCTAACCAACATGCTGTACAGCTGAAACATGACCTCTCCAACTCCTATACTCAATACTCTGATCAGTACAGGAAAGCATACCAAACGCCGCCTTCACTATCCTATCTACCTGCAACTGTACTTTCAAGGAACTATGAATCTTCACTCCAAGGTCTCTCCATTCAGCAATACTCCCTAGAACTTTACCATTAAGTGTATAAATGCTGCTCTGATTTCCTTTTCCAAAATACAGCACCTCATATTTATCTAAATTAACTCCATCTGCCATTCCTCAGGCCATTGGCCCATCTGATCAAGATCTCATTGTAATCTGAATTAACCTTCTTCACTGTCCACTACACCTCCAATTTTGGTGTTATTTGCAAACGTACCAATTAATATCTTCTATGTTCATATCCAAATCGTTTATATAAATGATGAAAAGCAGTGGACCTAGCACTGATCTTTGTGGCATTCCACTGGCCACAAGCCTCCAATCTGAAAAGCAACCCTCCGTCACCACTACCACCCTCTGTCTCCTACCTTTGAGCCAGTTTTGTATCCAAATGGCTAGTTCAGGGTTCATTGCAGGTTTTGCATAGCCATCAAGTTTCAGTTCTATGTCTGTTGAAATAAAGCTTAGAGCTTGATTTTATGACCTTGCTAGCATCTTTTGGTAATTGGTGTCTTTGGACTCCCAGATTCCTCTGTTCTGTTGCTCCCCTGCCCCACGTTGACTTGACCTTCCAAGCAAGGTGACTTTCCTATTTCTCCTGTCAAAATATACAAACTCCTATTTGCCTGAGCTGACTGATGTACAGTCATAGATATGAAATGTTAACTGTTTTTCTGTCCAAATGCTGTCCAACTTCTGAGTGTTCCCATCAATTTCTGTAATTAATGTCTTTAGTAAACTCAAATTGCTTATTTCAGCTTAGTTTCACCCATATTGGCAAGACTCAGATTAAGAGCTGGATGAAATGAGGATGAAACCTTCACTGTTTCTCTTGTGCCATTATGAGCTAGTGTTGCAACTCTGAAATCTGCTGGAAGAGTAGCAGCTTCTAACTCAGTATGATACAAGGCATATGATCTTCTCGCTGTTGTAACCATAGCAATTGTTTGAGCTTTCCCATCAGTCATGCCATAATTCTGTCAGTGCCTGGTATAATTTTTCAAATAAAAACATGCGATTTGTTTTGTATCTTATTGAGTACCTTAGCTACAATTCAGGGCCTCTTGTGCTGAGGTAGAGTCCCTACTCCTGAACTGGGAGACCTCTACTCAAGTCCCAACCTGCTCCAGAGGTGTTTAATAACATCTCTGAACAGGTTGATTTAAAAATGGGTTAAATTAAAAAAAAAAATACCTTGCATACAAGCCATCACAGTTGCCTTTTCTGTATGACTAGATAAAAGTATCAACAGGGCAAATTACTACCAATTCATGTATTTTTGGTTGAAGTAGGAATGTTGGCCTAGTCACCATGAAAACCTTTTGTATTTTGCTAAATAGTGTCATGGAATCTTTTCTGTGTGCTGAAATGGGGAAATAGTCTCCTCTAACAGTATCTCTGACAATGTAACAGTCCTTCAGTCTGGCTAAAGTGTCAGCTCAGATTAGGTCTCGGAGAGAAACTTGAGCCTATGTACTTCTAACCGAGGCATTAGTTTTTTCCAGTTGAACTGAGACTGACTTTATTTTACATTGTTTCCATTGTGCCTTGAGTTATTTCTTTTACAACGTTTGAATTTTTCTAATTGTGCCCTACACCAAAGAAGTTCAAAATATGTTGAATGTCTTCAAAATGTGTTAGATTAGTCTTTTAAAAAGGCTTTTATTTTCTTTCCAACAGCGGATCACCATTCCAAGGCCAGATTGCCCAAATGAAGTGCGGACATTCACGTTTTACCTTTGTAATGTCGGCAGGGATAATCCCCAGTGCAGCTTTGACTGTATTCAGCAGTATCAATCCCGGTAAGTTTCTGTTTCTGCTATTATGCCAGGGACAGCACTTAAACCTTAGCTCAACTGTACAGCACAGAGCCAGGCCATTTGTCTCAACTGGACTGTACCAATGATGCTGCACCTCCTGCTTCATTTCAGCATGGGGCGGCACAGTGGCTCAGTGGTTAGCACTGCTGCCTCACAGCACCAGGGACTCTGGTTCGATTCCAGCTTTGTGGAGTTTGCACATTCTCCCCGTGTCTGCGTGGGTTTCCTCCAGGTGCTCCAGTTTCCTCCCACAAACCAAAGATGTGCAGGCTAGTTGAATTGGCCATGTTAAATTGCCCATAGTGTTCAGCAACATGTAGGTTGGATGCATTAATTGGGTAAATATATGATAGCATGGCAGGGGAATGGATCTGGGTGGATTACTCTTTGGAGGGTCAGTATGGACTTGGGGCCTGTTTCCACACTCTAGGGATTCTATGATTCATCTCATTTTGTCATATCTCATTATTTTCTTCATGTTTATTTAGAGCCATAGAGTCATACAGCACAGAACAGACCCGACGGCCCAACTCATTCATGTCCCCTTTTTGCCTTCCTGATTTCCGTCTTAAGTATACTCCTACTGCCTTTATACTCTTCTAAGGATCCACTCGATCTATTCTGTCTATACCTTATATATGCTTCCTTCTTTTTCTTAACCAAACCCTCAATTTCTTTAGTCATCCAGCATTCCCTATACCTACCAGCCTTTCCTTTCACCCTAACAGGAATATACTTTCTCGATTCTCGTTATCTCATTTCTGAAGGCTTCCCATTTTCCAGCTGTTTCTTTACTTGCGAACATCTGCCCCCAATCAGCTTTTGAAAGTTCTTGCCTAGTACTGTCAAAATTGGCCTTTCTTCAATTTAGAACTTCATATTTTCTCCATTCCCTGGGTAAAGAGGTTTCTCTTGAGCTTAGTAGTAGATTTATTAGTGATCACCTTCTGTTTATAAACTGATTTGGAGATGTCGGTGTTGGACTGGGGTGTAAAAGGTAAAAAATCACACAACACCACTCCTCAGCACCACACTCTACCGCAAACCCACGGATAACCTCACGATGATACACTCCTTCAGCTTCCACCCGAAACATATTAAAACAGCCATACCCTATGGACCAGCCCTACGCATACACAGGATCTGTTCAGATGAGGAGGAATGTGACGGGCACTTGGGAGTACTCAGGGATACCCTCATAAGAACAGGATATGATGCACAACTAATCATCTGCCAGTTCCGATGTGCCAGAGCAAGGAACCGTAATGACCTCCTCAGGAGATAGACACGTGCTGCAACCGACAGGGCACCCTTCGTTGTCCAGTACTTCCCAGGAGCTGAAAAACTACGCCATGTTCTTCGCGGCCTGCAACACATTATCAATGAGGATGAGCACCTCATCAAGACCTTCCCCACATCTCCAATTCTCACCTTTTAACAACCACCAAACCTCAAACAGATCATTGTTCGTGGCAAACTGCCCAGCTTTCAGGACAACACCAGGCAACCTTGTCACGATAGACGCTGGAAGACGTGTCACAATGTCAACACGGGTACCGCCATTACACATGGGGACACCTTCCACCATGTACGTGGCAGGTTCTCTTGTGACTCAGCCAACGTTGTCTATCTCATATGCTGCAGGCAAGGATGCCCTGAGGCATGGTACATTGGCAAGATCAAACAGAGGCTATGGCAATAGATGAATTGGACACCACAGAAGAATCTCCAAACAGAACTGTTCCCTCCCAGTCAGAACACTTCAGCGGTCCGAGACATTCAACCTTGGCCTTTGGGTGACCATCCCCCAAGGCGGACTTCGGGACAGGCAACAGTGAAAAGTGACTGAACAGAGGCTGATAGCCAAGTTCGGTACCCATGGGGATGACCTCAACTGAGACCCTGGGTTCATGTCACACTACAGATGACCCCATTGCAGTGCAGATAGACACACACTCTCTTTTCTCTCTCACACGCACACACACTCATAACCCACCACACATGCACACGCACGCACAAATATATATAAAAAAGTTTGTGGGGTGAATTTATACTTGCAGAATTACATTTTACTTTGCTCAAAAACTGCATGAATCCATGTAAGATTCTGAAAATCCGTTTTTGAGATTAGAATCAGTCTGACCATTATGGCACAGACAGCCTCACAGGGCGTTAACACCTTCAATACCTTATCTGGGCTGACATGACACCAGTTGTTAAAGTGCACTTGAGAATGTAACTTTTTAAAAAAGTTTTCCGATTTACATATGAAAGAACTGATACCAACATGGTCATTCTAAAAGATGAGAGTCTTCAACAAATAGGTCTTTTTCAATATATAATTTCAATTACATCACACTGGAAACTTTTGCTATAAATTCTGTGTCTTATAATCTTATTCTTCGCAATCACCTGATGAAGGAGCAGCACTTCAAAAGCTAGTGCTTCCAAATAAACCTGTTGGATTATAACCTGGTGTTGTGTGATTTTTAACTGTTTATAAACTGCTAGTGTTGGACTCTACTGCAGTTAGAAACATCTCCCTATCTACAATGACAAACCCCCATTCATATTTTCGGTCTTTTTCAAGTCATCCTTCACTCTATCTAAGCATAAAAGCTCTAACACGTCCAATGTTTCTGATAGCTATAACTCTCCATCCATCTCATTTTAATTAATCTCTTTGACATGTTATGACACGAGTTTGAGCAGCTGGGGCTTGAACTCTGGCCTCTGGCCCAGCGGTGTACACACCACTATTGCGCTGCAAGGACTCTTACTGCTCAGACTTGTATCATTGTTTATTTCCTTCTCCAGTGCCTCATATCCTTTTAGTAATAGGAAGTACGAACTGTGTTTGGCATTTCTATTGTTCTAATTCAAATTGTTATTCAAATCGGAGAGAGCACATACATCAGTTATAACACTCGAATCAGATCTTTAGCACGCTCATATTATATAATCCATAATGGTACTCTGGCAAATTATATCATACAGTTCCAGTATGACTATATCATTCTTTATTGAGCTCACAGTTAACTATGGCAATCCTGGTACATCTTGTTGTACAATCCAGTACAATTGTAACAAACTTAATATACGGTTTCTACTTCTGAATCTACGTTTTATAGATATAAGACACATGAAGTAACAACAGCATTATTATAGTAGTGACCAGATCAACACCTCCCAGACTGTCAGACATTGTTGAATAATTCTTCAATTCCCCATCCTTTCCTTCATCCAACATCATGAGTTATTCCTGTTTGGCAGAAAGTTGTTTCATCTTGTGATATTCTGATCCCACAAGCAAGATGCACTGCTGTCCTGACACTGTATATAGTACTCTAAAGTGTAGTCAAACCAACTATGCTGCCTTTCAGTTCGGATGAATAGTGTGACGATATAAATGTCATAATTTCATGGCTGTACTTGCTGACGCTGAGAAGCATGTGCATTAGCATCTGTAAATGTTAGATATTTACACATGTCAACTAATGACACTTTTAATGAATGAGTGTACAGAGTCACAGAAATAAAATGCTTTTATTCAGAATTTTAAAAATCGGATTAGTATTGTGCACATGCTCAATCGATGCATTAGTGATAATTACCAATTAAACATAATTTTAAAAGGGTATATTGTTATAATAGTATTTTATAGTGGTAATATAAATAAAATATGGAACAAAGTATAATTTTTTTCAAAATTTAATAATTGTCATGTGTGCATGTGTGTGGAGGGTTGGTTTCAACAGTATGGTGTGTCACAAGTATATCCTTAAGTTTGCTTAATTATTTGTATTTTAATAAATAGTGCCAATTTCTCTAGCTTCTCCCTGCAATAATACTTTCTCAGCTATGGAACAATGATAATGGATCTCTCCAAAATCATTTCCATGGCATTGCGATCTTACTACAATAATCACTGATCAATGATTTGTAAAGATTTAGCATTATCTTTATTTTCATACTGTTATATATTAATCGCATGATCCCTGTTTAAAGATTTATCAATTTGGACCTTGCACATTTTGAATCCTCCATTTCTAAGTACCAAGTGTCTCTACTCCATATAAAGACATATCTTTTCATGTATTTCTTGCTTAATCTTTCTCCAAAATCTGTTTAATTATAGTTCATAAAATTAAACTGCACCCAACATTGGCTAAACCTAATCATTCTACTCTCCAGAAATTGCCTGCAATTCTCTCCATAGCTAAATTTGTTAGGATTTTTTTTGTTTTCGCTCAAGTTCCAATCATTTATTAACATTGACCTCTTGGAAGCTGCTATTGAACTTGCAGTGGTCTAAAAACATTCGTTAATCGCTGTTCTCGCTTTTGTTATGAATTTTGACCAAATTTCTCAACATTTTGTCACACCTCCTTTAATATTGGGTTAATTTTATAAACAGGCTTCCTGTTTTGCATTTTGTCAAATATTTATATATATATATATATAATATATTACCGACTGATATTTCTTTATCATCACTCCCTTTTGATATTCCAACTGACAATTGGGGATTGGTCCCACTGCAAAAGCAAAACGGAGAATGTAACATCCAAAGTCCCAAGATCTCTCATTTCCCTAAATAAACCGTCACATGAGAAATGCCAAAGTGCTTCCAGGACATGGGGAGCCGAAACCTGAGCAAGTCCAGTTAGGTTGATCAGAATGAAAGGTTGCTTGTCCAGTCCTGCTGATCATGTCTCTGCCCACAGGTGGTTGCCTGAACTGTTGAGGGCAATTTATTTTGAGAAGTTATATTACTGCAGTGTAATGTCCTTTTACAGAAGAGAGCAGTGAACTCTCTGTATGTTAAAGTACGCTGTGCATTTAATTTTAGTGTTAACCATTTGTGTGAAATATTTCGTAGGACTTAACCTCTCATTCATCAGAGTTTATAATCTTCCCTTTTGGTAGAAGGAGAATATGGCAAGTGTTGAGAAATTGGGTGTATCATGGGAGATTGCAGAGGGGAAGAGAATTGATGCAAGCAGTGCTCTCTTTTTAGACCATCCTCTTTACCATCCTAAACTGACCTCATTGCTGAGCTCTGGATGTCCCCATGGGTGGAATTAGTACATAGAATACCACAGTGCATAACAGGCCCTTTGGCCCTCGATGTTGTGCCAACCTGTGAAACCAATCTGAAGCCAATCCCTCCTACACAATTCCATTTTCATCCATATGTTTATCCAATGACCATTTAAATGCCCTTAAAGTTGGTGAGTCTACGACTGTTCCATGCCCCAACTACTGAGTAAAGAAACTCCTCTGACATCTGTATATAACTATCATCCCTGAATTTAAAGCTATGTCTCCTCATGCTAACCAACACTATCCGAGGAAAAAGGCTTTCACTGTCCACCCTATCCAACACTCTGATTATCTTATGTCTCAATTAAGTCACCGCTCAACCTTCTGTCTAACGAAAACAGCCTCAAGTCCCTCCACCTTTCCTCATAAGACCTTCCCTCCATTCCAGGCAACATCCTAGTAAATCTCCTCTGCACCCTTTTCAATGCTTCCACATCCTTCCTATAATGTGGTGACCAGAACTATATGCAATACTGCCAAGTGCGGCCGCACCAGAGTTTTGTACAGCTGCAGTATGACCGAAACTCAATCACTCTACCGATAAAAGCTAACACACCATATGCCTTAACAGCCCTATCAACTTGGGTGGCAACTTTCAGAGATCTATGTACGTGGACAGAGGTCTCTCTGCTCATCCACACTACCAAGAATCTTACCATTAGCCCATTATTCTGTATTCCTGTTGCTCCTTCCAAAGTGAATCACCTCACATTTTTCCACATTAAACTCCATTTGCCACATCTCAGCCCAGCTTCGTCACTTATGTATGTCCCTCTGTAACCTGCAACATCCTTCAGCACTGTCCACAACTCCACCAATCTTAGTGTCATCTACAAATTTACTAACCCACCCTTCTACGCCCTCATCTAGGTCATTTATAAAAATGACAAACAGCAGTGGCCCCAAAACACATCTTTGCAGTACACCACCAGTAACTGAACTCCAGGATGAACATTTCCCATCACCCGCCACCCTCTCTCGTCTTTCGGCTTGCCAACTTCTGATCCAAACTGCTAAATCACCCTCAGTCCCATGCCTCCATATTTTGTGCAATAGCCTAACGTGGGGAACCTTATCAAATGTCTTTGTGAAATCCATATCCGCCACATCAACTGCTTTACCCTCATCCACCTGTTTGGTTACCTCAGAGAAGTCAATAGGGTTTGTGAGGCACGATCTACCCTTCACAAAACCATGTTGACTATCCCTAATCAACTTCTCCCTCTCCAGATGGTTAGAAATCCTATCTCTTATAACCTTATACAACATTTTACCCACAACCAAAGTAAGGCTCGCTGGTCTATAATTACCAGAGTTGTCTCGACTCCCCTTCTTGAACAAGGGGGCAACATTTGCTATTCTCCAGTTTTCTGACACTATTCCTGCAGATGATGATGACGACATAAGGATCAAAGCCCAAGGCTGTGCAATCTCATCTCCCCCCTGGCTTCTCCCGAGAATCTTAGGATAAATCCCATCCAGCCGAGGGGACTTATTTATCTTCACACTTTCCAGAATTGCTAACACCTCCTTGTGAACCTCAATTCCATCTAGTCTAGTAGTTTGTGTCTCCGTATTCTCCTCAACAACATAGTATTCACATTGAAGAAAGACAAACAAAAAGTATTCATTTAGAGGTTCCCCTATCTCCTCTGATTCTATGCACAACTTCCCACTACTATTCTTGATTGGCCCTAATCTTTCTTTTGTCGTCCTTTTATTCCTGATCTACCCTTAGGATCAAGGAAAACGCTAAAGCTTTCTATCTGCTAGTGGCTTCTCATGTCTCCTCCTACCTCTTCTTAGCTTTCTCTTTGGGTCTTTCCTGGCTAACTTGTAACACTCAGGCACCCTAACTGAGCCTTCACGTCTCATCTGAACAGTTGGCCGCTGCCTTCCTCTTGACAAGAGATCCAACTACTTTAGTAAACCACAGCTCCATCACTCGACCACATACTTATCAAGGACACGCAGTAGCTGTTCCTTGAATAAGCTCCACTTTTCAAGTGTGCCCATCCTCTGTGGTTTCCTTCCCTATCCTATGCATCCTAAATCTTGCCGAATTGCATCATAATTGCCTTTCTCCCAGCTATAACTCTTTCCCTGCAGTATATACCTGTCCCTTTCTGTCGCTAAAGTAAGCATAACCAACTTATGGTCACTGTCACCAAAGTGCTCGATTGCCAGAGGAACTTGTTTTGTTATATGAAGAGACACGACTGTTTTTTCACCGAGGTTGTAATCTAAATCACTTAGTCACAGAGAGATGTACAGCACGGACACAGATCCTTCGGTCCAACTCGTCCATGCCGACCAGATATCCCAACCCAATCTAGAGTCACCTGCCAGCACCTGGTCCATATCCCTCCAAACCCTTCCTATTCATGTACCCATCCAGATGCCTTTTAAATATTGTAATTATACCAGCATCCACCGCTTCCTCGGGCAGCTCATTCCATACACATACCACCCTCTGAGTGAAAATGTTGCCCCTTAGGTCTCTTTTATATCTTTCCCCTCTCACCCTAAACCTACGCCCTCTAGGTCTGGACTCCTTCACCCTAAGGAAAAGACTTTGTCTATTTATCCTATCCGTGCCCCTCATGACTTTATAAACCTCTATAAGATCACCTCAGCCTCTGATGCTCCAGGGAAAACAGCCCGAGCCTATTCAATCTCTCCCTATAGCTCAAATCCTCCAACCCTGGCAACATCCTTGTAAATCTTTTCTGGACCCTTTCAAGTTTTACAACATCTTTCCGATAGGAAGGAGACCAGAGTTGCACGCAATATTCCAACAGTGGCCTAACCAATGTCCTGTACAGCCGCAACATGACCTCCCAACTCTTGTACTCAATACTCTGACCAATAAAGGAAAGCATACCAAACGTCGTCTTCACTATCCTATCTACCTGCAACTCCACTTTCAAGGAGCGATGAACCTGCACTGTAAGGTCTCTTTGTTCAGCAACATTCCCTCGGACCTTACCATTAAGTGTGTAAGCCCTGCTAAGATTTGCTTTCCCAAAATGCAGCACCTCCCGTTTATCTAAATTAAATTCCATCTGCCACTTCTCAGCCCATTGGCACATCTCATCAAGATCCTGTTGTAATCTGAGGTAAATTTCTTGGCTGTCCACTACACCTCCAATTTTGGTGTCATCAGCAAACTTACTAACTATGCCTCTTATGCTCACATCCAAATCATTTATAGAAATGATGAAAAGTATTGGACCCAGCACCAATCCTTGTGGCACTCTACTGGTCACAGGCCTCCAGTCTGAAAAACAACCCTCCACCGCCACCCTCTGTCTTCTACCTTTGAGCCAGTTCTGTATCCAAATGGTGAATTCTCCCTGTATTCCATGAGATCTAACCTGCTCACCAGTCTCCCATGGGGAACCTTGTCGAACGCTTTACTGAAGTCCATATAGATCACATCTTCCACTCTGCCCTCATCAATCCTCTGTTACTTCTTCAAAAAACTCAATCAAGTTTGTGAGACGTGATTTCCCACGTATAAAGCCATGTTGTCTATCCCTAATCAGCAGTTCAGGCAGCATCCGAGGACAGGCAAAATCGACGTTTCAGGCAAAAGCCCTTCATCAGGAATAAAGGCAGAGAGCCTGAAGCGTGGAGAGATAAGCTAGAGGAGGGTGGGGGTGGGGAGAGAGTAGCATAGAGTACAATAGGTCAGTGGGGGAGGAGATGAAGGTGATAGGTCAGGGAGGAGAGGGTGGAGTGGATAGGTAGAAAAGGAGCTAGGCAGGTCGGACAAGTCCGGACAAGTCAAGGAGACAGTGTTGAGCTGGAGGTTAGAAACTAGGATGAAGTGGGGGAAGGGGAAATGAGGAAGCTGTTGAAGTCCACATTGATGCCCTGGGGTTGAAGTATTCCGAGGCAGAAGAGCGCCTCAGTTTCTAACCTCCAGCTCAACACTGTCTCCTTGACTTGTCCGACTTGCCTAGCTCCTTTTCCACTCCACCCTCTCCTCCCTGACCTATCACCTTCATCTCCTCCCCCACTGACCTATTGTACTCTATGCTACTCTCTCCCCCTCCCCACCCCCACCCTCCTCTAGCTTATCTCTCCACGTTTCAGGCTCTCTGCCTTTATTCCTGATGAAGGGCTTTTGCCCGAAACGTCGATTTTGCCTGTCCTCGGATTTTGCCTGTCCTCGGATTTTGCCTGTCCTCGGATTTTGCCTGTCCTCGGATTTTGCCTGTCCTCGGATTTTGCCTGTCCTCGGATTTTGCCTGTCCTCTGATTTTGCCTGTCCTCGGATGCTGCCTGTCCTCGGATGCTGCCTGAACTGCTGTGCTCTTCCAGCACCACTAATCCAGAATCTGGTTTCCAGCATCTGCAGTCATTGTTTTTACCCCTTTTATCCCTAATCAGTCCTTGCCTTTCCAAATGCATGTACATCCTGTCCCTCAGGATTCACTCCAACAACATACCCACCACTGACGTCAGGCTCACTTGTCTATAGTTCCCTGGCTTGTCCTTACCACCCTTCTTAAACAGTGGCACCACATTAGCCAACCTCCAGTCTGCCAGCACCTCCCCTATGACTATCAATGATACAAATATCTCAGTAAGAGGCCCAGCAATCACCTCTCTAGCTTTCCACAGAGTTCTAGGGTACACCTGATCAGGTCCTGGGGATTTATCCACTTTTGTGCATTTCAAGACATCCAGCACTTCCTCCTCTATAAAATGAACATTTTTCAAGATGTCACCATCTGTTTCCCTACATTCTATATCTTCCATGTCCTTTTCCATAGTAAATACTCGTTTAGTATCTGCCCCATCTTCTGCAACTCCATACAAAGGCCACATTGCTGATCTTTGAGGGGCTCTATACTCTCTGTAGTTACTCTTTTGCCTTTAATGTATTTGTAAAAACCCTTTGGATTCTCCTTAACTCTATTTGCCAAAGCTATCTCATGTCCACTTTTTTCCCTCCTGATTTCCCTCTTAAATATACTCCTCCTGCCTTTACACTTTTCTAAGGATTCACTCGATCTATCCTGTCTATACCTGACATATGCTTCCTTCTTTTCCTTAACCAAACCCTCAATTTCTTTGGTCATCCAGCATTCCCTATACCTACCAGCCTTTCCTTTCACCCTGACAGGAATATACTTTCTCTGGATTCTCATTATCTCATTTCTGAAGGCTTCTCATTTTCCAGCCATCCCTTTACCTGTGAACATCTGCCCCCATTCAGCTTTTGAAAGTTCTTGCCACTTCTGCATTGGAACATAACAAAACGTGGGGAGTGAGATTGAAGTTATAGAGATGCCTCATCAGCTGATAACCCCATTCGTGCAGATGCCAACAGTGTTCAGATTTCGGCATTGGCAGACAATTGCAGTGTCTAGTATGTCTCGTAATTAAAATCTGTAATATATAGGTAGAAGCTAAAAATATTTTCTCATTGGAAATGGGGTAGGAATTGACTGTCATTTTTTTTGTGATTTAATATTTTTGCAGTGGGTGTTTAGAACCTCACACTGCTGTTTTTTATGTACTCTAATCTTGACAAAATCTCAAACAATTCATAATGGTATTCCAAAGACAGATCTGCACTGTTTCTCACCTTGACAAACTATTCCCTCTTTGTGTACTTCCCTCAGAATTGTGTTAACCCAAAACAGCCATGTCTTTTCCATTCTGTCAGAGCGATGCCAGGTTTAGTACTGTCGTGAGTCTACAAGTGATTCTTCACTGAAAACTCAGCTTTTATTCCAATATGTAAAATGCATAGGATGATTTAAGGAGATATACAAAGTGACTTAACAGCATTCTCAAACTCTGGATCAGTGGTGCTGGAAGAGCACAGCAATTCAGGCAGCATCCAACGAGCAGCAAAATCGACGTTTCGGGCAAAAGCCCTTCGTCAGGAATAAAGGCAGAGAGCCTGAAGCGCATTAAGTACCCTCTGGGAGATGAATATGGCAGATGGTGAAATTTGAATTTAATGATGAAAAAAATCTGGAAGTAAGAGTTTATCAATGGCAATGAAACTATTGCTAATTGTCGGGAAAACTCCATATGGTTCACTAATCTTTTTCAGGAAAGGAAACTGCCATCCTTACCTGGTCTGGCCTACATGTGACTCCAGACCCACAGCAATGTGATTGACACTTAACTGTCCTCTTGGCCATTAGGGCATAAATGCTGACCTAGCCAGAAATCCCCTCTCCTGTCAATGAATTAAATAAAAACTACCTTGCACCTCTGCTTTCTCATTTTGTTTGATATTTTTAAACCTGTCTAACAATTTAACCCTCCCCCTCATTAGTTTAAAATGGCAGCACAGTAGCTCAATGGTTAGCACTACTGCCACACTGCGCCAGAGACCTGGGTTCAATTCCAATCTTGGGTGACTGTCTGTGTGGAATTTACACTTCCTCCCCATTTCTGCATGGGTTTTTTTCTCTGGGTGCTCCAGTTTCCTCCTCCAGTCCAAAGATGTGCAAGTTAGGTGGATTGGTCATGCTAGATTGCCCATAGTGTTCAGGGATGTGTAGGTTAGCCATGGGAAATGCAGGGTTACAGAAATGGGGTAGAGAGATGGATGTGGATGGATGATCTTCACAGGGTTGGTGTGGACCTATTGGGCTGAATGGCTTATTTCCATGCTTTAGAGATTTTATTCTATTCTACAACCATAGTTAAATAGTTTGTCAAAACACTGCTCCCAACATGGTTCACATGAAACCTGTCCCAATACGAGAAGTCCCTTTTCCCAATGCTGCTGCCAGTACTTCGTGAAATGGAACACATTTCTCCCATGTCACTCTTCAAGCCACACATTTACCTCTCTAATCTTTTTTGCTCTATGTCAGTTTGCATTTGGCTCATATTGTAATCCAGGGATTATTACTCTTGTGGTTCTCTTTTTTAAATTAACCCCAAACTGCTTGTAATCCCTCAGCAGACCGTAAGAACAGTACACCATGTGGTCCAGCCAAGAACCTGTACAATTGAAGCAAGATTTCATTCCTCCTATACTCTTTAATTTTCTTGTGATGATGAAGGCTAATGTTTCATACTAATTGCCTTGCTAATAGCTTGCTGTACCAGCATGTTAGCCTTCAGTAACGTATTGACAAAGACACCCTTTGCACATCTACACTTTCCACCTCTATACTTACCACCCGATTAGCAATTCACAAATACTCAACGTAGTTTCTATCAAAGTGGATGATTACATTTTTTCCATATTATATTCCATCTACCATGTTCTTGCCCAGTCATTAAGTCTGTCCAAGTCCTTTTTAAAATATTTTACATCTTCTTCCAAACTTTCCTAGTTAGCAGTTTATAATCTGCAAATTTGAGAATATTGCATTTTGTTCTTGTGTGCAAATCATTAATATAAGAACAGTCAGGGAGGTTATGTTGGTGATGTGCAGAAGGGTTAGGCCACAGCTGGAGTACTGTATGCAGTTCTGGTCACCACGCTGTAGGATGGATATGATTGCACTGAATGGGTGCAGAGGAGATTCACCCGGATGTTGCCTGGGATGGAGCACTTTAGCTATGAAGAGAGGCTGGATAGGCTCAAGTTCTCTTTGGAGCAGAGGTGAATGAGGGAGACCTGGTAGTGGTGTATGTTGTTGTGGTTCTGTTCGCCGAACTAGGAATTTGTGTTGCAGACGTTTCGTCCCCTGACTAGGTGACATCCTCAGTGCTTGGGAGCCTTCTGTGATGTTTCCTCTGACATTTATAGTGGTTTGAATCTGCCGCTTCCGGTTGTCAGTTCCAGCTGTCCGCTGCAGTGGTCGGTATATTGGGTCCAGGTCGATGTGCTTATTGATTGAATCTGTGGATGAGTGCCATGCCTCTAGGAATTCCCTGGCTGTTCTCTGTTTGGCTTGTCCTATAATAGTAGTGTTGTCCCAGTCGAACTCATGTTCATCTGAGTGTGTGGCTACTAAGGATAGCTGGTCGTATCGTTTTGTGGCTAGTTTAAAGGGAGTTTGAAGAAAATGATTTTCACCTAGGTAACAGGAAGTCTGGTATGCAGTATCTGGGAGGGTAGTTGGTCGAGAGATTACTTTGGCGAGCACTTGAAATGGTATAACATTCAAGGCTATGGGCCTAGTGCTGGGAGGTGAGACTAGAACAGGATTAGTATAGTTTTAGCAATACAGAGTTGATGGGCCAAAAGGCATCTTCTGTACTGTATGATTCTGTGAACAATACACCAATCGCGTACTTGTATTTGTGACATCACACTTCAGCTCTAACAGCTTGAAGGGGCTCTCTGCCCCACTTTTATCTTCTGCCGCCACTACTCATACAGCTCTGCTCTTTAAAACTGCTCCTCTGGCGTGCGCTTGACTGTTTCAGAAGCAGTTCATGTCCAAATGTCGCAGCACCTGGACAATGTCCAGGGTTAGGGTGACAAGCACCAAGTAACATTCATGTCACACAAATGCTAGGCAACGACTATATTGAACGAAACAAGAATTTAGCCATCGCCTCTGACATTCAATGATATTTCCATCAATGAATGATTGATTTGTTGTCACCTGTGTTTTACAGTGAAATATAAAAGTGAAAATATTTCATCTGGTGTCGTTTTGATAGTTTTAAGAATAGAAAATGAAAAGATATAGCTTAAAGAGGAATCAATCTGCACAATAGTTTTGAGCTGACTCAGAACCACCACTACTTTACCTGACCCAACTAATGTTTAAGTTGCCAATGCTCAGGTTTCATCTTTCGCCACTGGGTTGATTCACCTTTGCCACTGCCCGCACTGGGCACACCAACATTGGAGACTATCAATGCAGTCAATGTTGCCGTGGTGCTCTCTTGCCACCACTTCACTGCTGGGCCTACCTTGCTGACTCCACCTCAGGGCTCTTTCTTTCTGCACTGGGCTCACTCCAAACCAAATCAACCCCCGGCCCCACCCAATGATTCTTGCTGCCACTGTCACACATGTTGGAAGGCTATGCCTGCTCTCACCATGCCAAAGATGCCGATAAAGGCTTTTAAAGAAGAAAATAGATGAAAAAAAGCAGAAGGAGGAAACCAGAAACAAAAAGACAGGGGTCGGGACCCAGACCAGGAGCTCTAGCATAGTGCCTCTGCTCTGCTATCTTCGCCAATTGCCAGATAAATTCCCCACAATCAACATCTTGAGGGTCACCATTGAGAAGAATTTGAACTGCACTAGCCATATAAATACTGTAGCTAAAAGACACATTAGGAGCAAGGGCTTCCTTTGTTCTACAGAGCAGTGGAGGCAACAGCCTAGTGGTATTATTGCCGGACTGTTAATCTAGAGACCCAGGTAATATTCTGGGGGCCCTGTTCGAATCCTGCCATGGCAGGTGGTGTCATTTGAATTCAATAAAGTTAAAAGTCTAATGACAACTGCGAATCAATTGTCGATTGTCTGGAAAATACGTCTGGTTCACTAATGTCCTTCAGGGAAGGACATTAGTGAACCTACATGTAATTCCAGATCCATAGCAATATGGTTGATTCTTAATTGCCCTCAGGATAATCCAAGATAAGTAATACATGCTGCTCTCATCCCAATGCTGCCCTCATCCCATGAATTTAAAAAAAAAAGCTTGTCCACTGCAAAATGTAAATCGGTAGTGTGATGGGATATTCACCACTTGCTGTCATGAGTGCAGCTCCAACAACACTGAAAAGCTCAACATCATTGAGAACAAAGCAGCCCACTTGATGGCACCAGATTCACTCCCATTGCCACTAACACTCAGTAGCAGCGCAGAAATCCACCAAGGAGCCTTCCACAATGCCTTGCAAACTCTCAGCCGTCACTATTTAGGAGGGCAAGGGCTGCAGATATGTGGGAATATCGCCATCTACAAATTCTCCTCTAAGGCACTCACTGTCCTGATGTGGAAAAATGTCTGCTCTTCCATTGTCACTGGGTCAAAACCCTGTTACGCACTTCCTAAAGGCATTGTGGCCACTAAATGAACTGCAATAGTTCAAGAACAGAGCTCACCATCAGCTTCGCAAGGATACTTAGGAATGCTGACCCAATCAGCAATGCCTGCATCCCATGAATAAAGTTGCTTTACCCACTCTGTCCCGTTCTTTGTAAAGCTGCTGTCCCCACTCTCGCACTCTTACAAAAAGCTGTTTTTCCTACTCTTTATGAAGCTGCCTCCCTATGTCCTCTTGTGCTGTTGTGGAAGGTGCTGTCCCTGTTCTCTCATGCCTTTTTAGAAATTGATATTCCCACACTCTGTCATGTGTTTCAGAAGCAATTGTTATCCTTCTCTGTTGCGCCGTTTTAGAAGATGTTACCCCTGTACACACACTCACTGTTTCAGAAGCTGCTGACCTCACTGTCTCTCTGCGTTTTAGAGGCTTCTTTGGCTAAGACATCTGTTCAGCTTTGAACTTATTCCTGTTGTTCATCATGGCTTTGGTACCCTCTGGATAAATCCAAGGGGATTTCATGGAAGTTTCTTACAGGTTGCATAATGTGTAATGGGGGTGTTGTCTTGTGTTTACCTTTCATATTTAGAATGCTTTCTAATTGAATGTTGTCTTTGTTTTCTGATAGCTTCGGTAATGTGATGTTAGACTGTCTTGGAGGCATACAGGATAAAATCACTGTGTGCGCGACTGATGACTCCTACCAAATGACCAGGGAGCGTATGACTCAAGCAGAGGAGGAGACTCGAAGTCGTGGCGCTATAGTTATTAAACTGGGAGGCCGATACAGAGGTATGAAAATCCTGAGCTTACTAGTTGTATTCTAGTCAAAGACTCTCCTGACCCACTGTTCAGTTTTATGACTGACTAGTTTCTGAGCTATCCATTTAAATTGCCTTATGAACCTCAAAGTGTGTGCAAATGCTCTGATCGGTTTGATCAGAATGCTGAACTAGTCTTATTGATAGTGATGAGTGATGACCGTGCAACTTAATTATAAGTATTTCACCTCTCAGTGAGCTGGTAAATTTAAAGAAAACAAAAAGGTATGTTTTTCCAAAACAGAATTGATGGAATAAAAACAGAATTTTCTGGAAAAATCTCAGGCAGATCTGACAGTATCTGTGGAGAAAAAGCAAAGTTAGTGTTTCTGGTTCAGTGAACTGTCTTCAGAACTGGACCAGAAATGTTAACTCTCTATAGATGCTGCCAGACCTGAGATTTTTCAGCAATTTCTGTTTTTGCTTCTAATTTCCATCATCCGCCGTTCTTTGGTTATTTTTGTGTAGGTTTATGTATGTTGCAAGGAAAGTTAAAGGACCCCTTAATTTTGTGTTTAGCCCCTTCTGTATTCCGGAGTGTTTGAAATTAGCAATGTGGAAAGATTGGGATTCTTCTGAGCCTCCCGCAGCTCCCAGAACTTTTCCAGTGACCTCGCCCCAATATGTAGTGTATCTGTAAGTTTCCAGGAGTTCTCCTGAGTCCCAATTGCATTGAACTATTAAACAATTCCTGGAACGACCTCCTAAAGCCCCAATTAGGAAGTCTTGTGAATCCCAGTTCAAGGTAACACTTCCTGGCGCAAGTGCAGGGAGAAGGCTGATCACTGCCTCAGAGTAAATACAGTTAAGATGCACTTGTTTCAGGGCAGTTGGCAGAAACCCCCAGTGATGTTTGTAGGAGTGGAATTTAGTGTCATTGTGGGACAGTTTCCAGTCAGTCTTTTTTTTTGTGGTTTGATTCTCTTCAAACTCTTTAGTGTTGCAGCCTTTTAACACCTTCCCACTTGTGTGGCTCCATGTGTAATTGGATCCGACTGTTTACAATTACAGATCAAAATGTTCTCTCGTTAATGATTTGGCTCAATGTTGAGTGACATTTGGAGAATGAGCTGTGACAGTCTGTTACACACAACAGCAGAACTCCACTTCTCATTACAGTTTACATTAATGTTAAATATCAATGTGAGTAAAAGTAAACACAAGTATACAAGGCTATCGATTCCTAGCCATCCACTCAATCTGGGTGCCCAATCTTTTCTTTATTATTCGTGAGCTTTGTAGGTAATTCCAGCAATAACTCCCATTTATATAATGCATTTAAAATATTAAAGTATTCCAATGACGTCTACAAGAAGGATACCAAGCAATGTTATGATCCCAACTGATGCTATTACTGAGCAAGTCAGATTCCAGATTGAAGTCTGGCAAAGTTGTTTGTTTTTTTTGTTTTACTCAGTCTATCACTGAAACATAAGCATGCAATACTGCAGACTTAGTTTTAACAGCAAAACAGAAGTTTATTATGTAAAATGAACAAAAATGAATTTAAAGATTTCAGAACATACAGTAAAATACAATCCCATTAATCCCAAAACAGCCCCATAACGATGCTCACATCTAGAAGGCTTAATTTAGCCGTGGCTTTAGTGTCCTGTCTTGAAAATCCTATGCCTCCTCCTGGGATACATACAACCTGGGATACTCAAGTGGCCTGAACTGATGGAATGTAGTGCTGGAGGAGGTTACATATCTCGCGACAAGACTATGGAAGGGTTGAACACAAGATAAAAGTGTTCAAATTAAGACATCCCCATAGTGGGAGGCAGTGTAAGTCAGTGATCAAAGTGAATTGGACTTGGTGTGAATTGGGCTACCAGAGAAAAATTATGAATAAGTTGACACTTATGCAAGGTGGGAGGCTAGACAGGGGACCATTGACCAATGAAATATGGGCATAGAGTCTTTTTTTAAAAACGTGTAGGTTAGAGTGTGTTTTTGCAGGAGATGAGCAGGATTGGGGTGGAGATTCTCTGTTAACTTGAAATCAAATTGTTTCCAAAATATATAAAAACAGGAAATGACATCACCAACCCAAAGAAACCCAAACATATAAATAGAAAGCAGGAATTTTCAGCATTGCTTCGCCTGAGGCCCACTGAAGATGTTACCTAGTAGGGTAACAGAATGTCTGAAAATGAACCTTGCAGCTCAGCGAGCAAACCTACGTCCAAAACCTCAACTTGAGCTACAAATCTTCTCAAAACTCGCTAGAAACTGTCTCTGAAGAATTGTTATATAGGACTTGAAGTGTTAACCCTGATTCTCTCCACAGGTGCTTTTCCCAGCACTTTTTAATTTCATATTTCTAGCACCCACATTATTTACTTCTGTTATTTTGTTTCAAACAAACTTGGGCTTATCATCAGACAAGCTTGCCATCATGAGTTATTCGCCGTTAGACACCCCTCCACAGACTAATTTTGAGGAAAACTGCTTGAGACCATCATGTTCCATGATTTGTGCTCAATAAGCTTAACCGAGGTGCACATTTCACTTATCATTCAAGCTGTTGATAAAAACACTGAGGGCCCTCTTGTGGTGAAGTGATAGTGTCTCTACCCCTGGACCGAGACACCCGGGTTCAAGTCCCACCTTTTCCAGAGGTATGTAATAACATCCCCCCTACAGGTTGATTAGGAAATATAGGTTGATGAAAACAGCTTGCACAATGGATTCCAACTGCCAATAATGAATGCTTAGAGAATTAAATTATGATGATTGCTGCAGCTCTATTAGAAATGTTGCTGCTTTGCGCTTGCATATTGCAGCCAGTTTTCATCAGCTTTTCTTTAACTTCAGTATCCTAATCCTGTCTCTTAACAGCAGCTGAAGATGAAGGATTGGGAAATATCTAGGTGTATGGTGAGCGGCTGCATTAGAAATGTCTGAATGCAATACTGTATTTAGATGTACTTAATTCACCAGGAAAGCCATGATTCTTCTGAGTGATCACCAACTCTTCGAATTGTTCTATTTTTCTTGAACTCATAACTCCTCTCCTAACTCTCCACCCAATGCAGCATCTCTGCTCTTGTTAGCTAGTTTAATGCATCTCTCGTCTCTGTCTTAGATGTCTATGGCTCCCAGCCTCTCACTTTTACTATTCCATACCACTTCATTAGCAGTGTAGCCCAAGTTAGAGAGACTGCAGTTTGTGCAGAGTTGGTGTCTTATTAGCTCAGTCTTGAATTCTTTGCGATCACCATATGTAACTATTTGCAATGGCAAGCTTTTCCTCCTCCTAGTTATCTTGGAGCACGTAATGTTGTAGATTTGACCATTCTAATCTCAACTTCGTAACAATCTGTTACTTCGTTTCCTTGCTTTTACTTCTCCATCTTCACCTACAAGACCCAAATTCTGCCCTACTCTTATCACTCATTTCTGAAATGAGTTTTATGTTCTCCCTTCTCAAATATATACTTTCCTTTATAAAACAAACTGAATGCTTAATTTGGACTCTAACTGTCTAGTTAAGTCCAACATTCCCAATTTACATTCAGGGTTTATACCTACCTGCTGTCAGTGTGTTTGTTTTTATGTCTAGGACTTTACTATTTACTGTTGACTGTTGCTGATTGGCACTATCTAAGATCATGATTTGGAGATGCCGGTGTTGGACTGGGGTGTACAAAGTTTAAAAAAATCTCACAACACCAGGTTATAGTCCAACAGGTTTAATTGGAAGCCCTAGCTTTCGGAGCGCTGCTCCTGACAACCACCTGATGAAGGAGCGGCGCTCCAAAAGCTAGTGCTTCCAATTAAACCTGTTGGACTATAACCTGGTGTTGTGTGATTTTTAACTATCTAGGATCATGCCAACCCATTCCCTTATCTCCAGCTTCCCTGGGATGAGGTTCCAGAATTGTATCCTGCAAGATCTGTTGCCTTAAAGATATGGAAGAGAGTGAAGAGGAATAAGAAAAAGTCATGAACGTTTATTGATCACAGTAGATTGATTTCATCCTTTGAACACATGGGAATTGTGGCTGAAATGATTTGCTGTTTGAATAAAGGAATTGATAATGTTCTCTGTTTTTATCAAGAACTTCAGAAGTTTGTCCCTGAGAATAAAATCTTGGAATCTTTTTGAAAAGAGGGCAACAACAAGTATTTATTAAAAAAAAGTCTTATGGCTAGACCTTTGGTAGACTTTTAGAATATATCTGCTAAAGAGTCTGAGATTTATGAATAAAATGAAAATGATCAAAGGGAGAATAGTAGTTGTCTGATTCAGAAACCATTGAGTGTCCCTGTCTCTTTGTTCTCTTCCCTTGTTCCACTGCTTGGTCAGTCACTTTCTGATCATTTGTGCCACTCTCATTCTTTGTCATTGCTCACTGCTTATAGACAATGAGTTAATTTGGCGGAAGGGTAAGTGAAAACAGCCTCACCTGGCATCTGTATGTCATCCTTGGCAGAGCTGACTGGATCTGAGAAAGAGCACACAGACTGCTTGATTTATTCAAACCTGTGTGCCACTGTGCTACCTTCCATGTTGCATGGCCTTTCATCTGAACTTTGAAGTATTGTCATCATACCGTCATAGAGCTGTATAGCATAGAAACAGGTCCTTTAGTCCAGCTTGTCCATGCCAACCAGATATCCTAAATTAAACTAGTCTCATTTGCCCCATATCCCTCTAAACATTTCCTTTTCATGTACCACCCAGATGCACTTTAAATGTTGTAACTGTACCAGCCTCCTCCACTTCCTCTGGCAGCTCATTCCATACATGCACCACCCTCTGCATGAAGAAATTGCCCCTTAGGTCCTTTCAAATCTTTCTGATCTCACCTTAAACCTATGCCCCTCATGGTTTTATAAACTTCTGTAAGGTCACCCCTTAACCCCTGAGGCTCCAGGGAAAACAGCCCTAGCCTTTTCCGCCTCTCCTTATAGCTCAAATCCTCCAACACTGGCAAATCTTTTCTGAACTCTTGCAAGTTTCACAACATTCTTCCTATATCAGGGAGAATTGAACACAGTATTCCAAAAGTGGTCTAACCAATGTCCTATACAGCTGCCACATGACCTCCCAACTTTTTTACTTGATGCACTGACCAATAAAAGCAAGCATACCAAATGAGGCCTTCACTATCCTGTCTACCTGTGACTCTACTTTCAATGAACTATGAATCTGCACTCCAAGATCTCTTAGTTCAGTAGCAGCCCCAGGACCTTACCATTAAGTGTATAAATCCTGCCCTGATTTGCCTTTCCAAAATGCAGCACCTCACATTTATCTAAATTAAATTCCATCTGCCACTACTCAGCCTATTGGCTCATCTGGTCAAGGTCCCATTGTAATCTGAGGTAACCTTCTTGACTGTCCACTACACCTCCAATTTTGGTGTCATCTGCAAATTTATGAACTATATCTCCTATGTTCACATCCAAATCATATATATAAGTAACAAAAAGCAGTGGACCCAGCACCGATCCTTGTGGCAGACCACTGGTCATTGGCCTCCAAGCTGATTATCTGCATCTCATTATTTAACCAGTATCCAATTTTAATTGCTTCCTTTATTGGTCTGTGGAATCTGATGAGAATGGTTTGGTGCCAAGGGATTATTCTGTTTTAAGCAAAGTTACAGTTTTGCTTCCCTTTATCTACATAGAACAATACAATACAAGAATGGGCCCTTCAGCCCACAATGTTGTGCCAAACATAGCACCAAATTAAACTAAACCCTTCAGCCTGCCCTCGGTCCATAGCTCTCCATTTCTTGGATATTCATGTGCTTATCTAAAAGTCTCTTAAATGCCCCTATCATGTCTGCCTCCACCACCACCCCTGGCAGTGCATTCTGGATTCATACCACTCTCCGGGCAAAAGACTTGCGCCTCTTCACTCCTTTGAACTTGTCCCCTTTCACCTTAAGTGCATGCCCCTTAATTTTAGACATTTGAACTTGGGGGGTGTGATCCCTCTATCAAGTCTCCTCTCAGCCTCCACCACTCCAAAGAAAACTGCCTGAGTTTTTCTACCTTCTCCTTATAGTTCATAAATCTACTGAAATAAAAAGAGGCAGATGAATATATGGAATAATTCTGATTCCGTTTTATAGAAGTCACAAAGATAAGGGCAAACTGAAAGAGTTGCAGTGACTTGGCCACTGACCATAATAATGACATTCATGTAACAAAATATATCATTTTCTCCATCGACTAATTCTTAACTGTCTTCCTGGGACAAATCCCCCATGTGCTGTACTTTTATCTTTTTAATACTGCTCCAGCATTTTTAATTGCAGTTACGTTGAGCGATGGAAATGGATAACTAAATACTGCAGGGCAAGATTATAGCTGGGGCAAAGGCAATTATGAGGTGATTAGGCACAATTTAGGATGCATAGGATGGGGAAGAAAACTGCAAGGGATGGGCACAAATGAAATGTGGAGCTTGTTCAGGGAACACCTAATGCGTGTCCTTAAGTATGTACCTGTCAGGCAGGGAGGAAGTGGTCAAACGAGGGAACCATGATTTACTAAAGAAGTTGAATCTCTTGTCAAGAGGAAGAAGGAGGCTTATGTTAAGATTAAACGTGAAGGCTCAGCTAGGGCGTTTGACAGATACAAGTTAGCCAGGAAGGACCTAAAGAGAGGGCAAAGAGGAGCCAGGAGGGGGACATGAGAAGTTTTTGGCAGATTAAGGAAAACCCTAAACTTTCTATAGGTATGTCAGGAATATAAGAATGACTGGAGTAAGATTAGGGCTAATCAAGTACAGTAGAGGGAAGTTGTGCGTGGAGTCAGAGGAGATAAGAGAAGTGCTAAATGAATATTTTTCATCAGTATTCACAGTTGTTGAAGAGAATACTGAGATACAGGCTTTTAGATGAGACAGGATTAAAGAGGTGTTAATAATTTTAGAAAATGTGAAAATAGCTAAGTCCCCTAGGCCGGATGGGATTTATCCTCAGATTCTCTGGGAGGCTAGGGAAGAGATAGCAGAGTCTTTGGTTTTGATATTTATATTGTCATTGTCTACAGGAATAGTGCCAGAAGAGTGAGGATAGCAAATATTGACCCCTTGTTCAAGAAGGGGAGTAGAGACAACCCTGGTAATTATAGACCAGTGAGCCTTATTTCGGTTGTGGGTAAAATGTTGGAAAGGATTATAAGAGGTAGGATTTATAATCATCTAAAGAGGAATAATTTGATTAGGGATAGTCAGCATGGTTTTGTGAAGGTTAGGTTGTGCCTCTCGAACCTCATTGAGTTTTTTAAGAAAAGTGACCAAACAGGTGGATGAGGGTAAAGTGGTTGATGGGGTGTATATGGATTTCAGTAAAGTGTTTGATATGGTTTCCCGCAGTAGGCTATTGCAGAAAGTACGGAGACATGGGATTGAGGGTGATTTAGTGGTTTGGATCAGAAATTGGCTAGCTATGAGAAGATTGATGCGGTGGTTGATGGGCAATGTTCATCCTGGAGTTCAGTTACTAGTGGTGTACTGCAAGGATCTGTTTTGGGGCCACTGCTGTTTGTCATTTTTATAAACTACATGGATGAGGGCAGAGAAGGATGGATTAGTAAATCTGCGGATGACACTAAGGTCGGTGGAGCAGTGGATAGTGCCAAAGGATGTTGCAGATTACAAAGGGGCATACATAAGCTGCAGAGCTCGGCTGAGAGGTGGGAAATGGAGTTTAATGCGGAAAAATGTGAGGTGATTCACTTTGGAAGGAGTAACAGGAATACAGTACTGTGCTAATGGCAAGATTCTTGGTATTACGGATGAGCAGAGAGATCTGTGTGCATGTGCACTGATCCCTGAAAGTTTCCACCCAGGTTGAGCGGGTTGATAAGGCATATACAGGTTCTATTGATAGAGGGATTGAGTTTCGGAGTCATGAGGTCATGTTGCAGCTGTACAAAATTCTGGTGTGGCCACACTCGATTTGCATACAGTTCTGGTCGCCACATTATAGGAAGGATGTGGAAGCATTGGAAAGAGTGCAGAGGAGATTTACCAGGATGTTGCTTGGTCTGGAGGGAAGGTCTTATGAGGAAAGGCTGAGGGATTTGAGGCTGTTTACATGAGAGAGATGATGATTTAAAAGTGACTTAATAGAGGCATACAAGATGATCAGAGGGTTACATACGATGGACAGTGAGAGCCTTTTCCCTCAGATGGTGATGGCTAGCATGAGGGGACATACCTTTAAATGAAGGGGTGATAAATAAAGAACAGATATCAGAGGTAGTTTCTTTAATCAAAGAGTAGTAGGGGTGTGGAATGCCCTGCCTGCAATTGTAGTAGACTTGCCAACTTTAAGGGCATTTAAATGGTTATTGGATAAATATATGGATGAGAATGGAAAAACATAGGTAAGATGGACTTCAGGTTGGTTTCACAGGTCAACGCAACATCGTGGGCTGAAGGGCCTGTACTGTGCTGTAGTGTTCTATGTTCTAAGTTCCTTCCTCCCTTGCTCAGCTCAATGTAACATAGGTGAGCTATTAAATACAAGGGAACCCAGAAATTGTTGCACAAATATAATTTACGGTTCCTTCGTCCAATTAAATGAAATTACAATGATAGAGTCCCTATAAGTTGTTGTAAACCGGTCTAGACATGGCGAGGAAAACCCCCAAGTACTGGAGAGTCTTGGGAATCTGAAGGCCAGTGTTATCTGTGTCTTGCTAATATATTTAGCACTTGTCTCCTATTACTACCATTATGTCAATGTGATTCTGCACCAGGTGAGTTCTTGATCCAGTGATCTTCCATACTTCACCTTTGACCTAGTGGCAATGAAAGTACAATGGTATGACCATAATGTAACAGTAAATTGGTGTTGGTGCTGGCCCCTTTATGAAATATTTGTGTTGGTATTTGTCCTGTTGTGCCTGACTGTTTAATGGGTAAAGGTTAGTTTGGGTGTATATAACAGGTCTACTAACAGAAGTTCATGTTTCTGCCACACTCAGGTCTGACTGGGTTCTTATATGTTGTCTGTCTGGTTCCTTTCATTTCAGTTTTTCTTCTACTTTCAGCTAAAAGGGTGCTTCGCAAACCAGCACCTGGTATCCCTGATGCTGTTCCCCAAAGGAGGCGACCAACACCAGTGAACCTGGCAAATACAATGAAGAAATATGTCAGCAACGTTTCTGATCGGCCCTATCGAGACCGGGTTATCCACTTGTTGGCTCTAAAACCTTACAAGAAACCAGAGTTAATTCTTCGATTGCAGAAGGATGGAATCACCCAACAGGATAAGGACTCTTTGGAAAATCTCTTACAACAGGTAGCAAGCTCTCTCAATGTTCCAAAAGACTTCGGAGAATAGGCTAACATGAACAGGGTTGAGTGAAGTATTAGAGACTGTCAAGTGACTTAATGCACGCAGGTTCAAGTACAGCCCAAATGACTGGTTAAAAGCCTCCTCTTTTCTGCTGATTCTGACAAGCCACTGACAGCTTCAAGCCTGTAGTGAGAATATTAGAGTGCTGAACAGTCTCTGAACTGTGGATTTGAGGCAGAGTAAAGGGAGTTTTACTCTGCATTCAAATTCCACTGTAATTTGGTACCAAGAATATCAAATGATAAAGCAGAGGCCATGGGCATGCCCAGCACTTTGAAAGAGATATGCAGTTAATCCACTCCATTGCTCCCTCTCCCCTGTAATTTATTTTCTGTTTAAGTACTTGTGTGTTTCTTTTGAATGATGTACTAAATCTGCTTCCGTCATGTTAACTTGTTTAAGAAGAGAAAACTCCTTATCTCTGCGTTTAGTTCTTTTGCCAGTTCCTGGCAAATCTGCATCTACTGATTAATGACATTCTGCCACTAGATTATTTACTTTTCTCAAGACAGCATTATGTCCACCGCTTTTCTTGATCTATATAATAGACTTGGGTTTGGATGAATTGGGCACAACTTCAAAATTTACAGCTAACAGAAATTTTGACATATTCTGAATTGTAAGGAAGTTAGTGATAGGTTTCAAGAGACTTATGGACAGGCTGAAACAGATTGACACATGGTAGATGAAACTGTGTGAAAAGATATAATTCTGGAGCAGGAACAAGAGAGGCAATATAAAATTAAGGATGCAATTCTAAAGGAGATTCAGGAGCAGAGAGATCAGGGGTATAGGTGCACCAAGCATTGAAGGTGACAGAGCAGATGAGAAAGCGACTAACAAGGCATTCTTCATGTTTGACGTTATAAACAGTGAGAGAATACCAAAGCATGCAAGTTGTGCTGAGCGCTTTAGAAGGCATTATCTAGTTAGAGAGCGGAAATTTCCACCACTACACACTCAACTCAGATTTCCAGCACCTGTAGTCCTCACTTTTTCCCACTATCTAGTTAAGGATGTAAAGGCATCAGAGAGGTTCAGAAAAGATTCACAGGAATGGGTCCAAGGATAAGAGAATTTAATTACATGGATGGATTGGTGAAGCTAGAGCTCTTCCTCAGATAGAAGGTTGGGAGAAGATTTTATAGTGATGGGTAGAAATTGCATCAATTGGCAAGGGATCAATAACCAGAGGACACCAATTTAAGGTGAATGATAAAAGAATAAGTGACGTGAAACAAGTGGTTAGGATTTGGGATGTGCTGCCTGAAAGTGTGATGGGGTGGATTCTATTGTCATTTTCAGAAAGGAATTGGATAATCCGAAGGGAGAAAGTTATCAGAGAGGAGAGGAACCTCTGTCGAAATTATACTGTCCGTTGGAACGCTCTCTGGGCAGGTACAGCACAAGGTTAGATGCAGGTTAAAGCTGCTTGTACACTGTTCCCATCACAAATTCCCAGAACAGGTACAGGCAATTTCCTTGTGCCTGACATTAAATTCAGTATTGATTGGAATCTGTTATTGGTTAGATCCATTTGGTGTGAAGCTGTTTATCCTTGTGTCACTTCTGATTCTTTGATAGGGGCAGGCTGCACCTTCCCCCACCCCACCCCACCCCATCCCCAAAGAAAACAAAGAGTCATTTCATGAGTGGAAGTAATTTACCCCAGCTCCTCTGTCCAGGCACCTCATGACTTTGGCTAATGGATAATTTCATGTATTCATTCTCCTTTATTGGATGATACAGTCAATAGTAAAATTACCTTCTGTATTTGTGTTGAATTTTTTTAAGTTCCTAAAGAAGATAAAATAGCACAGATACCAAAGATTGTGTCCTTACGTATTATTGGACCAGTACTATTGAATCAATTAAAATTGGAATCTATAAATAAATACTTCAGCATTATGAAAACTCATTCTATTTCCGAAATGAACGCTCACACATTGTAATAAACTCCTCCTCACCCACCATACATAATATCCATTCCTTGTTCCAGGACAGCCAGTATTTTGTTGAAACGCCACCAATTATCAGAAGTCCCCTTCGTCTGGGGTCACCAGTATGTTCTTGAACTTATTGAAGATTTGTTCAGCCAGTTTCTTTGGCTCAATAATCAGTGCTTACGAAGCACTTGCTAAGCTTTTAGCTTTAGCTCTTGTGAAGTACCAGTATGTTGTGACTTTACAACATGATTATCAGTAGCCTTTCTAATACCTTAAAATCAGCTTTTCAAGAGACTTTGAAGTCATCTTCACCCAAGTTTGATTTCAGCTCAGCATTCTTTGTTAAGTAAGGGACACAAAAGCATGGTTCTTTACATGTGAATGCATATCAAAGCATGTCTGAGGTGTCTGCTAATTGTGTTTGAAACTTATGGATCCTTTATCAAAAGCATTGTATCAACCAATTGGTCATTTATCTTCTGCCTGGCTGACCCTTGGACATCATGGTGACTATTTTAAAATCAAAGATGCAACAAGATTCCCCATCAGTACACTGCAGTATGCCATTTCAGATGTAATTATCCGGTCCCTAAAAGAAAACAGGAAGTACAATTTCAGAACAAGATTATTATTCTTCTTAATCTTTGTGTGTTTTATTATCCAGTTTTGTTTACCGTAGCTTTCTCCTTCAAGGGATTAAACCTTGACTGTTTCTGAACTACCTTCTTTAAAGGCAACTTTGCCCCGGAGGATCCATTAGTTAGTGTTGCAGTTAACTGCCTGGCTATTTTAGCATTTTCAATTTAAATTTCAAACATAATTTTTAAATTGGAAGGGAGCAGCAAAAGATAGTAGTTAACTGCAGTCATTAATTGATGCATTTCCCGTTGCAACATCTCTACCATTCAGAATCCACTTGCTAGCCTATCTCCTCTTCTCTCATGCAGTACAAATGTTTTTTTCCCCTCAAATTTGTATTTCTTGTAAATTGTCCTGATGAGTTCTAGATGAATAGCTTTGACAAAATGTCTCTTTTTCAACCTTTGTGCTCTCAAATGACTGTGTACAAATAAATTCGTATTGTTGTGACGCTACACGCTTTAATGTCATTATACTATTGATGACTTATTCTTTACTCTACCCATCTTTGGGTGAAAATGTTCTGTTGACTGCCCTGCTTATTCTTAACTTCCAGGCTCTCAACTTTTGTCTCTGAGTTTGATTTCCCTTATTGCTTAAATAATTTACCATCTAATTTGGGGTCTGAAATTGAGAGCTGTGTTGAGTTGTATCTGTTATGTTGCAGGTAGCTAACCTGAACGTTAAGGATGGCACCTTTACCCTGAAAGACTTTGCCTACAAGGAGATCCAGAGAGATTGGCCTGGGTACTCTGATGGCGACCAGCAGTTACTGAAGAGAGTTCTTGTTCGGTAAGTAACATTAACAACACAGTGGGAAATATTAAAGAAAGCATGCTTAAAGAGTTGGACATGAATTTCTGGTAAGAGTTGTGGGTGACCAGAAGGTTACCAAAAATATGGGTATTTAGCAAATTTTTAAAAGGGAAAGACAATAATAATAGCATAGGCTATCAAGATAGGACTACTAAATAACACGACATTAACATTGCACAAGTAGCCTCAACGATCGAGATCATAATCCTCTGCCCTAGGCAGCAGCATGTCTTTATATCATGCAGAAATGCTTAACAATTTTTACAATGTCATTTTACATTTGTGATTATATGTTCTCCTCTCTACTTTCTTTGAGAAACTATCCATATTTCTCTTAGATTAGATTACTTTAGATTACTTAGTGTGGAAACAGGCCCTTCGGCCCAACAAGTCCATACCGACCCTCCGAAGAACAACCCATCCAGACCCATACCTCCACATTTACCCCTTCACCTAACACTATGGGCAATTTAGCATGGTCAATTCACCTAACCTGCACATCTTTGGCCTGTGGGAGGAAACCGGAGCACCCGGAGGAAACCCACACAGAGAATGTGCAAACTTCACACAGACAATTGCCTGAGGCGGGAATTGAACCCAGGTCTCTGGCGCTGTGAGGTAGCAGTGCTAACCACTGTGCCACCGTGTGTGATATAAATGCTGAACCTCTTGTACTGTGCCGTTCATAGTGTGAGACATTGCATTATAGAGATGACATCAAAGAAAAAGAGGAACCATCTTGATCCCACTGCTGTTTGTATTCTTACAAAATATAGCTGAAAAATATAACTTCCATCATGATGCTAGTGAGTTCTGCTCAACTAGAATGATCCAGGCAAATGTGATTCAACAAATGGAGCTCTGTTTGTACCTATGTGGATCCATATAATTTTACTGCTCTGTACTGAACACTGCTAGCATTTTATTCCTATTTGTTTTATGATATTCTTGGAATGGTATTCTTTAGCTTTTTCCTGTTGAGAAAGTTTAAATCAATTTAGATGCCTTGACAACTGATATGCTGGATTAAGAACACTAGAAATAGGAGCCATTCAGTCCTTTGAGGCCACACCACTACTTGTTAAGATCGTGGCTGATCATCTACTACAACACTGTTTTCCTGCATTATTCCTATAGTCCTTGATGTTGATCTGTAGAAATTTATAGATTTCTGTCTGGAACATACTCAATGATTGAGTCTCCACATCTGTCTTATGCAGAGAATTCTAAAGATTCACCGTGCTCTGAGTGAAGAAATTCATTCTTCTCTTGGTGCTAAATGACCTGCCCCATGTTCTGTCACCATGTGCTTGATTCTAGAGCCTCTAGCCCGGGTAAACATCCTTCCTGCAGCTATGATTTGGAGGTGCCGGTGTTGGACTAAGATGTACAAAGTTTTTAAAAAATCACAACTCCAGGTTTTAGTCCAACAGGTTTATTTGGAAGCAGCAGCTTTCGGAGCGCTGCGCCTTCATTAGGTGGTTGTCAATGTTTTAATCCAATCTAAAAAAAACCTGATGAAGGAGCAGCGCTCTGAAAGCTAGCGCTTCCAAATAAACCTGTTGGACTATAACCTGGTGTGAGATTTTCAACTTCCTGCAGCTGCACTGTCAATTAGGATCACTCTGATCCTTCCATACTCCAGAGAATATAATCCCTGTCTATTCAATCTTTCAGGACAGCCCCTCCATACCACAAATCAGTTTGGTGAACATTTGGGTGAGGGCACCAAAGCTACACACGACCTCCACGTGTGATATCCTCATTACAATGAATCCTCCCGTCTATGTTTGTATCATCAGTAAATTTGGATACATTACACTGTGGTCCCTCCTCAAGACATTAATATAGATAGCAAATAATTGAGGCTCTGGGACTGATCCTTGTGGCACTCTGCTAGCTACATCTTTCTAACCTGAACTGTCATCTGTGTGTTTAAAAAAAACTGATCCTAATCCAGGCTAACACATTACCCATAACACCATGAGCTCCTATCTTATACAACAATCTTTTATGTGGCATCTCATTGAATGCCTTTGGAAAATCCAAATAGACTGTATCTACTGGTTATCCTGTTAAATAATCATTGGTTCTATACAATTACTGAAGAGCGATTCTGCAGTTTCACGGGTGAACCTTGCCCAGCTGAGCTTGAAGGGATGCATCAATTTCTTTCATTTCCCACATCTCCACTGGTGACAACAAACCTTACATTTAACCAGTGTTTGGGGCTGCACAATGGCCCAGTGGTTAGCACTGCTGCCTCACAGCGCCAGGGACCCGGGTTCACTTCCCGCCTAGGGTGACTGTGTTTGTGGATTTCCTCCGGGTGCTCTGGTTTCCTCCCACAATCCAAAAGTTGTGCAGTTTAGGTGGATCGGCCATACTAAATTGCCCATAGTGTTCAGGGGTGTGTAGATTTGGTGCATTAGTCAGGGTTAAATGTAGAGAAACGGAGAATGGTTTTGGGTGTGTTACTCTTTGTGGAGTTAGTGTCGACTTGTTGGGTTGTAGGGCCTGTTTCCGCACTGTAGGAATTATATGATTCTATGATCTGTTTTAGTCCATGTTTATTTTAGTATCTGAAACAAGTTAGCCAGGTTCTTTATTGATAGAGTCATAGAGATGTACAACAGGGAAACAGACCCTTTGGCCAACTCATCCATGCTGACCAGATGTCCTACATTAGTCTAGTTCCACTTGCCAGTACTTGTTAGTCACAAAGAATAAACCCATCATGATCAAGGGCTCCAACCCAAAATGTCAATTTTCCTGCTTCTCGGATGCTGACTGACCTATGCTTTTCCAGCAACGCACACTCAACTCTGATCTCCAGCATCTGCTGATCTTACTGTCTCCACAAAGAATAACACAAAAAGCTTGCTGACAAAGGAAAGGTCTAGGCTTTGCAGTGATATTCAAGCATCTTAAATTTAACCTGAAGCAAGCCTGTTAAGACAAACAGTGGTCAAATATCACCTTACAATGCATCTAAATGCATTTGATCAGGACAAATCCCAGCTATCTCAGAAATATTCTCTCCAGAGAAAAAGGGATTGCAATGCTTCACTTCTATTGATCTGGCCCTAAAACTCTCTCAACAGCTGCCCATCGTGAGCTCTGTGTTCTAGTATTTCACCTTCCTCTTTGGGCATTGCGCTCCCTTGGACTCTTGGAAACGGTGCTTCAGCTTTTAACAAACGGTGAGCTTCATCAAGCCCTTGGCTTTGTTTCCCAAATTATAACCTACCACAGAACAAATACCATTTGTGGGTTTCTTTCACCCTTGTCCACAACTGCACTGAACTGCCAGGATTTCCTCAGCCCTGACCTTTAATTGTCTAACAATTCGTAGAATATCCTTGAGAGTTCTAATAGTACAGAACTATTCAACTACACCTGACTTCTCAGGAGCCCCCAGTTACACCGACCTGGATATAATACAGTTGCCTTTTCAATAATCCAGCTAAACAGTTATTTTCTGCATGGAGCTTGCTTCTGTCTTTATCTGACTTCTGGCTGTGACACCAGAATTGCTATCACTGACCCCTGAACAATTTTGAGTGATGTATTGAGGAGCCTTGCCACAAGTCCTGCCCTTGTTTCTAGGCAAATATAATGTAACTAATATTTTGGACAGTAAAGTGTAGCTATCAGCAGTGGATTTGATTGTAACAACCTCTTGGAACTGTTTGTCCCCTGAATGTTACAATGTTCATTGAAACATCTGCCAGCTACTGGGCCACAAACTGATAAAACAAAAGAATAAATACACCACACACAGCATAGGTATACAATGAGTGAGCCTTACCCTGAGGAGTACCCTGCAGACATTCCTGTGCTTTTATGCAAATAAAATAACACAGTTCGGCAAAAGACCCTTCGGTCGGACTTGTCTGCGCCAATCAAACATCTCAATCTAACCTAGTCCCAGTTGCCAGCATTTGGCTCATAGCCCTCTAAACCCTTCCTATTCATATATCCATAAGATGCCTTTTAAATATGTATTTGTACAAACCTCCACTACTTCCTCTGGCAGCTCATTCTACACATGCACCACCCTCGGCGTTAAAAGAATTACCCTTTAGGTCCTTTTTAAATCCTGTCCCTCTCACCTTCAACCTATGCCCTTCAGTTTTGGACTCCCCCAACCTGGAAGAAAGACATTGGCTATGAGCGCTATCCATGCCTCTTATATTATAAACCTCCCCGTTACCCCTCAGGCTCCAGTACTCCATATCAAATGGTGTTTGCTTTTTTTTCTATGTAAAGCCTGTAATGCTAAGGAAGCCCCTTTTAAATATTCAGCATGTTATTAGTTTGTATATTTTGATGTTCTGATCTGTGTTAGAGTCAGAGTGCAGCATCGTTGTTATGCTCTTTATCAGCTGTGATCTTATGGTTGTGTCTGAAGAATCAAGTATTTGCTGCAATCTGCTTTCTCAACAGGGTTTCCTCCATCCAAACCATAATTTTCTCATGAGCCGTGTTATGGGTTCTGCAGCAGCTAGATCTATAAATATGCACAGGAAAGAATGGGTTTAACCAAGTAAACAGCTTGCATTTCCCTGCCACCACTCAGGCATCAGAAAAGAAAATGTTACCTGAAATATTTCCAACTACTGTGGCATTTATCTGGTGGACACCAAGGAACATGAGACATTGCAGTTATGCAGAGGGAGGTCTTTAAGGAAGCTGCAGCTTTTTGTATTTTCTCAGCATTGGTTCAGTATTGGCTCTGGATTCTCCATTCGGTGTTTCTCCTCCAAAAAGTGTGGAAGGGATTGTATGATGCAAGACAAGTGATGACCTATCCAAAGAGTGACACCATTTACAAACTATCAGATGCATTGTTTTTGAATGTCATTATTCAAATACTGTCTGATGCTGGAAGACTAAGGGGTGACGTGAAACACTCTGCAGATATGGTGTTCAGTAGCTGATGTTTTAATTTGCAAGGGGAGACTATAACTAAATGCCTAAGGTCTCCAGAAAAAGCATTCTTAACTTCAGAATGGTGAGGAAGGTACTCTCTATCATTTAGAGTATTTGAGTTGAATAATATGCATTTCAGGGGAAGCTAGATAAACATGAGACAGAAGAAAATAAGTAAGTTGCATTGCTAGAGATAAATGAGAGGATATGGACCATAAATAGCAGCATTACTTTGTTGGGCAAGTCTGTTTCAACGTAATACCTTCGAATGATTTAAGTGTAGGATGTGAACTTTTTTTAACCATTTTTCAAAGCTTTTGAGGAAATCTCTCCCAAAAACCTATCAATGCTGGGGATTAACTAAAATTACTATAAATGACATTGATGAATTTTCCTTGAATTAAGTGGATCCAGGGATATCAAGCAATATCATATAGAGCTGTCTGTCAGTGCAGTCCTAAGTCATGCTGCAATGGTAGAGGTGCCATCCTCAAACAGCAGTAAAATTAAACCTGTTCTCCTGATCAAATTAGCCCCTCAATCAACATGAGATTAAAAATTCACTGTTTATTTCCTTAAAAATCATACAATATGAATGTTCATAATTATAATATTTACAACAGTTGCAAGATTCAAGTATGTCAATGCATATGGGTTGATAATGTATGTTTGTACGGGGGGGATGAGACCACAAATATTTACTTTTGAAGGTTGACTCTAGCTATTATGTTAACTAAAATATCAATCACTTGAGAGTGAGTCACTATAAATTAATCGGATGTTTTACAACGCAAAAGACACTTTCTAAACTCAAGGGCAATTACTGCTCATGTTCAACTATGAACTTGTTTATCAAATAGCCAGGTGTAGCTTTTTTTTTTCAAAAAATGCAAAATATTGTGGATACTGGAAATACAAAATAAAAGCACAAGTGCAGGAAAAGATGCGCAGAATTTCATTTCTGAAAAAGTGTCTCATTGGATTCAAAACATTGTTTTTCTGTCACTGCCAGTGCTGCCAGATCTACTGATTTCTTTCTTTTTGTTTAAGGCTTTTTCAAAACTAGGTTGATATGTGACCAGAGACCATGAGTGTTATGATGTTGGAATAAAGGCAGGAAGTAGCTAAGCTGTAAAAACTGTTTCCAAACTGTCATCAACAATGTTAATCAGCTTATTTTTCATTCTGCTAATATCCCATGATTAGTTGCCTGAAATCTTGCTCCATTAGGTTCCACATCTTGTTCAGTGTCTTGGTCTGAGTGTCATGATGTGGAGGTGCTAGTCTGGGTCAGAGGTGGACAAGGTCAGAAGTAACACGACGCCACTCCACCTGACAAAGGGGCTCAAACGCTTGAGATTTCAAATGAACCTGGTGTCATGTAATTTCTGATTTTGATCAAATGTGACAGAGTTAAGGCTAATCTTAAACCCTATCGCGGGTCAGAAAGCACACAAAACCCCAAAATGTATTAATTTATGTCTAGTCTCACACTCGACTTGCTTCACCATTACAGACCCATAGCCTCAGGACCAGAGCTCCTGCTCCAGTTCTTCTCTCCCCACTCCTCCTTCTCCACTCCTCCTCCTTTCTGCTCTCTTCCCCCCCCAAAAAAAATATAATTGAAGCGCTCAAAGCTTTTCTATTGGGCAGTATTCAAATTTTGAAACCACATTGTTGAAAAAGAGCCTTCGATATGACAAAATGTCACTTCACAAGATCAGTAATTAACAGATTTTGACAGTCACATTGCGAGATATAATTGATAAATGTGGTCGGGTTTAAGGAGCCTTTTAAAGTATGAATTCAAGGCAGTGTGTTTTCGGGAGAGAATTACCTCCCTATAGGATCTAGACAGCTGATAACCAGGATTGCCAGTAATTGCTAAACAAACTGGGAAAGTAAAAAAAAATGCCAACATTCAGGGATTGCAGATACTTCTGAGGTTGTAGAGATGGGGCAAAAGCAAGGCCATGGAGGAATTTGAAAATAAGGGTGAAGAACAGAGCAACTTGTTGATATTGAAAATTTGACGGATGCAAAATTATTGTGGCTTCAGGGATGTCACCGTGATGCTTAGAATAGCAAACTGGATTTTTTCAATTTATTGCGAATGTGCTAAGAGAACTTTATCTGTCAGGTAGAATCCAATGAGCACGGTGAGGCGTCAGGCCAAGGTCCCCATCAGCAAGTGTTGCTGACGTTGATTTGATCCTTGGTGTGTTCACATGAGGAATATACACCAGGGTAATCTTGTGATGTGGGTATGCAAAGTCTCTCTGTCCTCACACCCAACCTCTGTCACTGTTAGAGATTGTTCTATTTCTGCAGGAAATCCTGTCAACCACACAATGCCACTGGGGGCTCTGGGGAGACACCTTCATCAAGTCCAAAGGACAGTGCAAATTCAGCCTCTCCACCACAGGTATGACACAGCATATGCTATGGACCGTACCTGTTTTTATATGTACTGTACTTTTGCGTCTTTTAAGGACAAGCCTTGTGACACACCAGGCTGGAGTGACTATTGTAGCAGCCCCACCTGGTGGATGTTCAAGTGATTACAGACAGAAATTCATGAATAGTCAGTAAATTAGATTTATTTAAACTTGTCTTCAACTGGAAGTCTCATTGTGATCCAGTGAATTCACAGTTCTGTATCACTGAAATGAATCCTTAGATTATGCCCAAGCCTTAGATTGCAGCTCAAACCAGAAACCTGCCAACTTTAACAAGGTGCACCGGCTGAGGAATCGATCAAGTGGTTGTTACTATGCTGAGCTCTCAACACTGGAGCCAGTCAAAAAGCCAATCAAAAGATTAAGCAAAAATTGCCCTGAACACACACAACCAGTGCTATTTTGCTTTGAATTTTCCCTCTCCTTGCTCTAATAAGGCAACGTGTGTATGCACCCCAATGTGTTTCCAGTAACTTGTTGATAAAGTTTCAAACATCATCTTATAATTTCCTTGCTTTAAAGCTCCCATTTTAGTCCACAGTCCAAACCACAAAATGTGGCCTTTACACTGGAAACATGCAGGGTTTAATTGCTCTTGAGAACAATGGTGGTTAGTTGTTTAAGGTTGATTGCCTGGAGCTTCACTCAATTAACCATTCTGTAGGAGTACATTTAGGCAGAGTATGTTCAGAAACTCTACCATGTGGCAGTTCTGGTTCTGACCTTACCCTTGTCAACACTCTAGCATTGGCCAATTTTCATTCTGTTGTCAAGGCACTAGAGCCAGTCAGAGCATCTTTTTTAGCTCACAGATGAGATTTCTCACTCCAAATAGGCAGAAATAGACCAAGGTCTGAGAGAAAGTGAGGGCTGGAGATCAGAGCTTAAAAATGTGTTGCTGGAAAAACGCAGCAGGTCAGGCAGCATCAAAGGAACAGGAGAATCAACGTTTCAGGCATGAGCCCTTCTTCAGGAATGAGGAGGATGCGCCAAGCAGGCTAAGATAAAAGGTAGGGAGGAGGGACTTGGGGGAGGGGCATTGGGGATACGATAGGTGGAAGGAGGTTAAGGTGAGGGTGATAGGCCGGAGAGGGGCCTCTTATCCGCCCTCGATCGCTTCATAGCCAACTGCCGCCGCGACATTGACCACCTCAACCTGTCCACCCCTCTCACCCACTCCAACCTCTCACCCTCACCGAACTCATTTCTGCATATCTCGATACGGTCCTGTCCCCCTTAGTCCAAGACCTCCCCACCTATGTTCGGGACACCACCCATGCCCTCCAACTCCTCCATGATTTTCGCTTCCCCGGCCCCCAACGCCTTATCTTCACCATGGACATCTTATACACTTCCATCCCCCATTACGAAGGCCTCAAAGCCCCCCGCTTCTTCCTTTCCCACTGAACCAACCAGTACCCTTCCACTGACACCCTCCTTCGACTGACTGAACTGGTCCTCACTCTGAACAACGTCTCTTTCCAATCCTCCGACTTCCTCCAGACCAAAGAGGTAGCCATGGGCACACCTCCTCCCCCCTCCCACTCCCCTCCAAGGCCCCAAGGGATCCTTCCATATCCGTCAGAAATTCACCTGCACCTCCACACACATCATTTACTGCATCCGCTGCACCCAATGTGGCCTCCTCTACATTGGGGAGACAGGCCGCCTACTTGCGGAACGTTTCAGAGAACACCTCTGGGACACCTGCACCAACCAACCCAACCGCCTCGTGGCTGAACATTTTAACTCTCCCTCCCATTCTGCCAAGGTCATGCAGGTCCTTGGCCGCCTCCATCGCCAGACCATGGCAACGCGACGCCTGGAGGAAGAGCGCCTCATCTGCCGCCTAGGAACCCTCCAACCACAAGGGATGAATGCAGATTTCTCCAGCTTTCTCATTTCCCCTCCCCCCACCTTTTCTCAGTCCCAACCCTCAGACTCAGCACTGCCTTCTTGACCTGCAATCTTCTTCCCAACCTCTCCGTCCCCACCACCTCTCCGGCCTATCACCGTCACCATAACCTCCTTCCACCTATCGCATTCCCAATGCCCCTCCCCCAAGTCCCTCCTCCCTACCTTTTATCTTCGCCTGCTTGGCACACCCTCCTCATTCCTGAAGAAGGGCTTATGCCTGAAACGTCGATTCTCCTGCTCCTTTGATGCTGCCTAACCTGCTGTGCTTTAAGCCAAGGTTTGAGAGACCCAATATGTATCAATTTAACTTCCATATCTTTTAACAGTGAACCTGCAAGTACAACCTCTTGTCATGTTTGTGGATTACTGCTTCAGGGCAGAAAGCCAGCCTAGATGATATCTGCTGATCATCATCATCATCATGCAGCAGATTCATAAGAACAAAGGACTACATGGCTCCTCAAAATTATGCTACTGTTCATTAAAGTCTTGCATGATCTTTCAGTGTGTGTTAATTTAACTTTCCCAACTAATTCCCGCAATTCCCTGATTGTCCAAAAAGCTGTCAATTTCAGCAATTGAATATCTGCAGCAAACTATGACAGAACATTCCAAAGATTTCTCCTCATCTCAGTTTCTAAACTCATGACCTAGGGGAGCAGTTTCTCAAGATCGACCCTGTTATGTCCTATACAAATTTTATATTTGCTTTAGGTATAGGTATACTATATATACTCAACTCAGTCTATTCGAAGGATATAATCTAATGAAACCTCTAATTGTGCATCCTCTAAGCTATAGCCATCCAGAGTTAAACGGACCAAAACTCTGTACTGAACTCCAGTTGTGGTCTCATCAGTGCAGTAAAACTTCCTTAGTCTTGTATTCCAGCCCCCTTTCATAAAGGCTGAAATACCAAAAACAGCAAATACTGGAGATCACAGCAGGTCAGAGAGCATCCATAGAGAGAGAGAGAGCAAGCTCATGTTTTGCATCTAGATGACTTTTCATTAGAGCTAAAATATCCTTTACTTTCCTAATTACTTGTTGACTTGTGTACAATGTCCTCCTGCTCCATGGACTTATAAATAACATTTACTGCCTCTGAACTTTTTGAAAAAAAAAGTTCTGCTTTTCTATTCTCCCTAACAAACTGGATAATTTCACATTTCCCTATATTGTTCACCATATACTTCTTGGCCATATGCTTAACCAGTTTATGTCCCTTCAGGGATGTAATTGTGCAGGGGTAGTGTCTCTATCTCTGGACCTCTGTTTGAGTCCCACCTGCTCCAGAGGTATTACAAGTAAGTGGTAGCCCAGTGATATAATTCAATTCCACAGCATTATTACTAACTTTTCATTCCAGGTTTATTTCATGGTGAAAAATGTCAAGCTACTGAACCATGGTAAAATTGCACCTGATTCTTGTATTTAATCTCGCTTTGTGTTGAAGAGTTTGATTTCTGTTCTCGTGTTATTTACTCACTACACCAGGTTAAATCTGTTCTATCTGTTAGGGTTGTGCTTACTCTGAGGTAACTTCACATGTCTCCTTTCCTAGAAACGCTCACTACCCAACGATTTCATTGATCCTCTGGCCAATAAGAAGCCAAGAATATCTCTGTTGACCAGCCGGGTTCCACCAACTTTAAATGGCAGGTTAAATCCATCCAATGGGAAAGAAACAGGAGCTCCTTCAGTGCAAACCGCTGCAGCCGATTCAATTAGCTCCACCTCTACCTTGCCAATGCTTGTGGAGAATCAGAGACCGAACAATCTTTCATCAGAAGTCAGCAACGATTCGAGTCACAACGGCCGGGACTCAGAAAGCCAGGAGACCCCAGAGCGAGCAGTTTGCCCACGGCCCCCTCATTTTCCTCGTCCCAGTGCACCTTTACTCCACGTCAAGTCAAAGAAAAAATCTAAAAAGCACAAAGACAAGGAGCGAGTGAAGGACAAAGGAGGCAGCGAGAAAGGGTGCGGAGAGCTTGTAAGAGACAGTGAGTTTCTTCAGAGTTGCAAGGAGCAGAAGAAAACTGTTCCACCAAAGGCTGCAGGTGAATGTTCACAACATCAATAGAACTTTATTGTGCAAATGGGAGACTGTTTGGTCCAGTGTACCTTTGCTATCAGATAAGAAGCATCCAACCTAGTTATACTTTGCTTCTTGCTCCAAAGCTTTGCAGGTTATGGCACTTCAAGTGCATATCCAAGTATTTTTAATTAAATATGAATATTTCTGCCTCTAGCACCTTTTCATGTTCAAAGTTCTAGATCCTCATTATCCTCTGGGTAAAAAGATTTCCCTTCAAGCCCATTTTTTCCTTTTCCCTTAAATCTGTACTGTTTAATTTTAGATTCTTTAACCAAGAAATTAGGGTCTTTCTATCCACTTCATCTAGATCCTTTAACCTTTAATTAGGTTGGATTAGGTCTCCCTTCAGTCTCTTCCGTTCCAAAGTAAGTAGCCCTCCCTATCCAATATTTTCTCATGACTAGATTTCTCTGTACCCTCCCTAATGCAGTCACTTTTGTTTTAGTGTGGCAACATTGACTACACGTTTTGCTCATTTCCAGCATAACATAGGCATTAGGAACAGGAATATAGACCATTTGCCCCCTTGAATGTGCTCTACCATTCAAAAGAGCATGGCTGATCTGTTGGTGTTTGGAATTTCCCATGACCATTTACCTCCAATAATTGATACCCCTACGTTTCAATAATCAGTTCACTTCCACTTTAAAAATGTTTAATGATCCCATTTCCATCATTTTCTGAAGCAAAGAGTTACAAATTAGCACAACTCTGAGAAACAAAATTATCCTCATCGCTGTCCTAAAAGCATGGCACCTATGTTTTAAACAGTGCCCCTAGTTCTGAGACAAACCTCAAGATCTATTTTCTAAAATTAGTACCTACTCATCCTCTATCTCTTCTCAATTGCCATTACAGCTGACTTTGCCTTTGCTGTGGGGTACTTTCCCATCTGTTCCGATTGGTGTACCCCTCTCCTTACAGCATAAAACATCACTTTTCTTTCACTTCCAAGAAAGAGTCATACTGGATTCAAAATCGACAATTTTTTTGATCTTTCAATGGATGCTGCCAAACCTGAGTTTTTCCAGCAGTTTCTGTTTTCACTCCAGATCATCAGCATCTGCCGTTTTTCTTTTGCCTTAATTACTTACTGTATGTACCTGCCTATTAGCTTTCTGTGACTCATGAACCAGAGCACTTAAGTCCCTCTGCAGTTTGGAGTTTTGCAGTCAGTCTCCTTTTAATTGCAACATTGCCTTTTTGTGCTTCCAGCCAAAACAATCAATTTCACGTTTTCCCACATTATATTCCATCTGCTAGATTTTTGCCCACTCAGTCAACTTATCTACAACCACTTGCAACTTCCTTCTGCCTCCTTCACTACATACTTTCCTACCTATCCTGGCGTTGTCTGCAAATTAGCTCCCTTCATTGAAATCATTGATATAATTTTTAAAAGTTAAAGTCTGAGTAAAGATCCCTGCAGGACTCTACTTGTCACGTCCTGCCAATCAGTGAGAGACGTATGCATACGGTTTTGTGCCAGCCAGCTAATCTGCTGTCCACTGTCTACACCATGTGCTTTCACCTCTACACCATGTGCTTCTATTTTTGCACAGTAATCTTTTATGCAACATCTTGAGATGTCTTCTGCAGCACAAGGTGTCTGCAGGCCCTTCTCTTCACAGCACAAGTCATTCCTTCAGTAGATTGGTTAAACATATTTTCCTTTTCACAAACCATGTAGACTCAGCCTTGATTATGTTGAGGTTTTTCTAAATGTCCATGTATAACCTCATTGTGATTGATTCCAACATCACCGCACCATAGACATCAAGCTAGCTGTCCTGCAGTTTCCTGTTTTCCGCCTGCCTCCCTTGAATAGAATGGTTATATTTGCTACATTCCATTCTGACAGAACCTTTGTAGAGTTTAATAAATTTTGAAAATTATCACCTAACACATCTATTATTCCATTAGCAATTTCTTTTAAAGCTCTAGGATGAAGTCTACCAGCAGCTGAGAACTTGTCAACCCACAGCTCCATCAGCTTACTCAGCACTGTTTCCCTGGTGATTGTAATTTCACCAAGCTCCCCTCTCCCTTCCATCTGCTGATTTTTAGCTATTACAAGAATGATTTTTGTGTCTGCTATAGCGAAGACAGAACCAAAATATATGTTAATCTCATTAATCATTTCCTGACTATCTGGTATTAACCCCCAATACTTAATCTCACTTATTTTCTTTGAGTATTTCATAGTCCTCCACCTGACATCTATATCTGCATCCTCCTTTTCTGTTGTGAATATTGATGTAAAGTATTCATTGAGCACTGTGCCCAAGGTCTTCTGAGTATACACATAGATTACTTCTTTGCTTCCTAATGGGTCCTGCTCATTTGCTAATTACTCTCTTGCTTTTTATATACTTAAAATTACCCTTTGGGTTATCCTTTATTCTGCCTACCATTGCTTTTTCATACACTTTTTACTTTCCCAATTTCATTTTTATGGCCCTTTTTGTGCTTTTTATGCTGTCGGGACTCTGCCTTATTGAACCCTCTGTATCTGCCATAGCTTTTTTTTTTAAATACTAACCTCTATCTCCCTTGACATCCAGAGTTCTCTGGTCTTAGTTTCACCTTCTTGCTATTCCCTCTTTGAATGTTCTGTCACAGTTTTATCGAAAGGTAGCTGCTGTCAGTCCACTTGGGGAAAATAGCCTTGTCTGACCAATATCAGCATTTCTCTATTTTAGAACTTTTATTGCAAGCTTATCCTTTTCCATAACCATGCTAAAACTAACTGAATTATGGTCACCATCCCCAAAATGCTCCCTACCTGATGCACCTTTCACCTGTTCAGGTCATTTCTGATTATTAGTTCCAGAACTGCCTCCCATGTTAGGTTTTCTATATACTGGCTAAAAACATTCTCACATATGCAATTTCAAAATTTTGTTCCTTCTCTGCCTTGCACACTAAAACTAACTTGATTCCTGGAAGAATTGAACAAAGGAGTAGGAATGTTATACCTCAGATATACAGGGTAGCTGTAAGACTATTCCTGAAGTACTGTGTATAGTACTGGTCATCGTATCTAAGGAAGGATGTCAGTGCATTGGAAGCATTCAGAGAAGCAATACCTGGAATGGCCAGGTTGCCTTATGAGGAAAGGCTACAGGCTAGGCGTGTGTCCTTTGCAATTTAGGAAAAAGTGAGGACTGCAGATGCTGGAGATCACAGTCAAATAGTGTGGTTCTGGAAAAGCACAGTAGATCAGGCAGCATCTGAGGGACAGGGGACTTGACGTTTTGGGCATAAGCCCTTCATCAGGAATGTTGGGGGTTGGAAGGGGGCTGAGCGATAAATAGCAGGGAATGGGGCTGGGGGAAAGTTGCTGGGAAGGTTATTGGTAGATGCAGGTTACTGGTGATGGGTAGCAGAGGGTGGAGCAGATAGGTGGGAAGGAAGAAGTGGAACAGTTGAAGAGGGTGGTGTGGAGTTGGAGTTGGATCTGGGGTGAGGAGAGATGAGGAAACTGGTGAAACTGATGTTGAAGCTGTGTGGTTGGAGGGTCCCAAGACTGAAGATGAGATATTCTTCTTCCAGGTGTTGGGTGGTTAGGATTTGACAGTGGAGGAGGCCCAGGACTCTCATGTCCTTGGCAGAGTGGGAGGGGGAGTTGAAGTGGTCAGCCACAGGATGGTTTAGTTGTTTGATGCATGTGTCCCAGAGATGTTCTGTAAAACATTTTGCGAGTTGGTGTCCTGTCTCCCCTTTGAAGAGGAGACCACATTAAGAGCAACAGACAGAGTAGATGAGTTTAGAAGAGTTAGAGGTGACTTAATTGCAACATGCAAGATGCCGAGAGGACTTGATCAGGTGGATGTCAAAATGCTCTTTGCTATTGTTGGAGAATGTAGAACCAAAGTCAAATGGCTGCCCATTTAAAACAGAGATAAGAAAACCATTTTCTCTGAGAGTCTTTCGAGTTCCCTTCCTCAAAAGGCAGTGGAAACAGAATCTTTAAATATTGTTAAGGCAGAGATAGATTCTTAATTACCAAGGAGATGAAAGATTATCAGGATATTTAAGAATGTAGAATTGAGATTACAATGAGATCAACAATGATTTTATTGAATGGCAGAGCAGGGTCAAAGAGCTGATTGGAATATTCACAGCTCAGTTAATATTTGGCCAGATTACATCCCCGACAACTACTCTATTACTGCCCCACTTCTTTGTAGCTTGATTACATATTTGATCACCAATCACTCCTTGACCATTTGCTGGCATATAATATGCACACAATAGGGTGCTTGCCCCTTTTGTGTTTTTTTTTTCCAATAATCTGCCCTTATTTGATTATCTTTCCAAGATATCATCCATAGTCACTGCTATAATTGATTTCTGAATCAATGTTATGAACCCCTCCATCCCACTGTATCGTCTGATTAACCTCTCTGGTATTCTTTATGTTCTGTCCAATCATCTGACCTGCCACTAACTTCTGCATAATTTGTATTCATTTTCCTTAGGTTTTATGCCTTCCTTAACTACTTTAGTTAACCACAGATGTTAGCTGCTCCCCCTAGAATTTTTCCTTATAGCAGGAATATCTTTATTCGCAGCCTTTTGAAATGTTCCCTTAAATGTTTTCCACAGTTAATCTCTAAGCTTTTTATCTGAGGTTTGGCTAATAGTCAAGTATCCAGTATGTTACTGAATAGTCTTACTTAGTTGTCAGTCCACCATCTGAGATCTGTGGTACTGCACTCCAAGGTGTCTCTGATCCTATACAGTTCTGCATGTCCTGCCATTTATTGTGTATTCTTTTATCTTGTTAACCTTCCTCAAATGCATTATTTCTCATTTATCCAGTTTAATCTCCATTTGCCACTTTCCCACTCCTCCCTGCACAGTCCTTTGATATATTTCTGTACAGTTTCTTAGCACAACCATTTTTATATTATCTGCAAATTTGAGTTGTATCTCCTATATTCAAATCCAAGTCATCAATATACACCGGAAAAGCAAAGGATTAAGTACTGAGTCCCGCAAAATGTCACTGCACACACTATTCCAGTCGCAAAAGCGCCTGTTGACCAGTCCCCTCAGCTTCCTGCCTCTGGGCCAATTTTGGATCCAACTTCTCATTTTGACTGCCTTGGAATCTGTAGACTTTTACTCTTTTGACCAATCCATCATGAAGGACTTTATCAAAAGCCTTGTTGAAATCCATATAGATTGCATCAAATACATTATCCTATCAACTGTCCTTACTACCATCTCTAAAAAGTCCACCATTAGTCAGACACTATGTCTCTTAGCACATCCTTTTGCTTAATCTGTCTCTGTCTAAAGAAAGGATGTATCACATTGCATAGAATTGTTTTGCAATATTATTCACATTACTGAGGTTAAACTAACTGGGCTCATCATTCAGTTCATCCCCTTCTGTTTTAAAACAATGGGCTAGTGTTAGCTATTGTCCAGTCCTCCATCAACACACACCTGAAGACAATTGGGAAAATAGTTAGCAATTCAGAGTCGAGAAAGAATTTCATCTGATCTTTTATATGTTAAATCCCCTAATGTTTTCACGATATTAAATTAATTTCATCCAGTACTTCAAACCATCCCTCAGTTTTCTTTTAGCTCCTTTTATATCTAAAAACTGTAGAATCAGGAATACTCAGCTGCCATTCTTTCCCTTCTTTCAGTTATCTAGAAGTAACAGCGATAATATCATCCGCCCACATGTTAATCTGTGCTCTCAGCACATTGTGTCAGTGTGAGGTGAATTAAACCAATCTCGTGTGAGTCCCTCACACCCAATCTCTGAGGCATGGATCCTCTACACCGACTCTCCTTGGGCATAGGTCTACACTTATAACATAGAACAATACAGCGCAGAACAGGCCCTTCGGCCCTTGATATTGCGCCAACCTGTTAACCAATCTAACCCCATCACTCTAGACTATACCATCATCATCCATATGCTTACCCAAGGACTGTTTAAATGCACCTAATGTGGCTGAGTTAACTGCATCGGCAGGCAGGACATACCAAGCCCATACCATTCTGAGTGAAGAGCCCGCCTCTAACATCTGTCTTAAATCTATCACTCTTCAATTTGCATCTATGCCCCCTCGTACGAGCAGATGTCAACATCCTAGGAAAAAGACTCTTACTGTCCACCCTATCTAGTCCTCTGATCATCATGTATGTCTCTATTAAATTGCCTCTTAGCCTTCTTCTCTCCAATGAGAACAGACCCAAGTCCTTCAGCCTTTCCTCATAAGACCTTCACTTCAGACCAAGCAACATCCTGGTAAATCTCCTCTGCACCTTTTCCAATGCTTCCACGTTCTTCCTGTAATGGAGCGACCAGAACTGCGCATAATACTCCAAGTGAGGCCGCACTAGCATTTTGTACAGTTGCAGCATGATACCACCGCTCTGGAACTCAGTCCCTCTACCAATAAAACCTAACACACAATATACCACCTTAACAGCACTGTCAACTTGGGTGGCAACTTTCAGGGATCTATGTATGTGGACACCAACATCCCTCTGCACATCCACGCTACCAAGAATCTTTCCATTGACCCAGTACTCTGCCTTCCTGTTATCCTTCCCAAAGTGAACCACCTCACATTTATCTGTATTGAACTCCATTTGCCGACTTTCAGCCCAGTTCATCCAAGTCTCCCTGCAACATTTTTCTACGCTGTCCATCACTCCACCGACTTTAGTATCATCTGCAAACTTACTAAGCCATCCACTTATGCCTGTGTCCAAGTTGTTTATAAAAATGACAATCAGCAGTGGTCCCAAAACAGATCCTTGTGGCACACCACTAGTAACCGGACTCCAAGCTGAATATTTTCCATCAACCACCATTCGCCGCCGCCTTACAGAAAGCCAGTTTCTAATCCAATCTGCTAAGTCACCTTCAATCCCATGCCCCCGCATTTTCTCCAGTAGCCTACTATGTGGAACCTTATCAAAGGCTTTACTGAAGTCCATGTATACCACGTCAACTGCCCTACTCTCATCTACATGCTTGGTCACCTTCTGACTATTTCCAATCAAATTATTGCTTGCTAGATAATTATAAATGCTATCTCTTTTAATCTTTTCCAAAACTTTTCCTCCAACAGACATAAGACTCACTGGTTTATAATTGCCTGGGTCATCTCTACTGCCCTTCTTGAACATGGGCACAACTTTTGCAAATTCCAGTCCTCTCGTACTAAACCTGTAGCCAATGACAACTCAAAGATAAACATCAAAGGCTCGGTCACCTCTTTCCTTGCTTCCCAGAGAATTCTCGGAAAAATCCCATCTGGCCCAGGAGACTTATCTACTTTCACACCTTCTAGAATTGATAATACCCTTTCCTCTACAATATTCTCCTTTTCCTAAGTGAAAGTAGATGAGAAATATTCGTTTAGAACCCCTCTGATCTCCACAGAGTTCCACACACAACTTCCCACTTCTGTCATTGGCAGGCCCTATTCTGACCCTCGTCATCCTTTCATTCCTCACATATTTGTAGAAAGCTGTAGGGTTCTCCTTTATTCTACCAGTTAAAGACTGCTCATGTCCACTCCTTGCTCTTCTTAATTCTTTAAATCCTACAGCTACTCTGTAACTCTCCATCGCCTTATTGGAAGCTTCATGCCTCAACGTCGCATAAGCCTCCCTCTTGCACTTAACAAGCAATACAATTTCTTTAGCAAACCAATATTCCCTTACCTTATCACTTCCTCCTTGCCTGACAGGGACATACCTATCAAAGACATGCAATATCTGTTCCTTAAACCAGCTCCACATTTCGATTGTCCCCATCCCCTGCATTTTGCTGCCCCATTTTTTGCCTCCTAAGCCTTGCCTAATCATATTATAATTGAACTTCCCCCCCCCATCTATAACTCCTGCCCTGTGGTATGTACCTATCCCATTCTATCGCTAAACTAAATTTAACCGATTATGGTCACTCTCTCCAAAGTGCTCACTTATAACTAAATCAAACAGCTGGCCTGTTTTGTTACCAAGTACCAGATTCAGTGTGGTCTCCCCTCTTGTCGGCCCTTCGACATACTGTGTCAGGAAACCCTCCTGTACACATTGGACAAAAACTGATCCATCTGACATACTAGAGTTATAGTGTTTCCAGTCAATGTTGGGGAAGTTAAAGTCCCCCATAATGACCACCCTGTTGCTTTCATTCCTGCCCAGAATGGATTTCCAGATCCGATCCTCCACCTCCCTGGAACTTTGCGGAGGCCTATTAAAAAAATCTCCCAGCAGTGTGACCTCTCCCCTCTTGTTTATAATCTCAGCCCATACCACCTCAGTAGACAAATTCAGCCACCGTTAAACCCACCTTGATAACAAAGCCATACCTTCTCCTCTTTTACCACCTTCCCTGATCTTAATGAAAGATCTAAACCCTGGAGCCTGCAACATCCATTTCCTGACCCTGCTCTATCCGTGTCTCAGTAATGGCCACAACATCGAAGTCCCAGGTACCTATCCATGCTGCAAACTCGCCCACCTTATTTTGGATACTCCTGTTGTTGAAGTAGACAAACCAGCTTGCTGTCTGCCAGCACACTCCTGTGAGTGTGAAATCCTGTCCATGTCCTCCCTACTTTCATCCACCTGTGTACTGGGACTACAACACAGGTTCCCACGCACCTGAATAGCACTAGCAAATGTCCCACCCAGGATATTAGTACCCCTCTGGTTCAAGTGAAGACCTTCCTGTTGGTAGAGGTCCCACCTTCCATAGAATACATCTCAATTATCCAAGAACCTGAAACCCTCCTCCTGCAGCTACATGTTCAGCTGATATCTCTCCCTATTCTTTCCCTCGCTATCATGTGGCATGGGTAACAATCCAGAGATGATAACTCTGTGGTGGAAGCTAGGCTCTCAGCTTCCACCCTAGCTCCCTGAAATCCTGCCTTACATCCCTATCCCTCTTTCTACCTATGTCGTTGGTACCTATGTGGACCATGACTTGAGGCTGGTCACCCTTTCCCTTCAGAACCCCAAAGACACAATCCATGAAATCACAGACCCTGGCACATGGGAGGCAACACACCAACCCGTGAGTCTCTTTCATTCCCAACAACCTTCTATCTGACCCTCTAACTATTGAGTTCCCAATGACCAACACTTTCTTCCTTTGCCCTCTTTCCCTTCTGTGCAACAGGGACAGGCTCTGTGCCAGAAACCTGCACCCCATTGTATGCCCCTGATAAGTCGTGTCTCTTCCCCTCTTTCCCCCCCCCCACCCAATCAGTATCCAGTTTTTCAAGGGAAAACACAGGGGATCCCTGCACTGGCTTTTTTTCTCCCTTCTAACAGTTACCCAGCTTTCTTCATGCCTAGGAGTAACTACTTCCCTGTAACTCTAATCTATCACAGACTCTGCCTCCCGAATGATCCGAAATTCATCCAGCTCCTGCTCCACTTCCCTAATGCTGTCTTGGAGGAGCGAGAGTTAGGTGCATTTCCTGCAGATGTACTTTGATGGGACACTAATGGCGGCCCTCACCTCCAACATCATTCAGGAGGAACGTTCCTCTCCCTGCATTGCCATCCCTGCTAGTCCCCTTATCAGAATCTTAAAAAAAAGCTTACCTGATGTGTCCCTAGTGTTTAAGGTTATAGGAGGTGGATGGGTGGGAGGCCGTACAAGGGTAGGGTCTTGGGTTTAGAAAATGCTGACTTATATAGCTGAGGGGGAAAAAAGGTCCCTCCTTTCCCAGAACCCTGTGCTCGCTGAGGTGCTGCTGCCGCTGATGATCGAGGTAAGCTTTTAAAGTTTTAAGTCAGTGACTGACCTTTGCCGACAGTCCCCTGGTCCAAGCTTCTGCTCTTCCTGCAGTTGGCAACTGAAAAAGAAAACACACAGTTCCTGATTCCTGTTGTCCAATCCCTCCTGTTATTTCTGTCTCCTCATCCATGGTGTCTGCTGCATATTATCAGAATTGCTGCTTTATTTTAGATATGCAACATTTCCTCGGTAGCTGTAATATTGGGATCTATGGTGGAATCCAGAGTGTACGTTGGCTCCACAAACTTTCCTGCAGTTTTGTGATGAAGCCACCAGAGGTCCCTGTTTCCATTTTCCTTAGACATTTGTGTTGGCATATTGTCTACCCCCCCCCCCACCAGTAAATTGGATGTAACTGTGTGGTATGGAGAGGTCAGGATTCACTGACACGTGCTTACTGCCATGTGCAGCTTCCTCCACTCCAATGTGGGATTCTGTGATGAACACAGACTGCTGCTTGTGTGGCTTTGTCTAATTATCGAGTGAACTGCACTTTACCACTGTGGTTCTAATCATCATCTTCACTCAACTGTGTAAGTATACAAGGACTGATGGCACAGTTTGAAAAACATGCACCAGGAAAGCAATAGGACACCTTCATCCATGATAGTGCTCAACCAATCCTTCAGCTCAGTAACCTCCAAATGCAGTTGAGCTGCTTGGTATTGCCATTAGAATATATCAATCCCGGTCCCTTTAAGAGAGGAGAGAGTTGGGGTCAGGTGTAGTTGGCCCTGGCCCTGGAGAGGAGTGAGGGTGGAACGGAGAACTATGTCCTGGGGCTGAAGAGGCCAAGCCAGCTAATGTTCTGGATTAGTGGTTCTGGAAGAGCACAGCAGTTCAGGCAGCATCCGAGGAGCTGAACTGCTGTGCTCTCCCAGCACCACTAATCCAGAATCTGGTTTCCAGCATCTGCAGTCATTGTTTTTACCAAGCCAGCTAATGGGCAGGAAGTGGATGTGGAAGCTTTGGCTCTGAAAACCATGTTGTAGTAGTCTGCTATGTGATGCTTTGGGTTCCTGTGTTTACTTTGTTTTAAACTTCAGTTTGTTTCCTTGTAGGGTTGAATGGGATGTGCAACAGCTCAAGTGTTCCAACATCAACATCAGATGTGCCTGATTATTTACTGTAAGTACACGCTGTGTAAAGGGTTCTGGGCTCGCCCTTTGTGCTATCTGGTGTATTATTGCTTTCAGTCTTATTCTTCCAAATGCATTCATATCCTGCATCCACTGAGATGTTGGGCATACTCCAGTAAATGCCCATCCTTCATGTCTTGTTTTTCAGTAGTCAATTCTGATCATGTCACCACTGTTCTGTACATGCATTCATGCTTGTATAGGTCAATGTGATAAGGAGCGGTATCTCTGGCTAATAACATTCTCTCTTCCTGTTCCAAGTTACTGTTATCAGCTAACTTAGCTTTAGTGGAATCTGGGAGGTCTGCATCTGGTAACTCAGTTCTTTCTTTGATTGGTCTCTTGACACAAAGAGCAGCTTCTTTCCCCTGCAGAGTGGTGGGCTCTGAGCTGATTGGCTTGATGCTGACTCTTCAAACCCTGCTGGAAGGTGGTGTTTGAAGAGACAGTGGTGGGACACTCGTGTTATTGCTTGCTCCTGTTTGCTCTAGGCTTCCATCTGTGCCTGTCGGAGATGGTCAGCACTTTTGTAGACTTGTCTCCAGTTTGGGTGGTGTTTGGTGAGACATTCCCAGGAGTCAGTGGGATGTTGCATTTCTTAAGGGAGGCTTGAAGAAGCCCTTGGAACATTTCCTCAACCCTCCTTATAACTCCCTGCCAAGTTGAAACTTTCGAGTTCCTGAGTCAGGCATTGGGATTATGAGGCCCACCCATCACAGCTGATGGACAAGAACCCATGCTGGGGATGTTGGCCTGAAAGAGAACACTGATATTGAAAAACCTACCCTGCTGGTGCATTTGCAAGATTTTGAGGAGAATTTGCTGCTGATATTTCTCAAGGGAGTTGAGCTGTCTCCTGTCCACTGTTCATTGTTTTGATGCACATGGAGGAGCAGGTGCACTGTAGAAAATGAGTTTGATGATGGATTTGAGGTCTCTGCTATCAAGTATTCTCTCTCAGATCGCTAAAGTCTGCGCTGGCATTTGGGAGGTTGTGTTGAATTTCATTGATGTCTGCCCTGGATGAAAGTAGACTCCAAATATTTGAAACTTTATTGCTGGAACAGCACAGCAGGTCAGGCAGCATCCAGGGAACAGGAGATTCGACGTTTCGGGCACAGGCCCTTCTTCACGTCGAATCTCCTGTTCCCTGGATGCTGCCTGACCTGCTGTGCTGTTCCAGCAATAAAGTTTCAACTTTGATCTCCAGCATCTGCAGACCTCACTTTCTCCTCCAAATATTTGAGAATTGATCAACGTTGTCCCGTGGTTTGCAATGGCTATTGATTTTGATTTATTATTATCGCATGTACCTCGGTAGAGTGAAAGGTTTGTTTTGCGTGCAGTGCAGGCAGATCATACTAAACAAAGTATATAGGGTAATAGACAAGAGCAAAGAATACATTGTTATAACTGCAGCAAAAGTGCACAAATGGCATGATCAACAGTAAATTTGATGTGGAGGTGCCGGTGTTGGACTGGGGTGGGCAAAGTCAGAAGTCACATGATACCAGGATATAGTACAATGAGTTTTTTAAAATCACAAGGCTTTGGAGTGCTGCTCCTTCGTCAGGTGAAGTGAAAGGAGGTGCATGGGTACAGAATATATAGGTGGAGAAATAATGGAAAGATAATTGCAGGAAATTAAAAGTCTCAACAGATAATAAATAGAGAATAGAGACTGGAATTATCTTACCATTATCTCTCAACCTGTATGTACTGTACCTGTGCACCACCTGACGCAGGAGTCACCCTCCAAAAGCTTGCAATTTTAAATAAATCTGTTGAACTATATCCTTGTACAGTGACTTCTAACATTAAGGTTTGAGAGGTCAGTTTGGAAATCTGATCACTGTAGGGAAGAAGCTATTCTTGAACCTGTCGGTTCAAGCATCATCTGATTACCACAACTATTGACGGCTGACAGAGGTTGGGGTGGACTGGAGGTGATACAGGCTGAACAATTTCCCACTCGTCCTGAAGAAAAGCTCCATTGTAGTAGGGAGCTTCATGGAGATGGAGTGTTGCAACGAGAAAGGTGGGCAAGATAATGGGGGCAATGGCACAATCTTGCTTGATCCCAGTTGATACATGTTTTGGATCTGTGATGGATCTCGTGGTGAGAATTGCAGTTGTACGTTGTCATGCAGCAATGGAGAATGGTGACTAGTTTCTGTATGTGGCTACTTTTGAAAAGGATGCCCCATTGATCTCCAGGTTGACACAGACTATAGCCTTTGTGGGGCTGAAGAAAGTGATGTTCCAAGGTTGCTGCTGGTGGCTCAATATCATGGAAATTGGCTCCTTTCCCTTTCTAGCTGATAATGTGTTGCTGGAAAAGCGCAGCAGGTCAGGCAGCATCCAAGGAGCTGGAGAATCGTCGTCAATTCTCCTGCTCCTTGGATGCTGCCTGACCTGCGCTTTTCCAGCAACACATTATCGGCTCTGATCTACAGCATCTGCAGTCCTCACTTTTTCCTTTCCCTTCCTACTAACTTTGGCCAGTAGGGAGCAATCCGCTCTCTGAATGAAATTGTTTTAACCAACTTTTTGGAGTTTTCTGTATTGTATTTGGATTTCTGGAAAACATTTGACAAGGTGTCCATGTAAAATCTTATTGTGCAAAGTAGAAGCAGATGGTGTGTATAGGAGTGCAGTTAACATTCACGTGAACAGAGGATTGGCCAACTGGCAGAAAACAATGTTCACAAATGGATCAGTTTCTAATTGGCAGGATGTGACCAGTGGAATCTGTGGTGGGGAGCCTTTGCCTTTTACAATTTATTTCGATGGCTTAGATGAAGGAAGCGGGAGCATGATGGCTACATGTATAGATGATACAAGAATAAAGAGGACAGCATGTTGTGGAGAGGAATAGAGTTTACTGGAGTTCAGAAGATTAAGAAGTTATTTGAATTGTAAACGATCCTGATTGGTCTAGAGATGGTGGACATGGAAATGAAGATACCTCTTACAGGTGAGTCTAGAAGGAGAGGGCAGTGTTTCAGAATTAGGGGGCATCCTTTTACAGTGTTATCTTTCTGAAAGTTCTGTGATTTTGGGAGTCTCTGCCTCAGGTGGTGACAGAAGCTGGATCAATGAATGTTATTAAAACTGAGGTAGATTGATTTTATTTTCTAACGGGGAGGGGCGGTGGAAGAAACAGATCATCCATAATCATCTTGAATAGAAGAGCAAGCTTGAGGAATAGATAGCTCCTTGTTTAGATGGCAGTACATTCGGAGCACGGTATTGTCTGAGGCTCAGTACGTTCGGGGCACTGTGTTGTCAGAAGGGGTGGCATCCTGTCAAAGGGTCAGTGCTGAGGGGGTGCCGTGCTGTCGGAGGGTAGGAACCAAGGGAGTGCCACACAGTTGGAGTTTCAATCCTTTGAAACTGAAGTGAAAGTTCACCAGATAGTTAAGATGAGCATCCAAGATCCCACTGTATATCAGAACATAAGCTGATTAATCTCGTCATTGTTGCTGAAATCGCATCGCAAAAAGCATTTTCCATGTCTTTCATTCAGGTATTTGCTGTTGCATTTCTCTGCACTGTTAACTTTTAGAAAGCCCATCATGGTATATACATCTATGTACAGCACTGAAAGATGTGACCATGTTCTGCAGCAGTTCCTCTTCTGTCTCTCTGCACCCACCTAAGTGTTATCTGGTGTGGATTTCTTCCTCAGCAAATACTCAGCAATTGAGTCACAGGAGCAGAGACAAGGTTACAAAACTGATTTCAATGCAGAGTACAGTGAGTACCGGGACCTGCACTCCAGGATCGAGAGCATCACCAGGCGGTTTACACAGCTGGACGCTGAGCTGAAGCAGCTCTCTCCCGGGTCTGCAGACTACAAGGTAAGCATTAATTTACTTCAATTGAGAAAAAGTTAATACACTGCCCCTCCTGCCTTCCTCTCTCCAACATAGGGTCAGTTGATGCCTGAGAGAGGACACCTAACCACAGGTGGATTTTGTGCACGTTATTTGCATGTTTTAGAGAAGCCCCCAACTTCCTGCTTACTCTCACCACATACCACCTCTCCATGTGTGTGCATCAAGTGGTGTTTGAACCCACAGATCGAATCACTTGTTTATTCTGGTTTAACACTCTGTTTGCTCACCGTTTGAGGTACTAGTTACCCAGACTCTCAGCTCTACCTCCTAGTGGTTCAGGTGGAAGTGAGGACTGCAGTTGTTGGAGACCAGAGTGAAGTGTGACGCTGGAAAAGCACAGCAAGTCAGGCAGCATCCGAGGAGCAGCAGAGTCAACGTTTCGGGCACAAGCCATTCATTCCTGATGAAGGGCTTCTGCCCGAAACATCGACACTCCTGCTGCTCGGATGCTGCCTGACCTGCTGTGCTTTTCCAGCACCACACTTTTCGACTCCCTAGTGGTGCATTTAAGTAGTGCTTATGCATTTTGTATTTTGAGAGGGAGTGTAATAAGAAGATTGGTATACAAGGTGAAAATTGCCCTTGTAGCACATGTTTTACATTGAACCAGCAAATCAGATTCCACTTGGTTACGTGAGGCTAAGGAATGTCCTCCTCTTTGGTTCATATTGTGCATCTGTACAGTCAGAATATCTGTTGCTCTTCTCAAATCTTTTACACACGTATCTTGTTTCCCCAGAGTACACATGACCAGATCTTACAGGAGTATCGGAAAATCAAGAAGGTAAGTGTCTAGCAGAAATAGATGTAGAAATTGCTCCAGTTCCTTTTGGGAATGGGGCTCGTATAGAATCATAGAACTCATTCAGCCCATCGAGTCTACACTGACCCTTGAAAGGACTTTCCACCTGGACGCAGCCCCCTACCCTACCCCTGTAACCCTGCATTTACCATGGCTAATCCACTTAACTTACACATCCCTGGTCACGATGGGGCAATTTAGTATTGATAGTCCACCTAACCTGCATGTTTTTTGGAATGTGGGAGGAACTAGTGTACCCAGCAGAAACCTACACAGACCCGGGGAGAACATGCAAACTCCACATAGAATGTCACCCAAGACTGAAATCAAACCAGGGTCCCTGTCGCTGTAAGGTAGCAGTGCTGACCACTGAGGCACCATGCCGCCCCCAAAACAGTTAAGAGTCACAGAGATGTATAGCACAGAAACAGACCCTTCCTTCTATCCAACTCGTCCATGCCAATCAGATGTCCTAAATTTAGAGCAAACAGGGTCACAGTTTTCAGAGGCAGTAGATTTAAAAGATATGAGCAGAAATTACTGCTCTCAAAGGGTAATGACTCTATGAATTCTATGTACCCCAGAGTACAATGGATGCTGAGACATTTGAGTAAATTTAAGGAGATAGTCACATTTTTAAAGGTTAAAGATTACAACTACTGTCGTCTTACTATTAATCTATCCTCTAATACAAAACAAACCCTAACACTGTGCAAAGCAACGCCAAAAAAAAGAGAGAAAAGCAAAAGAAAAACCACAAAACACAGAACAGCTATGCTCGGGGTGTGGGCATGTATTTGTCCAAATGCCTTTTAAATATTATTAATGAACTCGCCTCAATCACTTCCTCTGACAGCTTATTCCGTATGCGTGCCACCCACTGTGTAAAAAAGGTTGCTTTTCTGGTTCCCTTTTATTCTTTCCCCTCTAACCTTAAACTTTATTCTTTCCTCTCTATTCCTCGATTGCCCTATTTCTGGGAAAAAGACTGAGTGCATTCACCCTATCCATGCCTCATGACCATACACCCCTATAAGGATCCCCCTCAGCCTGCTATACTCTGAAGAAAAAAAAAGTCCTAACTTGTCCAACCTCTCCCTATAACTCAGACCATTGAGTCCAGGCAAAATTCCTGTAAATGTCTTCTGCACTCTTTCCAGTTTAATAACATCCTTCCTATAACAAGGTGACCAAAACTGAACACAAGACTCCCAAGTGCAGCCTCACCAACATCCTGTATAACTGCAACATAACTTCCCAACTCCTATACTCAGTGTCCTGACTGATGAAGGCCAGTATGCCTCCTTCACTGCCCTGTTTGTGACACCAATTTCAAAGAACTCTGAACCTGAACTCTAAGATCCCCCATTCCACCACTTTTTTTTTTGTAAATATATTTATTAGCAAATTTTTTTAACTTTACAAACATATAAAATTATTGAAAAAAATACAATCAGTAACAAATATCAGTATAATAAAAAGAAAAAAACACAGATTACAACTACTGTCTCCTTACTATTAATCTATCCTCTAATACAAAACAAACCCTAACACTGTGCAAAGCAACACCAAAAAAAAGAGAGAAAAGCAAAAGAAAAACCACAAAACACAGAACAGCTATGCTCGGCGCAAAGCTCCCAAACAGAGGAACGGGAGCATTGTATATATACCCATATTAACTCAGGAGACCCCCTCCAGGGCCCAGGGCTTGACAAATCTAACCATCCTGGTTAAATGAACGCCCTAGTTAAGACAACTGACAAATCTGTTTCCAAATAACTCAAGTAGGGCTGCCATGTCTTATAAAAATTGTCTGTTGTGTGGTGCACCATGTTTAGAAAAAGAAAGTTCAAGGGAATGTGCTCCATAATTAATTTCTGCCATCCCAGCAAGCCCGGCGGGTTCTCAGACACCCAGTTCATCAGAATATTCTTCCCCGCACAGTGTGCAAGAATATTAAATAGTTTCTTCCCATGCCTGTCTAAAGCTGGTAAATTCGGTAGACCTAAGAGGAGAGATATCGGGTCTACTTTGACTTCAGTCCTCAATACCCTCCCTATCTCTCCCACCACGGCGCTCCAATAAACACGGAGCCTGTCTCACGTCCAGAAGCAACGGGTAAGAGTACCTACACTTATTTTACATTTGGGGCACACTGAAGATGTCCCTTCTTTAAACTTCGCCAGACGTTCTAGGGCCAGATGAGCCCTGTACAGAACTTTTAACTGCGTAGCGCATGTCCTATTACAGATTGAGAACTTTCGAGCATTTTCCCATATGTTCTCCCATGTTTCAGAAGAGATCTCCACTCCTAGCTCTTGCTCCCAGACCTCACATAACCGGTTAATATCCTGCCAGGCCCTGCCACCCAGCAGGCAATAGAGGGCACTAACCGAAAGGGTGCTTGTGGACCGGAGCAACAACCTCTCTGTATCGGGCTTATAGGGCTTAGTGAGGAGCATAGTCTTCTTCTGGAAGAAATCCCTAACCTGAAAAAATGGAAAAGATCTCTGCTGGGCAACTCGTATTTGCACCTCAAAAGACATCATAACCTCCCCCTCAAACAAGTCTCCCAAACTAGAAACTCCTCTTGCTGCCCATAGTTTGAACCCTAAGTCCATCATTCCTGGTCGGAACCCTGGCATGCCAACTACAGGTGTAAGTGGCGAAGTCTTGGATAAACAACCCTCACTCTGACGCATCGCCCTCCATGCTCTGACTGTACTAATGACAATGGGGTTCCGGCAGTGGTCCATAACTGTCCTCATCTTATCCATGAGCAACAGTTTAATAAGAGGACACTTTGTTTGGGAGGCCTCAATATCCAGCCATATTGAGTTTGAATTGTTACCTACCCAATTGCGGACAAAGGACAGCAGGGAACTGAGTTGATGCCTTCTGATGTCTGGAAAATCAACTCCTCCCCTTCCTTGAGGCAACTGCAATTTAGTAAGTTTGTTGAGGGGCCACCTACGATGCCAGACAAAGGAACCAAGCCACCCCATAAGCTTCCGCAGCATTGACCTGGGAAACATTATAGGCATGGGATAAAGCAAACGAGGAAGAACATTCATCTTAATGAGAGATATTCGGCCTAGCCATTAAATTGGAAGAGCCTCCCATCTCTGAGATCTCGCCTAATATTGTTGAGCAAGTGAGCAAAGTTAGTCTGAAATAACAGATCAAACTTGGGGGTAATAAAAATGCCTAGGTACCGGAACCCTGCGCGTGACCACTTAAAAGGGAACTTAGAGCCACCTTCAACCTCTGGCACATCCTTAAGGTTCCCCAAAGGCACTGTCTCCGATTTTGCAAAGTTAATCTTATTTCCTGAAATAGCCCCAAATGAATTGATACATTGTATCAAATGGGGTACAGAGGTCATCGGGTTCGATAAAAACAGATCCCACTTCCGGAGCGGTTATGTGGATGTTCTGACGAATGGCCTCTGCCAGCGGCTCTACCACCAACATAAACAACGATGGTGAGAGGGGACAGCCTTGCCGACTACCCTGACCAATCCTAAAATTCCCAGACTTCACCCCATTGGTGATGACCACGGCCAGAGATTGGCGATATAAAGCCTCCACCCACCTAGCAAAGACCCCACCCATCCCAAACTGTTCTAAGACATAAAAAAGTTACAGCCATTCCACTAGGTCAAGTGCTTTCTCTGCATCTAAGGTAATCACCAACTCCTGAATCGATCGTTACTGACACACTTGGACCACATTCAGTAACGTTCTAATATTATTACAGGATCCACGGCCCCTTATAAAGCCTGTCTGGTCCTCTTTAATAATATGGGGCAACAGCCTTTCCAATCTCAGCGCCAGGATCTTGGACAGAACCTTGAAATCTGAATTTAAAAGAGAGATGGGCCTGTATGAGGCGCAATCCTCAGGAACCTTCCCCTTAAGAATTAAGGAAATAATAGCTTCTGTCAAAGATAGAACATAGAAAAATACAGTGCAGTACAGGCCCTTTGGCCCTCGATGTTGCGCTGATCCAAGCCCACCTAACCTACACTAGCCCACTATCCTCCATATGCCTATCCAATGCCCGTTTAAATGCCCATAAAGAGGGAGAGTCCACCACTGCTACTGGCAGGGCATTCCATGAACTCACGACTCGCTGAGTAAAGAGATGGTGGTAAACGTTCATGCATATAGGAGTGATTGTACATCTCCAACATCAGCTCTGACGGAATCCCTATAAATTCCTTCTAAAACTCACCCGTGAGGCCATCAGGGCCAGGTACTTTTCCACTCTGAAGTTGCCTAGCTGCCTCCTGTATTTCCTGTTCTGTCAAGGGGGCATTAAGGAGAGAGGCCTGTTCCAAGGTTACCCTGGGAGGTCCAGGTTTTTAAAAACGTCTCCATATTAGCCGTCCTGTCTTCGTAACCTTCAGACCGATACAATTCAGAGTAAAAGCTCCGAAAAGCCTCATTAATCTTTCCACCACACGCCTTAAGCCCCTACAATTCAACATGAAACTCCTACCTTGATTTGACTTTCCAAAGTGCAAGACCTCGCATTCATCAAATTAAACTCCATTTGCTATTTCTCGGCCCACTTACGCAGCTGATCAAGGTCCTGTTGCAATTTCTGATAACCTTTGGCCTAAGGAGCCTTTAATGCTTTCCTGCAGGACCTAGGGGTTATGTCCCTCTCCTCCAGGAGCTGGGCTTTTCTCTCCTTGAAGCTGTTTTGCCTCCTGCACAGGGCCAGGTCCATTATTCCCCAGAACCATCTCGCCTCCCCTCTGTGAGGACCCTTTCTTCTTCACTCCTGTGTCAGTCCACCCTAGGGGACCCCTTCCTTGTGCTTAGCACCATGTAGTTCATTTCTGTAGAAGGTCAACTGCAGCCTGACAGGAGTTTGTGAGCTGCCCCTCCCCACTTCTGAGGCCAGTTGTAACACCCTACTCAACATAGCCCAGGGATTCAGCCAGTCCTGTTTGAATAGATGGACACAATTTATCATGGGCTTCACCAATTGAATTGCAATCACAGAACTGTTGTACAAGTGTCACTCAGCCATTGTGGATCAGCAGGCTGAAATCCACAAGTATCTTTGAGCACATTAGTTTTTAATCTCTGCTTTTCTCAATGCTAGTTAATGTTTGGTGTTATCAGAATAAGGCCATTCAACCTTTGCTGCCTGTGCTTTGTGGAGCAATCCAAAGGTAATCCCACTGTTCTGCTCCTCTCCTTCATCCCTTACCCTGCCTCATCCAGAGCTCGTATCAAACTACTCTCACTTAAAGGTTGTATCTTAAACTGCGGCCACTATCAGGCAAGTCAAGTGTGTGTGAAATCTATGATATGAACGCAATGTCATTTTTGTTTTTTATGCAGACGAATCCCAATTACAGCCAGGAGAAATATCGCTGTGAATATCTACACAACAAACTGGCTCACATTAAGAAATTGATAGCAGAATACGATCAGAAGCAGCTGCAATCCTGGCGTTAGCGTGACTACTTTACCACCAAGAGACAGAAAGGGAGAGCGATACAGCAAGCAATTGCATCTAATTGTGTTTCCAGCTTCCCCTGTGTGTGTGTGTGCTTCACAAGAGGAGGAAACTGCACCGACTGAGACCAGCACTAACTTTAATTAGAGAAACTTGTGGGGATGGGAGGGGGGACCCCAGTCAGTAACTGTCTAGTGAGGAGAGTTTAGTGTTCTAAAGGACAAAGGCTTTTAAAAATAATTGGAAGATGTACCCAGGACTTGCTGTTCATTGTGTCCCCTGACTCCTCAAACAAACAGTGTCTTCTCCCCCTCACCTGACTCTTCAGACTTGTTCATTATGTGCCCCTCACCTGACTCTTCAGACTCTTCCTTCTGGGAGTGATGTTTTTGCTGCTGTTGCCTTTGTCTGCCTTCTTCACTGTACAAGATATGGTCCAAGTGTTAGATGTAAAATCTGCCATCCAAAGAGACTGGTTTGAGGGGTTGGATCTGTCTGTTCAAACACCATTTGCCCTGGTTTTGTTTGGCGTTAAATGCTCTCTCTCCTCGTAAGGTATTTCAAGTGTCTGTTCAGAAACACCAACAACTGCAAGAACTGGTGATTCTGTGGCAGCACTCTGCTGCCTCACTGGGTTGCAGGTATAAATGACAGCACATAGTGAGCTGACTCTGAGGATATGTCACTCCTAAGTGTCAGTCAGGCACCTGTTAATGGTCACACTGCATCTGCTTCTCAAGGTTTGCCTAATGCTCTAGCTGTCTGAAAGACCACCCACCAACTCCAAGAAGAGATGAATGAATGAACTCATTTAAAGGTGTTATTTACTATGATCAGTGCAACTGGACAACTGCTGCAATGAAATGGCAACTTCTGCCAACAGGCCAGGTAATGATCAAATGTCAGTGTTCAGTGCTGTGACCCCGAACCAGACAGGAATGGATGGAATCACAATCAAGTGATTATAGAAAAAGATATAATGAATAATGTTTTGGCAATGATGGGATCCAGAACTACTACACTGCCTAAAAGACTCACTTTCGTGCCAATGTCTCCCACAAGAACCTCTATTGTGGTGCTTTGGGCGTGAGACTAAGTTTTTATGTTCTATTCTTCATTGTCCCTTGCTCCCCTTCCCCCCCCAAGGCAGATGACAGCTGGTTATGTCACGAACCTTTGCCTGGGGGGGGAGGGGGGGCGGGGTCTTGCCTCCCTTCCAGAGATTCAACTGTGGCAACTCCCCGTCCTCTCTCCAATCCACCACCACCACCATTTCACCTTTTCCCCCAGGCAGCCGCTGCTGATTAATGTTTGTGCATTATTTATTTTATGTATTTCTGGCTCCTGTCCCTTTAACTAGGTTCCTGACATTAAAGCCATCTCTTGACCCTAATTTGCACTTGCTATGCAACTTGCCTTCCACACTCTCTCGTCCTTGAGTTGTTGAGATACGTTGGGATGTTAATTTCAACAGTCTAAGAAAATACAATGTGTTTTTAACCCATTGCAAAGCACATTGAGAAATATGACTGGTACAGTTTAGTCAGATTAAAACATAAGAGGGTGCAACATTCAAGCAGAATCAAGTGTTCAGTTTTCTCCCTTTCAGTCTACATTATGATTCTTCCCTTCCTAAGCTAGTCCAGTTCGATGAGATGGACAAAGAATAGTTTAAAATCTACACTGGATACTAAACTGCAGCTTAAACCTGCACTGGAGATAAAGGAATGACATTTCATTAAATATTTCCATACTTGAAAATCCAAATTGTCAAGTTCTTTGTCCCACCTGGTTCCTTCAGTTTTGGTAACTGTGATTTAGGATTCGCTTCTCACCAAGTGCTGAATTCATTCGCAAACACCAGCAGCTACTGGAGCTGATTTGAGCCAGGGTCCACTGTCTTATTTGTTCAGCATTAATCGGATTTCAGTCAGCAGCCTGACACTATTCCCTACTGCTTGAAATTTGATTCACTGAGTTTGAAATAGCAACAGATTTGATCAGTACGTTTTTGAGACGTTACCTGTCATGGCTGAGGAAGCAAGTATCACCTGGGTTCAAAACTCCTGTCTGCACTTGCCAAGGTTCTGAATGGGTCGACCTGTTTTGAACCTGTTATTCTTCCCTGCTGTATTTCCACAGACTCCCACTGTTTCTTTTGAGTGATTTGTTTATTTTCTCTGATTGTGGGAGATCTGCGAACTGTGGGACATCTGAAGATATTCTGAACAAGTTAATGGCTATTAAGTGCTGACATAGCTGTCCCCTGGGAGTTTAAATAGGATCTTCCAGTCATGTCTTGAGCAATTCTTTGAGTATTTTAATTTATTTAGAGTTGGAACTGTGAATTGTTTTCCCAGCAAGGGCTCAGTCCACAACTGGAAAGCATGAAGTAGGAAATTAGGCGTTTTCATTCTTTTTTTCAGTGTCAGTAAATGTTATTATTTTCCCAGTCGAACAGCAACAGGGTCAGGTCTTCTACTGCAGCCCACAATGGACAGGATTATATTTTCACGGCTGAAATTGGAGTTCAGAAACATGTAGCTGTGTGCTGAACATGTAGCTGTGTGCTGAACATGTAGCTGTGTGCTGAACATGTAGCTGTGTGCTGAACATGTAGCTGTGTGCTGAACATGTAGCTGTGTGCTGAACATGTAGCTGTGTGCTGAACATGTAGCTGTGTGCTGAACATGTACTGCAGGTGCCAGTGAGAACTGTATTTGCAGGAGGTTCAAATGGCACAGTATTTGACTGATTGTGGAGACTAATGAGAATCAACACCTTGAATATGAGGATAACCTAATCAAACCTGACATTGTTTCCTTTACACAGAAGACAGCAGAATGGTGTTCATACCTGTCCTAGCTTGCCAGTATTCTAGCTCCATCAAAGTGATGCCTAAACATCAAGTTATACACAGATACAGCTTAACTGAGTGCAGACATCCCGAGTCCCGTATAATACCAATAGATTCAACGTATTCAAAGAGGGTAAAGTGGGTGGTGTAGGTTCCTCAGGAATTTGTCTAGGAGCTGACCATTCGGAGGACTATTGAGTGTCGTTGTCAAGTCTTGCTTCAATGAAATGTGCCCTCCTCCCTACTGTTTTAGCATTGTCCCAGCCCCACCGACCCTTAACCCCAGCCTCTTCTGACACCCTTGCCCTAGTTCCTGCTAACCCCTGAGCCCTCACCCCCAAACTGCATAATGATGTTCCCGCGCCACCAGCCCTGCTCTGTGCCCAGTTTTCCCCAAACCACCTCATGCTTGAACTTTTTTCACACCAGTGGCCTCCCCATTGTGATTTATCCAGATGTATCACAGATATTCTCCTGATAATATCATCCCAAACTCAAATCTTCCAAGTTGCAGCCAAAACCTGCTATTCTAAATTTGCTGAAACCCGCACGGCTGCTTCTGAAATTGAGATCTATATTCCAGTACCTAATACACTCAATGGATGCTTTGAGTTAAAATTTAAAGCTAATTTAGGAGGGTGCATCATATCACTAGTGCTGGGAATGTGCCTAATTCCGGAAGACTTCGAAATGTTAGTGTTTTTGTACTGCAGCCTGTATCTTGTAAAAGTATCAGACCAGCTTACTGGCATTCCAGTCCTCCAACACTCCCTTGCCTCCGCTTTATCTAACCACTTCTCCTCCTCTTTCCTGCTTGTCCTCCTCTCCCTCTCTCTCTCTCCCCCTCCCTCCCCAATCCTCTCTTCCCACCTCCGCCCTGACTCTGCCCCCTTCTCTCCCTCTCACTCTCCAATCATTCCTCCTCCTCCCCCCCCCGCCCTAAGAATACTTTTCCCTTTGTACATATATATTGATCATTCCCTCTGTTCAATATGCCTGATGTCTTGAGGGTACTCACAATGAGTAGCACGTTTTGCTTCTGAGTGAGGAGGTGGTGGGGTCAAGCACCAGTTTAGGACTCGTAATATGTAATCTCAGCTGATGCTGGAGGAGGGGTGAGAGTGCTGCACAGTTGAGGGTTTGCTCTGGGGAGGGATCAAACTCGGTGTTCTCTAGAATACCCACAGGATTGTGTTGGAATCAGTCAAAAACCAAATGAATGAATTATCTCCCTCGATAACATTTGTGGGATGTTACTATTGTGTTCACCTTGCTAATGACATTGCACATCAGTGTGAGTCCTTGTTTGAGATATGTCTAAAATGTAAATCTGCTCTTTAAATGTGTTATGCCCTAACTGACTTCAGTGTTACAGATGATCAGAATGGTGCTATCATTCCTTCCCCTTCTGTTCCACATCTTGGGCTAGAGCCTTTCCCCACATGACCTCCACTAAGGCCAATTGTGAAAGAGGTGGTGGTGAACACTGGGTGTGATAGAGCGTGATTCAGATTTTTTAAAATCTTCCTCAGTTGCAATTTTCTGTTTACCACAAGGAATGAGTGAAATTTCTTATGCTACTTCATATTCATTGCCACACAGGGATTGGTGAGAGGAGTTGTGTGTGTATATACAGTAAATGGATCAGTATCTGGCAGGAAGGATTAGGAAACCAGTTTGGTTTGGTGGTGCCTGTCCTGCTTTACTTTTGGGTTTTTGCATAATCAGCATCCAAAGCTTTATTCTTCCATCCTGGTGTTTGAAAGAGATTTCTCATTTATGACTTACTGAATGAACCAGGAGGCTGAGTAGCTGGACTGGCATCTGCTACCTTGCTACACCCTGTCCTGTGTTACAGTAACACAAATTGCTGGAGGAACTCAGCAGGTCTGGCAGCACCTGTGCAGGGAATACATAGTTAACAGCTGTGAAGAAGGATCATGACCTGAAACGTTAATTCTGCTTTCTCTTCACGGATACTATCAGATCTGTTGTTTCTCCAGCGGTTTCTGTTTCAGATTTCCAGTATATGCAGCTTTGTTTATTATCACAGTGTTATAATACCAGTTCCACCCAAGTCTGAGAGAATATTTCTGAATTTAAAAAAATACAAAAATTTAAACATTTTTGAACCTTCTGGAGTTTAAATAAAACTATTTTTTGAGAACAGTATATATAGATGTCGGATTAAAATGTTTCTACACTCTTAATATTTTTGAGTGAACTTGTATAGCTAAGGAACTGATCATGGAATTGTACATACCAAGGAATACAAGCTAGTATGACTGTAGAATTATAGAATATTTAATGATTATATGTATAAGTATTAGTATTTGTTTGTGTCTTTATTTCCTGGTTGCTTCTGTAATGTTATGAGTAGGAACCTCAAGAATCAATTCATTTGCCTGTTACGTCTTTAAGTTAGGTCACCACTAATTTGTTTCTCAACTCCATCAACCCACATCAGTAACTCTTAAACCTTCCCATATAAACATATTATCAACCTCCGTTTTCAAACTTTTCAATTCAAGAGTTTTTCAGGAGGTGTGTAGTGACATGGAGACTGACAGTTTTCAAGAAGAAACTGGACTCAAAATGTTAATTGTTTCTCTTCTCTGGTGTTGCCAGTCCTGAGTTTTACCAACATTCTATTTGTTTCAGATGCCCAGCATCTGTAGCATTTTGCTTATATCCCATTATTACAGGAGTTTGTTTCTAATCAGCTCTCTCTCAAACTTTAATTTTTCCCAATAATTAGTTTCTATTCACCTTCTGTTCCATGTTCGCCAACCAGTCATCTATCAGTGCAAACATGTTACAACCTGCACCTGAACTCTTATTTTGCATTGTAATCTTTGATGTGGTACTTGATTGATGTCTTCTGGAAATCAACTAAACCCCAGGGAACGTGTTGCTGTGAAAGCGGCACGGTGGCTCAGTGATTAGCACTGCTGCCTCACAGCACCAGGGTCCTAGGTTCGATTCTGGCCTTGGGCAACTGACTGTGTGGAGTTTGCACGTTCTCCCCGTGTCTGCGTGGGTTTCCTCCGGGTACTCCGGTTTCCTCACAGTCCAAAGATGTGCAGGTTAGGTGAATTGGCCAGGCTAAATTGCCGTGGTGTTAGGTGAGGTCTGGGTAGGATGGGTTACTCTTCGGAGGGTCGGTGTGGACTGGTTGGGTCGAAGGGCCTGTTTCCACACTGTAAGGAATCTAATCTAAAGATTAAGTGCAGAGGAGCATCAGTAAACTGAGATATTGAATAGATGTTGGAAAGAGGCAACATGAAATTATATAAACTTCTTGGAAATGAAGGCACATGAATGCTGGAAACATTGGGAGTTGGCTGCAGAGGCAGAGGGAACTTCAGTTTGGTGCTAATATCAGAAATAGTTGAGGATGGCAGTGAATTTGGCAAAGACCAAGAACATCAGATAGGGAAGGAGATGGTACAGTGCTGTGTGCTAGGAACATCAGTGAAGTTGGATGTGTTGAAAAATGGAAAGCTATAGAAGTTTTCAAGTAAGAAACAAAAGACCAACTTCTATTGTGCTTTTAATGAATTAAAACATTCTCTAAGACATCACGAGCATTCTTAGACTCAGACAGTACAGTATCAAGTCTGTGAAATATACTATCTGCACTAGTCCCACTTTCCTGCAGTAGGCCTGTAACCTTGAATGCCATGATATTTCAGGTATTCATGCAAGTGCCTTTTACAGGCTGTGAGGTTTCCCACTTCAATGCCCCTCCCAGGCAGTGTATTCCACACCCCTACCACTGTGTGGGTGAAAAGGTTTTTCCTCAGATCCCCCCAATACCTCTTGCCTTTCATTTTAAAATATGCCCTTTGTTATTGACCCTTCAACTATGGAAAATGATTGCCTTCTATTCATCCTGTCCATGCCCCTCATATAATGATAAACATCTCTGTGAAGGTCCCTTCAACTTTCTCTGCTCTAAGCAAACAATCCAACTTTATCCAGCCTCCCTACATCGCTGAAATGCTCCATCCCAGGCAACATGGGTGAATCTCCTCTGCACCCTCTCCAGTGCAATTCTATCCTTCCTATAGTGTGGTGATCAGAACTGCATGTGGTGGTTGAACCGAAGTTCTGTAAGTTCCAACATAACCCTGCTCTGGTAATCTACATTATGACTGATAAAGCCAAATGTCCTATATGTCACTTTACCTACCCTATTAATCTATCTTGACACTTCTGTGGATTTGTGGACAAACACCCCAAGATTCGATTCCTCTGAGCTTCTTAGCATCCTGCCATTCATTGAGTACTCCCTTGTCTTGTTCCTTCTTCCAAAGTGCATCACCTCAGATTTATCAGAGTTTAATTCAATCTGCCTTTGATCTGACCAATCAGTTTGTATCCTCCTATAATATGCTCCCGTAACCTAACACCTTCTGCCTCACTCATCCACAAATTTACCTATCCCTCCTACACTCTCATCTACATCATTTACAAATGTCACAAACAATAACGGACCAGGGACCCAGCCTTCCACCATCACTCTCCATCTCCTGTCACAAAGCCAATTTTGGATGCAGGAGAAAGTGAGGACTGCAGATACTGGAAATCAGAGTCAAAAAGTGTGGTGTTGGAAAAACAGCTGGTCAGGCAGCATCAGAGGAGCAGGGGAGTTGACATTTTGCATATAAGCCCTTTGTCAGGAATGTGATGATGAGGAGCTTATCCTCAACGTCAACTCTCCTGATAAAGAGCTTACACTCAAAATGTCAACTCCCCTGCTCCTCGGATGCTACCTAACTAGCAGTACTTTTCCAGCGCCACACTTCTAACTCAAGTTTGGATGCATCTTGCCAAGTTACCCTGGATCCCATGAGGGTTTTTACCTTCTTTATCAGTTTTCCATGTGGAACCTTATCAAAAGCTTTGCTGAAATCTATTTAAACTCCAACTGTATTATCGTCATCTGAACCTTCGATCACTTCCTTAAAATATTCCACCAGATTTGATCAGCGTGACCTCCCTCTGACAAAGCCGTGCTGACTATTCCCAATGAAGCCTTGCCCCACCAAATAGCAAATTTTTTTCTCCTTCATTATTTTCTCCATTTAGGTTAAAATAAAATCTAGAATTGAAAGCAAGTTCCACCAGCTGCTGTGGTAGGAAGTGAACCCGTGTATCCAGAGCATTAGTCTGGGCCTTTGGATTACTAATGAGTCCGGTAACCTCCCACTGAGCCACCATCTCCTCTTGGGAGAAGGAGTATTATAAAACAACATTTGACACCAAGCTGTGTATTACATATTACCAAAGGTTTGGTCAAAGGCAGAGTTCAAGGTGCATCTTGACGTTGTGGATAGAGAGACTGGGGAATTTGAGAGGTTTCAGGAGAGACTTCTAATGGCTCCTGGCATCTGAAAGTACAGCCACCAATGATGGCAGAGTTAGAGGCATACTGCCATCTTGGAGGTTTGTAGGGTGAGAGGTAATGCAGCATGGGAGGATTGAGGCCATGGAGGGATTTGATAATGAGCATTTTAAAAGTAATGCAACTATCACTTGAGTGTTGATGGAGCCCAGGAGCTTGCTCAATGCAAGGCAGTTTATTAAAAGAGAAAATATATATGGGGAACAGAATTTATGTTGAAGAGCAACTTATATCAATCAAATAGGAATTGACGAAGAGTCTGAACTGTATTTTATTGTTTCATGGCTTGGTGCATTGGAAATACCACAAGAGCAATAGTGAATCACTTGACTCCTCAAACTTGCTCTGCTATTCATTTAAATTATGATTCTTGAATCTCAATCTCTACCTTTGCTCAAAATGTGACCCAGAACAAATGGTAGACTTGGACTACAGTGGCCAGAGAATGATCAGGTTTGACACAACTTGGAATTCAGAGAGAATGAAGAACATGACTCTGGTATGTAGCTTTAAAATTAGCAGTAAGCAAATTAATTGAGGTAGTTTGAATCTGTAGAGTTTAATCGGGGAATATTTAAAGATAATATCCTGTAGAATATAGATTTTGCCTCGGTGCAGCAATTCTAGATTAGATGAGTCAGAGGGAGTAACGATCAAATTGTACAAAGCTCTGCTCAGATTGCACCATAAACACTGAGTCCAGCTGTTAATTAAGGGAGGTGATTAGAAATTCAGGTATTGAAATCTATCCACCAGCTGAGCCAAGTTTCAATGCTCTCACCTGTGGGACAAAACTTGAGAGATGTACATTTGTTTTAAATATGAGAGGCAGTGTTGGAGAAATGATCTTTATTGAGGGATTGGAAAAGGGAAAAGTTATTGGAAAGGTATATCCTGCAAGTTCAGATGGAATCATTGATTCAAACTTATTAAAGACAAACTGATGAACGAATAGCACCATTGTCTTTTTAGACAGTAGCTTATTCCACCATTCGGTGCAGTCGTGGCTTTACTGATGCTTTACTGCCTTTTCCTCTTTTAAGGCATGATCCTCATGCTGATTAAAAATCTATCTTCACTTTGAATATACTTTAATGACTCCGTTTCACCATCCGTCTGCGGTAAAGAATACCACAGATTCATGAACCTCTGAAAATAAATTCCTCTTCATCTGTTTTAAATGCATGACTGTTTATTCTGAAATTATTCTGTTGGGTCTGCCAGCATCTGTGGAGAGAGAAACAGAGTTAATGTTTAAAGGTTATTGTGACTTCTTAAGAAACAAGATTTGGTGCCTGGCTGCTTTGGAAATGTTTGGAATAATGCGGGCACCAGGTGATGCTGATGCAGATCCCAGTGGAACACATCATGTTACTTTTCCACAATGTTATTGTGCCTCCTAAATGTTTACGCAAAGACCATGTTTAACTGCCAATTAGCAAATGGCCTCCATTCATAACCCTGGCCCTTGAAGCAACCAAGTCTGCCTCCACCATAATATAATCATGAAATGTTGCTGCTCTGCGGAAAACTGATTTCAAGGTCTTGAATTCCAATTATTTCATGGCCTCCTTTCCCTGTCAACATACACACACCCAGCTCCTCTAACATTGGTTACTGTGAATTATTGGCTGTTGTTCATACCCGTGTTACTTAATCCCTCCAATTAACCACAAATCCATCTGCTTCAAAAGAGCCCTTAACAGTCTGACTGTGCTGTCTACCTTTCTGAGTCTACTCAGTAATGGATGCTGAAGTGGTTTCCTGAATGGGATGAGAGCAAAAAGAAATCTAAAGTGATTATAGGATCTAGTAGAGATTTACTGCAATGATACCTGGATACCACGGATTAAATTACGAGAAGAGATTCTGCAATCTAGGGTTATACACTATGGAATTTAGAGGGTTACGGGAACTTAGTCAAAGTTTTTACAATATTAAAAGGACAACTCTGGTAGATTAAAAGAAGTTGCTTCAAAATGCCCCACTGCATAGAGATCTGGTAATCTTGCATTAATTGCAGAAAGCTAAAATGCAGGTACAACAGGTAATAAAGAGGGTAAATAGAATTTTGGCCTTTATTACTAAAGGAGTAGAATTCAAAGTTTGTGAGAAGATTTGTAGCTCGGGTGCTCGTTGTTGTGGTTATATTCACCGAGCTGGGAATTTGTGTTGCAGACGTTTCGTCCCCTGTCTAGGTGAAACCCAATATACCGGCCACTTCAGCGGACAGCTGGAACTGACAACCGGAAGCAGCAAATTCAAACCACTACAAATGCTGGAGGAAAGATCACAGAAGCGCTTCACAGGAGGCTCCCAAGCACTGAGGATGTCACCTAGACAGGGGACGAAACGTCTGCAACACAAATTCCCAGTTGGCGAACAGAGCCACAACAACACTAAAGGAGTAGAATATAAAAACAGAGCAGTGTTGCAGTTGTACATGTCATTGCTACGGTTTTGGTCTCTTTGAGGAAGGATGTAATCACATTGACGACAGTTCAGAGATGACAGGTTTATTTTATGAGAGATTGAGAAGTTTAGACATATACTCAGTAGAGTTTAGAAGGATGAGAAGAGATTTAATTGAGGTATATAAGATGTCTAAGGGGGATTGACAAAGTAAACGTAGAGAGAATGTTTTAGGCAGTCTCAGTTTTAGGACAAGGAGTGGCAGACTTAAAACAGATGAGAAATTACTTCCGTCATGAGTCTGTGGAATTCACTCCCCCAGAGTGCAGTGGGTGCTGGGACATTGAATAATGGGTTGAGGCTTGTGGAAACTGGGCAAGAAAGTGGAGTTGAGACTAAGATGAGATCAGCCATGATAGAACTAAATGGCGAAGCAGGCTTGAAGGGCATGTTCTTCTGTTGGTTGGAGAGGTGCATAATGTGAAAATTAGAGACAGACCATTCAAAAGTGAAATTAGGAAACACTTTTATAAAGTGTCTTTCAGAAGAGGAATCTTTGGTATTCAAAAATAAAATTGTCAATGGAATGTATGTGTTGTTGGCTGGGCCAGTATTTCTTGCCTGTTCCTAATTGCCCTTGAGAAGCCAGTTCTGAACTTCCTTCTTGAAGCACTGCAGTCGATGAGAGTAGGAATACTCAATGCTATTATGAATGGAGTTGCAGGATTTTGACCCAGCGTTAATGAAGGACCTTTCTGGTCAGGGTGGTGAGTGACTTGGAGGGGAACTTACTGAGTGTTGTTAGAATTGCAATCATCCCGGCAGGTTGTAACTTATCAAACATGTGTTTACCCATTCTCAGAATGCAACTGGTGTGTGGTGTCCTTACACAATAAGAGATATAAATTGGGTTGAAGTGATCCAAAGAGTTAGTGCAACAATTCTTCACCAGTCAGTCTGGGACATACAATAGTGTCACATCCTTAACTAAAGATTTGGAATGGGAATCACTGCACAAAGAAGAGAGAGAAAAATAGATGAGTATGTTCTGGAAAATATCGAATTGATGCTGGGAATTGAAACAAATACCAGGTGCTCTCCTACAATGATAGCACACGAGGCTGCCTCCACATTAATGATAAAGGACATTTGTTTCCAACAAGTGCATCAACAAGCTGTCTTCCCAAGGACAGGGCAATTAGAAATGGGCAACAAATACTAGTCTAGCCAGTGACGCCCACATCTTGTAAATGAACTGAAAACGATCCCACATTGAAACAAGCTCCCAGAATAGTCACAGCCTCAACACTGAAAATCTACACAACTCACCTTCAGACTACTTCCATTTAAAAGGTTTCATGAGGATGTCAACCTTGGCGGTTCATGATGAATGTAGCCAGCAGCACCAGGTAAATACTGTGATGTTGACACAACTGAAGCAGAAAGGGTGGTAAAAGGTTTCGATCTCTTTTACACAATTGAGAATAACAGAGGATTTTACAATTAAGCCACATTATAGAGTAATTTTGCAGGTCAGCATAATAACGTAGAATGCCCGAAGTAATTTGGGGGTGGGGGGTGCTGAATGACATCAGTTCCTGTACGGAGTCATAGGATCTACAGCACAGAAAAAAGACCCTACCATCCATTGTGTTCGTGCTGGTCAAAGCAGCCACCTAATTATTCTAATCCAATTTTCCAGCACTTGGCCCAGTGATGTGGCATCACTAGTGCACACCTAAATACTTAAATATTATTGGAGGGTTTCCATCTCTACCACCCTCACAGGCAGTGAATTCCAAATTCCAGGCACCCTCTGGATAAAACATATTTCCTTACATCGCCTCTAAATTGCCCCTTAGTTTAAATCTATGCCCACATTGATCCCTCCATCAAGGGAATACGTTCTTTCCTGCCTACCCTATCTATGTCCCACACAATTTTATATATCTCCATTATGAGCTCCCTCAGTCTCTTGTGTTCCAAGAAAAACAACTCAGTCTGTTCGATCTCTTCATCATTGAAACTCCCTAGCCCAGATGACATCCTGGTAAATCTCCTCTGCGCCCTGTCCAATGCTGTCACATTCCTCCTATAATGTGAATTCCAGAACTGCACACAATACTCTAGCTGTGGCCTAACCAGCATGTTATACAATTCCAGCATCACCTCCCTGCTCTCAAACTCTATACTGGGATAATAATAAAGGCAAGTACACCATAGCCTTCTGAATCACTTTATTAACATGCCCAAACACCTTAAGGGATCGATGGACATGCACACCAAGGTCCCTCCGATCCTCGTGCTTCCCAGGAGTTCTACCGTTTATCGTGTATTCCCTTGCCTTGTTTGTCCTGCTGAGGTGCATCACCTCACACTTATCTGGATTGAATTCCGCTTGCCTCTGACAAGCTGGTCAATACCCTCCTGAAACCTAAGGGTCTACTCCTCACTGTTTACCCCACCTCCCCACCAATTTTTGTATTGTTTGCAGGTTATGAATGGTTATCATTCTTGAATACGTTCATAACTTAGTTTATATGCAAGTGGGAACACAATACAGTTCAATATTGTTACATCATGGGGTAAACCCTCTTGCTTAATTTAAACCAGTAACCCAGAAATGATTTATCCCATGCAGCAATCTGTGAAAATTCAAGAGGCCAAGAACAATTTAAATGAACAACTATTTACAACTCCTTTCTCTAACCTATATTTTACCTTCCCTTCTAGAATGCTAGTCCGATAAAACCCCCCAATTAAGATTTACCAAAAGTTCAAGTTTTCAAAACCAGCCAGCTGTCGAATCTTCTATTTGGATCTTCCTGTGTCTTTTTTTCTTCTTAGGGATTATGCTGTCACAGATCGATAAAGGTACTTTTAAGGGAGCTATTTTTTGGGCAGTCTCTACATGGTGGTGTGGCAGTGCTCCTCCCAACTGTTCAATTTTCCCAGGTCTTATACCCCCAAAGCATTGGATTATGTCATTGGCTTTTAAGATTGTCAAAATACTAAATTCAAATATGATTGGGGATATAATGTAAACTGACTGGCCTAATTCGAATCTGTTCTTGTCTTCAGGCAACCAGCTACTCCAGTAGCTGGAAAATATATTACATTCTATCTTGTTCAGAACACATGGTAGTGTCAGGTAGTTCTGCTAGCTTTTAACTCTTAAGGGTACAGTACACCCATATCCTTATAACACCTCCCCCTTAAGATAAAAATGAACCATCATAACGAAAAGCTGGCTTTTCTTTTATTCTTTAAACACATTACCCTTTCATGTAGATAACTTTAATCGAAGTTCATCTTAACTTCTTCCCACATGACTGTGTATATGTATATAACTAACTAAAGGCAAATCTCATCTAAATTTTAAAGAACATAGAACATTACAGCGCAGTACAGGCTCTTCGGCCCTTAATGTTGCACTGACCTGCAAAATTAATCTGCCCATCTAACCTTCACCATTCCATTGTTATCCATATTATCAGTTAAATCCACGATAACACATCTGTAATTACATTCTTATGACCCGCAACGTGTATGATTTTTAAGTTAAAAGTCTAACATAAGACTCCCAATGAAGTAATCTCATATGCTTGTCTTTAAAGTGTTCTAAGAATGTAAGTGGATTGAGATCCATGTACATAACCATCTCCGACACATTGAGATGTTGTAAGGCCAGTACCAAACTCAATAGTGCTTTTTCGATTGTGGAGTATTTTCTTTGGTGGATGTTGATCTTCTTCGAAAAGTAACCAACGGGCAGTTCAATCCCATTCTCATCTTCCCGTCGAAGTCCAGCTCCAACTCCAGTGTCACTAGCACTGATGGTGACTTTAAAAGGTTTTGAAAAGTTTGATGTATCTAAAATTGATTTGGTGGCTAATATTGATTTCAAATGGTCGAATGCCTCATGGCATGGTTCTGTCCACCACAACTTTGTGTTGTTCTTCAGCAAATCAGTTAATGGTGCCACTAAACTGCTGACATTTGGAACAAACTTCCAATAGAATCTGCTGAGTCCTAAGAATCGAAGCACCTCTTTCTTTGTGGTTGGTCATGGAAATTCCTAATGGCCTTCGTCTTGGCGTTCTGTGGGATTAACCTTCCATGACCAATGTTATGTCCCAAGAACATCACCTCTGCTTTCGAGAATTCAGTTTTATTTAAGTTTATCAACATTTTTGCTTCTCGCAGTCATTCAAAGAGCCCTGCCAACTGTACCATGTGATCTTTCCAGGACTTACTAAAGATCACTACATCATCCACTACGTCACAGTTTGCTAACCCAGCCACAACTCTCTTCATGAGTTTTTGGAATGTGGCAGATGCATTCTTCATTCCAAAGGGCATCACTTTAAACTGATATCACCCATTTGAAATTTCTTTTGCCATTTCTGGTAAAGGTACCTGCCAGTAACCATGCATTAAATTCAACTTGGTGATGTAACTGGCATGTCAGACTTTCTTGATACAGTCGTCCAATCTAGAAATTGGATATGAGTCCGATTTTGTAACAGCAACAACCTTCCGATAATCTTATAAGAATCGTTCAGTCTCCCGTCTGCTTTGGGAACTAAGACAATCAGCGAACTCCACTCGCTCTGACTTGGTTTGATGATGTCCTTGTCGAGCATGGCCTCCACCTCCAACTGCACCTGTCTGGCTTTGAAAGGATTAAGCTGATAGGGGTGTTGTTTTATCAGAGCAGTATTTCCTACGTCTACTTTATGTACAATAACATTAGTCCTCCCCACCTGATTCTTATATACGTCCTTAAACTGCAGTAACAAATCTTTCAATTGTGTTCTATGTTACTGAGACAGATAGCTTACTAACCTATCCCACTCCTCAAGGACATTTTTAAAAATCTATTTTGAGGCACATCAAAGTCCATCTGGATTTGATTCCTCACCTATTTCTCCAGTTCTCTCTAGTATAATACAGTTTCAACATGTTCACATGACATCCCCAATACCTTTTGCTTTCTATCTGGCATCTTTACTAGATAGTTCACCTGACTCAGCTTTTCCTCAATTTGATAGGGACCACTAAACCTGGCTTTGAAGAGATCTCCTATCACTGGTAACAGTACTAACATGTCATCCCCTTGGGAAAGCGTCTGAGTCTCAGAGCTTGTATCTACCACCTGCTTCATTCTACACTGTGCCCTCTTTAGCTGCTGTTTAGCTAACTCACCTACTCGATTTAATCTCTCCCTCACCTCCGATACATAATCTAAGTGTGAAATCTCCGACTTTGGTCCTGTCAATTTTTCTTTAATTAGTTTCAAAGGCCCTCTAACTTCATGTCTGAGTATTAACTCGAAGGGAGTGAACTGAGTAGATTCCTTTGGAGCATCTTTACCAGATTTCCGGAGGCAATACCATTACGGACTATCAAGGTAAAAAAGGTGGTTGAGGAGTTAGTAGCTTTCTTCACATGGACCAACTTTTACTGCTAGGCTGTTTAAGGTAGTTATGGATAGCTTAGGTATACAGCACTTTAAATCCAGTGCACATTATCCTGAATCCCAGGGAGGTTTAGAAAGGTGGCATCAGACCCTGGAGACCATGTTGAGAGCAAACTGTCAGGATAACAATACAAATGGGATCCCTTTATCCCAGTCATTCGGGTAATCCTGACAGTTTGTTCCATGGGGAACCTTGTCGAACGAATGTAGATCACACCTACCGCTCTGCCCTCATCAATCTTCTTTGTTACTTCAAAAAACTCAATCAAATTTGTGAGACATGATTTCTCACACACAAAGCCATGTTGACTATCCTGAATCAGTCCTTGCCTTTCCAAATACATGTACATCCTGTCCCTCAGGATTCCCTCCAACAACTTGCCCACCACCGAGGTCAGGCTCACTGGTCTATAGTTCCCTGGTTTGTCCTTACCACCCTTCTTAAACAGTGGTACCACGTTAGCCAATCTCCAGTCTTCCGGCACCTCACCTGTGACTATCGATGATACAAATATCTCAGCAAGAGGCACAGCAATCACTTCCCTAGCTTCCCACAGAGTTCTAGGGTACATCTGATCAGGTCCTGGGGATTTATCCACCTTTATGCGTTTCAAGACATCCAACACTTCCTCCTCTGTAATATGGCCATTTTGCACGATGTCACCATCTATTTCCCTACAGTCTATATCTTCCATATCCTTTTCCACAGTAAATACTAATGCAAAATACTCATTTAGTATCTCCTCCATTTTCTGTGGCTCCACACAAAGGCCGCCTTGCTGATCTTTGAGGGGCCCTATTCTCTCCCTAGTTACCCTTTTGTCCTTAATGTATTTGTAAAAACCCTTTGGATTCTCTTTAATTCTATTTGCCAAAACTATCTCATGTCCACTTTTTTCCTCCAGATTTCACTCTTAAGTATATTCCTACTTCCTTTATACTCTTCTAAGGATTCACTCGATCTCTCCTGTCTATACCTGACATATGCTTCCTTCTTTTTCTTAACCAAACCCTTAATTTCTTTAGTCATCCAGCATTCCCTATGCCTACCAGCCTTCCCTTTCACCCTGACAGGAATATACTTTCTCTGGATTCTTGTTATCTCATTTCTGAAGGCTTCCCATTTTCCAGCCGTCCGTTTACCTGCAAACATCTGCCCCCAATCAGCTTTTGAAAGTTCTTGCCTAATACCGTCAAAATTGGCCTTTCTCCAATTTAGAACTTCAACTTTTAGATCTGGTCTATCCTTTTCCATCACTATTTTAATAGAATTATGGTCGCTGGTCCCAAAGTGCTCCCCCACTGACACCTCAGTCACCTGCCCTGCCTTATTTCCCAAGAGTAGGTCAAGTTGTGCACCTTCTTTAGGCAGGTACATCCACATACTGAATCAGAAAATTGTCTTGTAAACACTTAAGGAATTCCTCTCCATCTTAACCCTTAACACTGTGGCAGTCCCAGTCTATGTTTGGAAAGTTAAAATCCCCTACCATAACTACCCTATTATTCTTACAGATAGCTGAGATCTCCTTACAAGTTTGTTTCTCAATTTCCCTCTGACTATTGGGGGGTCTATAATACAATCCCAATAAGGTGATCATCCCTTTCTTATTTCTCAGTTCAACCCAGATAACTTCCCTGATGTATTTCTGGGAATATCCTCCCTCAGCACAGCTGTAATGCTATCCCTTATCAAAAATGACACACACACACACCCCACACCCCCACCTCTCTTGCCTCCCTTTCTATCCTTTCTGTAGCATGTGTATCCTGGAACATTAAGCTACCATACTGCCCATCCCTGAGCCATGTTTCTGTAATTGCTATGATATCCCAGTTCCAGTTCCTAACCATGCCCTGAGTTCATCTGCCTTCCCTGTTAGGCCTCTTGCATTGAAATAAATGCAGTTTAATTTATCAGTCCTACCTTATCCCTGCCTGCCCTGACTGTTTGACTCACCTTTGTTCTCAACTGTACCAGTCTCAGATTGATCTCCTTCCTCACTATCTCTCTGGGTCCCAGCCCCCCACTTTGCTAGTTTAAAGTTGATCCCTCTCTCTAAGTTATTTTGGGAGTAAGAAGAGTATAGATGAATCAGGAAATCTTTGGAGCAGAGGTGCTGGGATTGATCAGCGAACACTCAAAGCAAAACCTTCATGTGGTGAGTATAATGTGGTGATGTAAGTCATATTTTCTACAAATAGATTGTTGTGTCAGTTCAGAAAGATGTTATGCCTACCATACAATTAAGCAATGACCTGAATCTCAGTGCCAGGTACATAGCTTGTGCACCCCAATGACTGGCTGTTCAAATCAAAGAATATGTTCCTTGGATCATTCATAAGAGGCAGAATATAGAGTATACTCACATCGTCTGTTCTTTCAAAACTCCAAATAAAATATCGCTGTTTGATGTTAATCTCTGATTTGGTAACACTCACTGAACACAGTATTAGCTATAATACCAATCAATTTAAAATAATTAAAACTGTTTATAATGTGACTCATGTACACTTTTTGACACAACATACAATTCAGACAAAGGGTCCCATTCTCTGCAAAAACAAAGGAAAATGTCTTAGCCTTGATCCTTTCTTGAAATGCACAGGAGCTTGGGTAGTTCCCTATTGGTTTATCTGTGGTAACTGCATGGCTCATCAGAGCCAACCTGCCACCCAGCAGCATCTCTTTTCTCTTGTAATATAAATCGTTGTGATTGTTTGAAATTTGTCGTTCTTCTGTTTATTCTGATGAGTGCAGGACAAAATGCATTGGAAAAATCTTCTCTTTTCAACAATATTCAAGTTCTTTGTTTCCAAGCAGCTGTTTAATACATTTGTCAAAGATGTTTTTCCCTTTGTCTGCTTTTTGATTTGGAACAATCCTTCCTGCTAACATTGCTCAGCTCTGCACCATTTCCACCGACTCAGGTACCAGAGCAGCTGGAAACATGTAGAGACTACGTTAACCTCCATGGGCAGTGGCATTGAAGTGCAATTGATAGTCAAGATAAGATGAAGGCTACCTCTTTATTAATTGTAACAGAACAGCAGCAAGGTGGCTCAGTGGTTAGCACTGCTGCCTCACAGCACCAGGATCCCAGGTTTGATTCCAGCCTTGGGTGAGTGCCTTTGTGGAATTTGCACATTCTCTCTGTATCTGTGTGGGTTTTCTCCCACAGTCCAAAGATGTGCAGGTCAGGTAATTGGCCATGCTAAATTGCCCACAGTGCTAGGTGCATTAGACAGAGGGAAATGGGTCTGGGTGGGTTACTCTTTGGAGTGTCAGTGTGGACTGGTTGGGCCGAAGGGCCTGTTTCTGCACTGCAGGGAATCTAATCATTGTTCTACTTTTGCAATTTGTGACCAAGTTTTATAATATATTATCATTTGGAAATTTGTGTTCTCAGATAAGGATAAATAAACTTGTCGTTTTAATACTGTGAAAGGGTCTTTTTTTTAAAGGGATCAGAAAATTATTTTTGAACAGTGAATTCAAACATCATTTCCAAGAAAACTTGTGAATTAAACTAAATGACTTAAGCAACCTACTCAGGGGAGTTAATTGATGAAGTTGTTGCAAAGTTAAACTTCTATGACATACAGAAAGACCGGTCAGAGACCACAACCAGAATTTCAGTTGAAAAGAAAGAATTCATACCAGTAGATGGGCAGTTTAGGTTTTGACAATTTCTAAGCTATCCGAACTTGAAAGAAATCTGAAGCAGTTTTAGCAGCCTGTAGATACTTTAGAATTCAGTGAGAAACGTCAGTGAATTAGTCAGTGTCTATATGTCCCCGGGGCAGTTGGAGAGAATCAGAAATTTTACAACATAGGTGAGTGATATTCTACTGGGCAAAAGTGAGGACTGCAGATGCTGGAAACCAGAGTTTAGATTAGAGTGGTGCTGGAAAAGCACAGCAGGTCAGGCAGCATCCGAAGAGCAGGAAAATCGATGTTTCGGGCAAACGCCCTTCATCAGGAATGGAACATATTCCACTGGGGTTGACTATCTGTCAAGATTGTTGCTAGGAAAAAGGGTTTTAATCTTGCTTTTTGCTGTTCATGGTTACATCTTTCAAAATTCTCAACTGTAAAAATATAGAGAACTTTGTTTCTTTTTTTGTGTAATAAACTTTGTTCTTTGTTAATAGTTCTTTGGGAACTTCTTGTGAATACGTTTATTGACTGACCACTGCACTATCCAAATTGTAACAAACAAACAAAAAGCTCATGTCCAATCAAGCCACATTTCACGCTGGAATCATATTTGTCTGGTGTTATCATCAGTGAGGATCATTACTATATCCCAAAAGATCATGATGGCAGCCACACAGCTCATGGCAGTTTGTGGAACTTTGGTGTGCACAGATTCCCTTCAAACATAACATGGACAAGGAGTTAAACTGGAGGGTCCAGTAAGCATGCTATTTGTCTGCTGCTTTTCCTATTCTGACTAGACTTCTAAAGCTGCACTGGGCAGGACATTTTGTTCGTATGCCTGATACCAGACCCCCAAAGCAACTACTCCAACTGGTACTCAGTCATGGAAGTAGACTCCCAGAGGATCAACACCAAGCACCTCTGAAGAGGTCAAACATCCCCAATTTGACTTGTGACTGGCCAAAATGATAAAGGTTCTTTCAGCAAGTTACCAAATGTGGCCAGAGATTTAGGAACACAGGCCAAGTCAGATAGAGCTCACAAACAGCTCAACAATCCAGTCCACCCTACAAGCAGCACCTGCCCCATATGTGGCTGAGTCTGCAGTTCAAGTGGTTTATTACCATTTAAAAAAACATTGAATTGGTTAGAAGCAAGTCATTCCCTATCTTGTGGGGCTGTATAAGATGAAGAGAAACAATTCTGTTGTAAATCACTGACTGCAAAATGCTCTTGGATGCAGTTTCATCCGATTAATGTTTAATTTGGACTGAAATTATGAATAGCACTGTTTATTTATTTCACCTTCAGAGCAAGATAGAGAAAATTGAGGATTTAAACCCATTTTTAGATTTGTTTTTAACAATGAAAGTTACAGTTTAATTTATCAAGTTGGAGTAATCTTGATTACCCATCACAAGTGTCACATATACATATATTTTCTGCCTGATCTTTCTACAATTAATCCCATATGTCTACATGTATAATAGATTCTGCTGTTTATAACCTGATCATACTGCCACTACTGGCAAGAGGCTGTCATTACAATGTGACAAGTTTACATACACTGGTTCCATTGCAAGTTGTTACTGATTTTGTCATGAACGTGAGCATTGTCAGCATGGACAGAATTTATTGCCTATTTGTATCAAACCTTAAGAAGCTGGTGATGAGCCGCCTTCTTAAACCATTGAGGCTTTGATCTAATTCAGCAGTGTTGAATTGTTTTAGAAAATAGTGGAGACTGAACTGCATCGCTAGGAGTCACATCCAGACTAGACCAAATGAGGAGGGCAGATTCCTTTCTAAAAAGACATTTGGGCACTAGATGAGCTTTTCTGATCATTTGGATCATTTCATGCTCGCTATTACTGATATGAGCTTTTTATTCCAGGTTGACTTTGTTAACTGAATCTATATTCTCCAGATGGTGCATTGGGCTGTCTCCAGAATCATTCCTGGTCATGAGTGACCACACCAATCCACCCCAGTCTTCATGGCAAGCAATGAAATAGGAAACAATTGCTGGAGGAGAAGGAGAGAATTTCATAGAATTAAAGAAATTCAGGGATACTTGTGGGGAGTGGGTTAACTGGATTGTGTGTTTGCTTATCCCTGATGTTTACCCATGTAGTACTGATAACACTATAGCTTGCTCAGCTGTTTAAAATATTTTCTTCGAACTGTAGTCACATTTAAACAATTCAGTCTGGCTTAGCAAGGTCAGAGAATATTGGCTAACACATGGGTCACTGATATAATGGTGATTCTAATGTTTGCTCTTTGCAAGCTTTAGTGCACTTAATGACACTTACCCTTATCCTTATCCTGATTAATATTTAATTGACCCTGCAACCAGAGATTGGAGTCTGTTGATAACTCTATCAGGCTGTTATCTTTGCAGGAAAAAGAGTGTTCTAGAAACAGGGGAGGGCGGAGGGTTCTGAGGAATTTTGAACTCTCTGATCACAAGAGGAAGAAAGCTTTTCAGCCATTTTTCTGGATAGTTCTGACAGAGCAATCAAATATAATGTTTTGAATATAATTCCAATATTCTAGCCCCCAATCCCCGATGCAGCTCATTCCTGAAGACCCACTCACTCCTTTTAGTGATGATCTGAATCTACCCATGTCATAATGGGTCCTTTCTAGTGTAACTTTGTGATTATCCCTCATGAAGAATCCAAGTTCATTGGTCAGTCGTTGTAACTCTGGGATCAGTTTTGGGTTCTTGCTGACACTAGGTCGATTCCTGCCTCGAGCTTTTTCTTCCTGTTGCTCAATCTATGACTTTACCCCAAACTGGGGAATAGTGGTGGTCCCTCCCTCAGATCCACACCTGCAAGAACAGATCCTTGCATAGTCTCTGCTAAGCTTGGATTGGTTTTCACAGGACTCCTGTTGATTTGGTGGGACAGTTACACCAAGTCCATGGTGAATCCTTGGGCTATGTTCCTAATGGCAGGATTCCATGTGTTCTCACTACCTCTGACTCACTGAATCTGGCCAAGTCTCTGATTCCACTTGTGAAACTGAGCTGCTGCTGCTGCTGCTGCTAAACTCTCTCCCTGCCTTGACAAGTCCATTTGATGCTCAGTATCACCCGGTCCAAACCTTTGCCCCACACACACACACACACACACACACACACCCACCGCCCCCACCTCACCCTGCCCTGTGCTGCTGTATCATCCTTTCCTGGGAGACAGAGCCATGGCTGAGAGCAGGATTGTTGAATCTTCTTACTTTCATGTGGAACTCTGGAAAGCAGGATTTACAACAAAAACAGAAATTGCTGAAAACACTCAGCAGGTCTGGCAGCATCTGTGGCGAGAGGAAAAACAGAGTTACTGTTTTGAGTCCAGGATGACTCATTTTCAGAACTGAAAAGAGTTGAAAAAAGATTTCCAAACAGCATTTACAGCCGTGAGTTCATTCTTATCATTGCCTTTTCCGGCAACACCTGAGTGAGTTACAATCAGAATCTCAATTCCTAAGGTACAGAGGATTCCAAAAGATATACAGGTGAGAAATGGACCTTTCGGCCCCACCAATCCATGCTGGTGTTTAAATTGCACTTAAATCTTATCCAATCTTTCCTCATCTTAATGCATCATGTCCATTTCCCTCTTGTCTACCTTCCCTGAGAGTATATTATCTCTGTAGATTGACATGATGTTGTAATGGTGGTTTCAAGTTTGTTCCCGTGGCCATCCCCTTCAGAATTGAAGTGCAAACACTTTTGTCATTTTAAAAACCTGGGTGTAATTTTAGAAGGTCCTGATCAACATGGGCTAAGAAGAGAAAGCAGACAAGTGACTCCTTTCTCAATGCAGGGGGCAACTGGCTGCATTTGCAGAGAATGTTCCGGGTGTTGAGATGAGATTCTCATTAGGCAGCAGCAAGATGCCTGTAAGATGGTTTTGTTTGTAAACAGCTTCATTGACACTGAACCTCACTGCATTAATATGTCGCTTCATGCTATTCCTTCACCATCAGGAAACTAGATGTTGACATTCCTAACATGAAAGTCCAAGTGGGAATATGGTGACTCCAGATGAACGCATGCTCCCCTGGGCTACCACCTTGGATACTCAGCAACAACATCTCCAGGCACGCTCCATGGACACTAACTGTAGCACACATTCACGGATACTGCCACCTGACATTTACCAACAGTTCAGAACCTCCATGGCCCCTCTTCAATCCACTTTCAAGATGCTACTGCACTTTACAGCACACCAACTAACATGATAAAGATGCTGCCATGACCCAGTGTGCAGGGACAGACACCCAGCTCACCGTCTGGAGCAGGCTGCGTCTTGGGGCTGCTGATCACTCACTCACAAAGAGAAACAGCCTCTGTAAAACCCAACAAAATTGATGCTTGGCCCAAGGTCATTACAGGAGAGAGAGAGAGAACCTGCACAGTTACTGCCTTTACTGTTTGAATTCATGTTTCGTTGGACATCGGAGTGCATCTGGGAAAATTAACAAACGGTGAAATTCACAACTGATCTTGGAGGAATTATTGGGCGAAGTTCACAGCACAGAATTAGATAAGTTAATGTTGTTTTAAGTGTGGCCTACAGAGAATCTGCAGTAGTGAGTAGAGTGGGTTCTTTCTTGATTATATGTTTTTGGAGATATGTCTCATGATTAAACTTAAAATATAAGCCATAACTACTTATTTAACCTGGGGCAGTGTTTGTAGAGGAATAAGACGGTGTTAATGTCTGAGTCTGTAGATTGTGAAGGAGCAAGAATGGCCTTTAGTACAGTGATATGTACTTCTTGTCAGATGTGGGATTTTAAAGAGAGTTGAAGGGTTACTGCGGATTATATCTGCCATAAATGCTGTTGATTGCGAATCTTCTCAGATTGAATGGATCGGTTGGAGAGACTGTTAAAAGCAATGAGGAATTTGCAACAGCAACAGTATGTGATGGATGACAGTTATAGGAAGGGGGGAAAGTCTTAGATACAGTCACATAGATGGGTTAACTCCAGGAAGGGTGAGAGAGGTAGGCAGCTAGAGCAGGAGTCTTTTGTGGATATACCCATTTCAAACAGGTATGCTGTTTTGGAAAATGTAGGGGGTGATGGATTCTCAGGGGAACGTAGCACGAACAGCCAAGTTTCTGGTGTTGAGACTGGCTCTAATGCAGCGAGGGGTACGTCGGAATTCAAGAGATCAATTGTGTTAGGGGATTCTGTAGTCCGAGGTACAGACAGATGTTTCTGTGGCCAGCAGAGAAAAAGCAGAATGGTGTGTTGTTTCCCTGGTGCCAGGATCAAGGATGTCTGAGAGGGTGCAGAATGTTCTCACGGGGGAGAGGGGCCAGCAGGAGGTCACTGTCCACATTGGAACCAATGACATAGGAAGGGAAAAGGTTGAGATTCTGAAGGGAGATTACAGAGAGTTAGGCAGGAATTTAAAAAGAAGGTCCTTGAGAGTAGTAATATCTGGATTACTCCCAGTGCTACGAGCTAGTGAGGGCAGGAATAGGAGGATAGAGCAGATGAATGCATGGCTGAGGAGCTGGTGTATGGGAGAAGGATTCACATTTTTGGATCATTGGAATCTCTTTTGGGGTAGAAGTGACCTGTACAAGAAGGATGGATTGCACCTGAATTGAAAGGGGACTAATATACTGATAGGGAAATTTGCTAGAGCTGCTTGGGAGGATTTAAACTAGTAAGGTGGGGGGGGGACCCAGGGAGATAGTGAGGAAAGAGATCAATCTGAGACTGGTACAGTTGAGAACAGAAGTGAGTCAAACAGTCAGGGCGGGCAGGGACAAGGTAGGACTAATAAATTAAACTGCATTTATATTAACGCAAGAGGCCTAACAGGGAAGGCAGATGAACTCAGGGCATGGTTAGAAACATGGGACTGGGATATCATAGCAATTACAGAAACATGGCTCAGGGATGGGCAGGACTGGCAACTTAATGTTACAGATACAAATGCTACAGGAAGGATAGAAAGGGAGGCAACAGAGGAGCCGGGGTGGCATTTTTGGGAATATCCTCCCTCAGCACATTTTCAGCTGTGCTGAGGGAGGATATTCCTGGAAATACATCCAGGGAGGTTATCTGGGTTGAACTGAGAAATAAGAAAGGGATGATAACCTTATTGGAATTGTATTATAGACCCCCTAATAGTCAGAGGGAAATTGAGAAACAAACTTGTAAGGAGATCTCAGTTATCTGTAAGAATAATAGAGTGGTTATGTTAGGGGATTTTAACTTTCCAAACATAGACTGGGACTGCCATAGTGTTAAGGGTTTGATGGAGAGGAATTTGTTAAGTGTGTACAAGACAATTTTCTGATTCAGTATGTGGATGTACCTACTAGAGAAGGTGCAAAACTCGACCTACTCTTGGGAAATAAGGCAGGGCAGGTGACAGAGGTGTCAGTGGGGGAGCACTTTGGGGCCAGCGACCATAATTCTATTAGATTTAAAATAGTGATGGAAAAGGATAGACCAGATCTAAAAGTTGAAGTTCTAAATTGGAGATAGGCCAATTTTGACGGTATCAGGGTGAAAGGAAAGGCTGGTAGGTATAGGGAATGCTGGATGACTAAAGAAATTAAGGGTTTGGTTAAGAAAAAGAAGGAAGCATATGTCAGGTATAGACAGGATAGATCGAGTGAATCCTTAGAAGAGTATAAAGGCAGTAGGAGTATACTTAAGAGGGAAATCAGGAGGGCAAAAAGGGGACATGAGATAGTTTTGGCAAATAGAATTAAGGAGAATCCAAAGGGTCTTTACAAATACATTAAGGACAAAAGGGTAACTAGGGAGAGAATGGGGACCCTCAAAGATCAGCAAGGCGGCCTTTGTGTGGAGCCGCAGAAAATGGAGGAGATACTAAATGAGTATTTTGCATCAGTATTTACTGTGGAAAAGGATATGGAAAATATAGACTGTAGGGAAATAGATGGTGACATCGTGCAAAATGGCCATATTACAGAGAAGGAAGTGTTGGATGTCTTGAAATGCATAAACGTGGATTAATCCCCAGGACCTGATCAGGTGTACCCGAGAACTCTGTGGGAAGCTAAGGAAGTGATTGCTGGGCCTCTTGCTGAGATATTTCTATCATCGATAGTCACAGGTGAAGTGCCAGAAGACTGGAGGTTGGCTAACGTGGTGCCACTGTTTAAGAAGGGTGGTAAGGACAAGGCAGGGAACTATAGACCAGTGAGCCTGACGTCAGTGGTGGGCAAGTTGTTGGAGGGAATCCTGAGGGACAGGATGTACATGTATTTGGAAAGGCTAGGACTGATTCAGGATAGTCAACATGGCTTTGTGTGTGAGAAATCATGTCTCACAAACTTGATTGAGTTTTTTGAGGAAGTAACAAAGAGGATTGATGAGGGCAGAGTGGTAGATGTGACCTCTATGGACTTCAGTAACGCGTTCAACAAGGTTTCCCATGGGAGACTGATTAGCAAGGTTAGATCTCACAGAATACAGGGAGAACTAGCCATTTGGATACAGAACTGGCTCAAAGGTAGAAGACCGAGGGTGGTGGCAGAGGGTTGTTTTTCAGACTGGAGGCCTGTGACCAGTGGAGTACCACAAGGATCGGTGCTGGGCCCTCTATTTTTTGTCATTTACATAAATGATTTGGATGCAAGTATAAGAGGTACAATTAGTAAGTTTGCAGATGACACCAAAATTGGAGGTGTCATGGACAGCGAAGAAGGTTACCTCAGATTACAACAGGATCTTGACCAGATGGGCCAATGGGCTGAGGAGTGGCAGATGGAGTTTAATTTAGATAACTGCGAGGTGCTGCATTTTGGGAAAGCAAATCTTAGCAGGACTTATACACTTAATGGTAAGGTCCTAGGGAGTATCGCTGAACAAAGAGACCTTGGAGTGCAGGTTCATAGCTCCTTGAAAGTAGAGTCGCAGGTAGATAGGATAGTGAAGAAGGCGTTTGGTGTGCTTTCCTATATTGGTCAGAGTATTCAGTACAGGAGTTGGGAGGATATTGGTTAGGCCACTGTTGGAATATTGCGTGCAATTCTGGTCACCTTCCTATCGGAAAGATGTTGTGAAACTTGAAAGGGTTCAGAAAAGATTGACAACACTGTTGCGAGGGTTGGAGGATTTGAGCTATAGGGAGAGGCTGAACAGGCTGGGGCTGTTTTCCCTGGAGATTCGGAGGCTGAGGGGTGACCTTATAGAGGTTTATAAAATTATGAGGGGCATGGATAGGATAAATAGACAAAGTCTTTTCCCTGGGGTGGGGGAGTCCAGAACTAGAGGGCATAGGTTTAGGGTGAGAGGGGAAAGATATAAAAATGATCTACAGGGCAACTTTTTCACGCAGAGGGTGGTACGTGTATGGAATGAGCTGCCAGAGGATGTGGTGGAGGCTGGTACAATTGCAACATTTAAGAGGCATTTGGATGGGTATATGAACAGGAAGGGTTTGGAGGGATATGGGCTGGGTGCTGGCAGGTGGGACTAGATTGGGTTGGGATATCTGGTCGGCATGGATGGGTTGGACCGAAGGGTCTGTTTCCATGCTGTACATCTCTATGACTCTAAATTTCGTGAGATTCTGCCCAGAGTTCAGCCTTTTTACAATGAATAAGAAATCACACCTCACTATCCTTTCCTGCCATGTTATACCCACATGTTCATGGTATCAACATTGTCAGTCTTTGCTGCACCCATCCATAGCTTTCTATAATGCACACTGATTAGAACTGCACATAGTAAGCAAAGTGCAATCCAATCAAGGGCTCATTGCAGGCTTACCTAACCATCCAACATTTCAATTCCATTTCTGTTGAAATAAAGCCTAGAACCGTGGGCGGCACGGTGGCACAGTGGTTAGCACTGCTGCCTCGCAGCGCCAGAGACCCGGGTTCAATTCCCGCCTCAGGCGACTGACTGTGTGGAGTTTGCACGTTCTCCCCGTGTCTGCGTGGGTTTCCTCCGGGTGCTCCGGTTTCCTCCCACAGTCCAAAGATGTGCAGGTCAGGTGAATTGGCCATACTAAATTGCCCGTAGTGTTAGGTAAGGGGTAAATGTAGGGGTATGGGTGGGTTACGCTTCGGCGGGTCGGTGTGGACTTGTTGGACCGAAGGGCCTGTTTCCACACTGTAAAGTAATCTAATCTAATCTAACATGTTTTTGTTTAATGGCCTCACTAACCTGTAGAGCATCTTGTGGTGATTGGTGTCTTTGTACTCCCAGCTTCCTCTGTACCTCTATCCACATGGACTTGAGCTTCCAAGTAAGGTGAATTGCCTAATTCTTTGACCAAAATGTACAAGCTCAGATTTATCTGAGCTCAGCTTAATTCGCCAACCATTTGCTCCTTCTGCAAGTTTATGTCCTGTCATTTGTTGTCATCGGATTGATTATTTCCCACCAATTTAGCATCATCTGTAAATTTAGAAATTGTGTTTTTGATTCAAATATCCAAATCATTAATCTAACTTAGCACACCGGGACACACTCTGCTCCATTAACCCACGGTCAGATGGCCTTCAGCTTGTCCCTGCCAGCTCCCCACCCCACTCACAGCCCAACTCCCTTATACCATAGTTATGCACTTCAGCCATTATCAACTTAAACATTATCTAACAAATTGGTGCTAATGACAGATCAAGAGATAATTAATTACCAATAATTGATATTACATTTGGCATCCTCTTGGGTCTTATAATGGGATGTCAATCAATTTACTGCCACTTTTAACAAATTTGTAGTTTGTTACGGTGCCAGCTCTTTCCAGTTGTATGGGGAATTCCAGTTCAAGTTGCAATAATTAAAGCTTTATGGGATAATGCTTTGAAAACAAGTACATAATCAAAAGGGAGTATGAATCCCTGAACCCATTTAAGCTCAAATGTATTTTGGCAAAATTCACAGACTTTGTCTTGGTAAATTGTTTCTGTTTATCATGGTCATTATGCATGTTGAATTTGAAAATAAATTGATTATAGCATGCCTTACTAATTGCTATATAAAATGACAGCTGTTTAAGAGAATAACAAGCCTGAAATTGACTCCATCTATCAGTTCCCCCAGCAATTAAGCTGAAAATAAGAAAACACTTACTTGCCAAGTTGCGATGCTGCATATGAAGAGATGCAATACCCTTTTAAGTGTTTCCAAACTAATTTTTGAGTGGGTATTTACCGATTGTCCTCCCCATCACGTGACTGAAACAAGAGACCTATGAGCAGGAATAGAATTTTGCCTGTTCATTCTGCCTCTTTATGCATGTTGTTTTTGAACATTATAACAGCATTCATTACACATGTAACAACAAAAACCTAAATGTTGAGTAGACTATTTCCATCCTTGGTAATTGAGAACAGTGTTGGGGAATGATTTACAATGTCAGACAGCAATCTTTGGTAAGAATGGTTCTAGTATGCCTGCTAGTAGCAGCTAGTTATACTGAAGACTCTCACAATAATTGTTTATCTGAAAACTCAGAGTAAGCTATGATCAGGAAGAATATAATGAAAATGCTCGTTCTGACCAGAAAGAAGGAGAATCCAGAAAAAAAAAACTTCTTTTAGGTAGGGAAGTGTAAACATAGAATAGCCAGGATAAGTACTTGTTAATATTGAGTATCTATCCATGTTTTAAAAATTTATCCTGATTATATGATACAAAGTCTGGTGCAATGCTTCAAAGAATTAGTAAATTCTCATGTCCCTGCAATGCCATAACAAGAAGTGCACAACAAATAACAATGACTAAACCCGACATTAAACCAATTTCATGATAATAACCTGTAGACAATATGTAACAACCATACGTTGCGTCGACCTGTGGAACCAATCTGAAGCCCATCTTACCTACACTATTCCATTATCATCCATATGTTTATCCAATGACCATTTAAAGGCCCTTGAAGTTGGTAAGTCTACTAATGTTGCAGGCAGGGCGTACCACTCCCTTACAACTCTCTGAATGAAGAACCTAACTCTGACATTTGTCCTATATCTATCACCCCTCTACTAGCCATCACCATCTGAGGAAAAAGGCTTTCACTGTCCACCCGACTTAACCCTCTGATAATCTTGTATGTTTCTATTGGTCACCTCTCAACCTTTTTCTCTCTAACGAAAAAGCCTCAAGTCCCTCCGCCTTTCCTCATAAGACCTTCCCTCCATACCAGGCAACATCCTAGTAAATCTCCTCTGCACTGTTTCCAATGCTTCCACATCCTTCATATAATGTTGTGACCAAAAATGTACGCAATACTCCAAGTGCAGCCACACCAGAGTTTTGTACAGCTGCAACATGACCTCATGGCTCCGAAACTCAATTCCTCTACCAATAAAAGCTAACACACCAAAACCTCCTTAATAACCCTATCAATCTGAGTAGCAACTTTCAGAGATCTACGTACATGGACACCGAAATCTCTCTGCTCATCAACACTACTAAGAATCTTACCATTAGCCCAGTACTCTGCATTCCTGTGGCTCCTTCCAAAGTGAATCACCTCATATTTTGCCACATTAAAATCCATTGGCCACCTCTCAGCCCAGCTCTGCAGCTTATCTATGTCCCTCTAACCTGCAACATCTTCAGCACTGTCCACAACTCCACCAATCTCACTGTCATCATCTGCAAATTTATTAACCCATCCTTCTACGCCCTCATCCAGGTTACTTATAAAAATGACAAACAGCAGTGGACCCAAAACAGATCCTTGCGGTACACCATCAGTAACTGAACTCCAGGATGAACATTTCCCTTCAAACACCACCTCCATCTTCTTACAGCTAACCAATTTCTGATCCAAACCACTAAATCACCCACAATCCCATGCCTCCATATTTTCTGGAGTTGCCTACCGCGGGGAACCATATCAAATACTTTACTGAAATCCATATACACCACATCAACCACATTACCCTCATCCACCTGTTTGGTCACCTCAAATGACTCAATAAAGTTTGTGAGGCACAACCTACCCTTCACAAAACCGTATTGACTATCCCTAATCAACCTATTCCTTTTCTAGATTATTATAAATCCTATCTCTCATAACCTTTGCCAACATTTTACCCACAACCGAAGTAAGGCTCACTGATCTATAATTACCAGAGTTGTCTCTAATCCCCTTCTTGAACAAGAGAAAAACATTTGCTATCCTCCAGTCTTCTGGCACTATTCCTGTAGACAATGACAATATAAAGATCAAAGCCAAAGACTTCAATCACTTCCCTAGCTTCCCAGAGAATCCTAGGATAAATCCTATCCAGCCCAGGGGATTTATCTATTTTCACACTTTCCAGAATTGTTGACACCTCCTCCTTGTGAACCTCAGTCCAGTCTAGTCTAGCAGCCTGCATCTCAGTATTCTCCTCAACAACACTATCTTTTTCCAGTGTGAATACTGACAAATAATATTCATTTTGCGCCTTTCCTATCTCTTTGTACTCCACATCCAACTTCCCTCTACTGTCCTTGATTGGTCCTAATCTTTCTCTCGTCATTCTTTTATTCCTGGATTAGAGTGCTGCTGGAAATTGCCCTCCACCTCCTCCAAGACTTCCGTTTCCCCGACCCCCAACGCCTCATCTTCACCATGGATATCCAATCCCTCTACACCTCCATTCGCCATGACCAGGGCCTCCAAGCCCTCCGTTTCCTCCTCTCCCCACATCCCCAACAATAACCTTCCACTGACACTCTTATTCGTTTGGCCGAACTGGTCCTCACCCTTAACAATTTCTCCTTCGAATCCTCCCACTTCCTCCAGACCAAAGGGGTAGCCATGGGCACCCGTATGGGTCCCAGCTATGTCTGTCTCTTTGTTGGCTACGTAGAACAGTCCATCTTCCGTAATTACACCGGCACCACTCCCCACCTCTTCCTCCGCTACATTGATGACTGCATTGGCGCCACCTCGTGCTCCCGCAAGGAAGTTGAGCAATTCATCAACTTTACCAACACATTCCACCCTGACCTTAAATTTATCTGGACCATCTCTGACATCTCCCTCCCCTTCCTGGACCTCTCCATCTCCATTCATGACGACCGACTTGACACTGACATTTTTTACAAACCCACCGACTCCCACAGCTACCTGGATTACACCTCTTCCCACCCTGCCTCTTGCAAAAATGCCATCCCGTATTCCCAATTCCTCCCCCTCCGCCGTATCTGCTCCCAGGAGGACTAGTTCCACCACCGAACACACCAGATGGCCTCCTTCTTTAGAAACTGCAATTTCCCTTCCCACGTGGTTAAGGATGCCCTCCAATGCATCTCATCCACATCCCGCACCTCCGCCCTCAGACCCCACCCCTCCAACTGTAACAAGGACAGAACCCCCCTGGTGCTCACCTTCCACCCTTCCATCATCCGATTACATTTCTGCCACCTCCAAACGGATCCCACCACCAGGGATATATTTCCCTCCCCACCCCTTTCCACCTTCCACAAAGACCATTCCCTCCGTGACTACCTGGTCAGGTCCACGCCTCCCCCTACAACCCACCCTCCCATCCTGGCACTTTCCCCTGCCACCGCAGGAACTGTAAAACCTGTGCCCACACCTCCTCCCTCACCTCTATCCAAGGCCCTAAAAGAGCCTTCCACATCCATCAAAGTTTTACCTGCACATCCATCAATATCATTTATTGTATCCGTTGCTCCCGATGTGGTCTCCTCTACATTGGGGAGACTGGATGCCTCCTAGCAGAGCACTTTAGGGAACATCTCCAGGACACCTGCACCAATCAACCACACCGCCCTGTGGCCCAACATTTCAACTCCCCCTCCCACTCTGCTGAGGACATGGAGGTCCTGGGCCTCCTTCTTCACCGCTCCCTCACCACCAGACGCCTGGAGGAAGAACGCATCATCTTCTGCCTCGGAACACTTCAACCCCAGGGCATCAATGTGGACTTCACCAGTTTCCTTATTTCTCCTTCCCCCACCTCACCCCAGTTCCAAACTTCCAGCTCAGCACTGTCCCCATGACCTGTCCTAACTGCATATCTTCTTTTCCACCTATCCACTCCACCCTCCTCCCCGACCTATCACCTCCATCCCCACCCCCACTCACCTATTGTACTCTATGCTACTTTCTCCCCACCCCCACCCTCCTCTCATTTATCTCTCCACCCTTCAGGCTCTCTGCCTGTATTCCTGATGAAGGGCTTTTGCCCGAAACGTCGATTTTCCTGCTCCTCGGATGCTGCCTGAACTGCTTTGCTTTTCCAGCACCACTCTAATCCAGAATCTGGTTTCCAGCATCTGCAGTCAATGTTTTTACCTATTCTTTTATTCCTGATATACCTATAGAATGTTTTTGGGTTTGCCTTGATCCTATCTGCCAACGACTTCTCATGTCCCCTCCTGGCTCCTCTTAGTTCTCTCTTTTGGTCCTTCCTGGCTAACTTGTAACTCTCAACTGCCCTAACTGAGCTTTCACAACTCATCTTGATGTAAGTCTCCTTCTTCCTCTTGACAAGAGAATCAATTTCTTTAGCTCCCTCACTCAACCACTTCCTCCCTGCCTGACAGGTACATATTTATCAAGGACCCGCAATAGCTGTTCCTTGAACAAGCTCCACATTTCAAGTGTGCCCAACCCCCTGCGGTTTCCTTTCCCATCCTATGCATCCGAAATCTTACCTAATCACATCATAATTGCCTTTCCCCCATCAATAACTCTTGTCCTGTGGTATATACCTATCTCTTTCCATCCTAAAGTAAACATAACCAAATTGTGGTCACTATCACCAAAGTGCTCACCTACCTCCAAATCTAACACCTGGCCGGGTTCATTACCAAGTACCAAATCCAATGTGGCCTCCTCTCTTATTGGCCTTTCTACATAGTGTGTCAGGAAACCCTCCTGCGCACATTGGACAAAACTGATCCATCTAAAGTACTCAAACTATATCATTGCCAGTCAATATTTGGAAAGTTAAAGGCCCCCATAACAACTACTCTGTTACTTTCGCTTCTATGCAGAATCATCTTTGCAATCCTTTTCTCTACATCTCTGGAACTGTTTTGAGGCCTATAGAAAAAGCCCAACAGGGTTACCTGTCCTTTACTGTTTCTAACCTCAGCTCATGCTATCTCAGTAATGAGTCCTCATCAAATGTTCTTTCTGCCACTGTAGTACTGCCCTTGACTAACAAAGCCACACCTCCCCCTCTTTTACCATCTTCTCTGTTCTTCCTGAAACATCTAAGTCCCAGAACCATCAACAACCATTCCTGTCCCTGCTCTATCCATATTTCCAAATTGGCCACATCATCAAAGTCCCAGGTACCAACCCATGCTGCAAGTTCACCCACCTTATTCCGGATGCTCCTGGTGTTGAAGTAGACACACTTCAAACCACCTTCCTGCTGCCGGTTCACTCTTACAACCTTGAAACCTTATTTCTGACCTCACTACTCTCAATCTCCTGTAAACTGGAGCTACGATGTAGGTTCCCATCCCCCTACTAAATTAGTTTAAACCCTCCTGAAGAGCATTAGCAAATTTCCCCCCCCAGGATATTGGTACCCCTCTGGTTCAGGTTTGGACCATCCCGTTTGTAGATGTTCCACCTACCCCAGAATGAGCCCCAATTATCCAGGTATCCGAATCCCTCCCTCCTGCACCATCCCTGTAGCCACATGTTCAGCTCCGCTCTCTCCCCGTTCCTCGCTTCACAAGCACATGGCGCAGGCAACAAACCAGAGATAACAGCTCTGTTTGTTCTAGCTCCAAGCTTCCACCCTGGCTCCCTGAGTTTCTGCCTTACATCCCCATCCCTTTGTTGTTGGTGCCTACGTGGATCACGACTTGGGACTGCTCCTTCTCCCCCTTAAGGATCCCGAAAACACAAACCCTGGCAACCTGGGAGGCAACACACCGACTGTGAGTCTCTCTCATTCCCACAAAACCTCCTGTCTGTCCCCCTAACTACAGCGTCCCAATGACTAATGCCCTGCTCATCTCCCGCTTCCCCTCTGAGCAACAGGGACAGACTCTGTGCCAGAGACCTGTACCCCATTGTTTACCCCTGATACGCGCCCCCACCCAGCAGTATCCAAAACAGTATAGTTGTTGTTGAGGGGAATGGCCACAGGAGTTCCCTGCACTACCTGCGGTTTCCCTTTCTGTCCCCTGACAGTAACCCATTTACCCTTTTCCTGTATCTGAGGTGTGACTACCTCCCTGTAACTCCTCTCTATTACCCCCCTCAGCCACCTGAATGATCCGAAGTTCATCCAGCCCCAACTTCAGTTCCCTCACACGGTTTCCAAGGATCTGGAGTGGGGTGCACTTCCTGCAAGTAAAGTCAGTGGGGACCCTTACCTCCCACATTCTACAGGAGGAACATTCAACTGCCCTAACATCCATTCCCAATGTCCTGAATTCCCAAATAAACTATTGGGGAAAAAAAGACTAGTAACGTTACCAATCCAGCACACACAACCTTTTGTTTTGATTAGAGGAGGGGGGTAGATGGGAGAGCCCCCCCCCCCCCCAGAGTAAATTTACACATCCGTACAACTTAAATATTTATTTACAAATTGATCAACAACAAATACCATTTATATTTTAATTCATTCATGGGCTGTGGGCATCACTGAGAAGGCCAGTATTTATTGCTGTGGAAATGGCCCACCAAGTCCTGAGCGCATTACCAGGCCGTTACAAAGGACAGTCAAGAGTCCCCACTTTGTTGAGAGGCGGGAGTGCAGTTTAAGGCCAGTCCCAGTAAAACTTTCCTTCGGTACTAGAATTACCGTGATGGGTTTTTACGATAATCCAGAGCAGTTCCCAAACCAGCAGGTGAACATTACTGCTTCCAGATCTCAATTCCAGATTTTAAAAGATCAATCCAATTTCAAATCCCCAGCTGCTGTGGTGGGATTTGAACCACTGTCTTTGGATCACAAACAGCATAATCATTATATTCTTATCAACCTAATGTGATATAAAATGAGAAAACTGAACTCAATTCTTCACTTTTTAAAATTCTACTCTTCATACAAAAAACATTATCAGAACTACAAATGAGCTGACTTCCATAGATTATCCGGTCTTTTTAATTTGCTGTCAGTGGGATCTTGCTGTGCACATATTGGCTGTTGCGTTTCCTACATTTCCACAGTGACTGCACACCAAAAGGACTAAACTGGCTATAAAGCACGTTGGGATATCTTAGATTATGGACGATGTGATAGAAATGGGGTTGGGAAGACAGATGACTTCGCTACAAGACTTGCAGAGAAAGTACCTTGCCCAGGACTATTGGAAAAGACTTACGTTTTATTATTCAGGACTCTATTAATAAACACGTAGAGTAGCGCAGTAAGGAAGTAATGCTAAATCTTTGTAAAGTTTAGACTCAGAATTATGTTCAACTCTGAGCACGAGAAAGAATGTCAAGATGTTGGAAAGGTGCAGAGGAGGTTCATTGGAACGGTGCCAGAGATGAGGGGTTCATTTACATGGAGAGACTGAAGAAGCTGTGATTGTTCTCCCTGGAGCAAAGAAAGTTCAGAGGAGATTTAATAGAGGTGCTCAAAACCCATGAAGGATATTAGTGAACAAATGTGGAACAACAGTTAGCAATAGCACAAGATAACTAGACACGGATTCTAAACTGATTGCTTACAAAAAACACCAAAAGCCGCAACATGGGGAATTTATTTTGTGATCTGGAATGTGTTGCCTGCAAGATGGTTGAATAATAACTTTAAAACTGATTGTATAAAGCTTGCAGGAAAGCATTTGCAAGCTTGTTATGATAACACAGGGGATAGTGGGACCAATAGAAACTGTCAGAGTAGGGTTACAAATATGATGGGCCAAATAACTTTACTGTGGGTCCTATGATTCTTACTGAGCAAGAAGTTGGAGTCAGGGTTTCACTGTCAAGTCTCCTGATCCCTGGAAAATCTGTGCAGCTGCAGTGAAATTCAAATCAATTGCGCAATTATAAATATATTAATGACCAGTCCTGTCTCTTCAGGGGGAGTACTCCAATTCATCAACATAAACTGTTATCGGTCAGTCGCTCGTGAATTCGGGCCACTTTCCAACCATTTCATTTTTCACACACAAACATACACTGTTTGTCTCTCACACACGCACAGTCATACTCTCTCTCACATACACACACATGCACTCACACACACACACGCACTCTCACACACATACACAACTCTCATACTCACAGACACACATTTACACTCTCTCACACACATTCACTCCCACACTCACTCACTCACTCTCACTCTCTGTCTCACACATGCATGCACTCACACACACACATACACATTCTCGCACTAACACACTCTGTCTCACACATGCACGCACTCACTCACTCTCAACCATATACATTCTCACACTCATACTGTCTCTCACATGCACACATACTCTCTCTCACACTCAGTCTCATTCTCTGTCTCACACATGCACGCACTCACTCTCACACACACATACACACTCTTACACTCATACTCTTTCTCACTCACACACGCACACACACATTCTCTCTCTTTCACTCACTCACTCACACAGTCTGACTCTCACTTGCGTACATCATAGTGAGGTTAATATTGAAGCCATTATTTCATAGTTGAGTGGTCAATCTGTGGAACTGGTTCCCAAGGGCGATCATAAAAATAGTTACAATTAATTCATTCAAGTATAAAATTTCAGAAAATCACATAGTTAGGTACAGTGAATGAATAATTCCTGCCATGATCAAGAGGGAGAATAGCTTGCTTAGGAAGAATAGGTGATTGTTAGCCAGCAATGTGTATTCCTCGCCTCATGTTAGGCTCTGTTACAAAATATTTGGAAGTTGATTGCTGTAACTAATCAACAATTCCCATATGAAAACCTAAAGAACTACAGATGCTGTGCATCAGAAACAAAAACAGAAATTGTTCTGAATTCTAGTTTGTTCTGAGGAAGGGTCACCAGACTTGAAATGCAAACTTTGGTTTCTGCCAGACCTTCTGAGCTATTCCAGCAACTTCTGTTTTTGTTAACAACTCCCATATCATTGTTTTATGTGACCGCCAGGCGGGTGGAAGGTGAATGAGATTGACCTTGGCTTGTTTTAGTCTAGAAATTCCTACTTTCCTGTGCACTCTAGATGAAGTCAGCTAACTCAGCCTGTGGCGACAGCCTGGAAGTAATTAAAGTGACAGGCATTCCTCAGATTATGTATCTTAACTCCCTGTTGGTGCGTGGGGGTGAAAGGTAATCTCTGCTGCTCTCGCATCCAAAAGGTGCTTTTACGTTAGCACTGGAACACCTCAGGAATGATGAGGACCCACAACTTTGGGATGTCACTCTCTCCTTTCTCCTTGACATTTTAACTTTTGTGTTCTTTTTATTTACTTTTGAAGGTCACAATACAAACAGTAGAGTTTGTCAACACCGTAAACAATTTCGGAGACTTGTTGTCTATTCAACTCAACTGGACCATGGTCTGTTCAATAGTGGAATAGAGAGGGATGCGATAACAGGAAAGAACAGGCTCAGTGTCTGAAGAATGCTATTCATTGATTTTAAAACATTATTTATTGGTAAAGGATGGGAATATGAAGTGGGTCTTGATTTTGATTTGATTTGGTTTATTATTGTCCCATGTAGTGGAATACAGTGAAACATTCTGTTTTGTGTGCAAACCAGACAAAATCATACCTTCCATAAGTCCATCGGGGTAATAGAACAGAATGCAGAATATAGTGTCACAGCTACAGAGAAGGTGCAGAGAAAGATCAACTCTAATATGTGAGAGGTCCGTTCATAAGTCTGATAGTTGCAGGGAGTCATGATGAATTTAAATGAGTCTTTTGATCAGGTCACACATGGAAGGCTGGTCAGAAAATTTAAAGGTCATCGAATCCAAGTGATGAGTTGGATCTAAAATTGATTAAATGGCAGGAAACTGAAAGAAATATTTGATGGCTGTTTTAGTGACCAGCAGCCTGTTTCCATTGGAGTTCTGCCAGGTCTGGATCCGCTGTGTTTTTTGTGCCGTTTATGAGGTAGGATTCAGATGTTTGCAAATGATACTTAAATATACCATGTGACAGATAGTAACTGTGGGAAAATATCAATGAGCAATCAGATTGGCAGAGAAGTGCCATATAGAGTTAAATCTGAAGAGTGAGAGGGAGGCCCAACAAGGTGAGAGAATAGAGGATGCTGTAAATTATAGAGGAACAGAGGCAACTTTGAGTGTGTGCCCACAGATCCTTGACTATAGTATGACAGGAAAGTAAATTGTTTAAGAAGGCAAACAATATGCATAGAATATGAGAAGTAACAGTACAAAACACTAAGCCACAGCTAAAGTACTGATTACTAGAAGTCTGGTCACCATATTACAACATGGGCATGGTATAGAGTAGATCTATAGTGATATTGCTGAAAAAGTTCAGCTCTGAGAAAAGTATGGGATGTTTTCTATGGAACACACAGGCTAGGGAAAGATTTAATTGAAGTGTATAAAATTGTGAGGGCCTAGAATGGATGGGTAAGAGATTCTGCTAGCAAGGAAGTTAATAACCAGGGGGCATGGTTTTACAGAAATTGAAAGTAGGAATCAGAGGGAAGTTGAGGAATGTTTTCCCACACAAAGATTTGTGGGATCTCACAGCCTGAAAGTGGTAGAGACACAAACTCTTATCACATTTAAGAATCCTGAGGTACGTATTTGAAGTTTTGTAACCTACCAGGCTTTGGTAGGAGAGCGAGAAAGTGGGATTAAACCCGATAGAATGGCACTGTCATGGTGGGCTGACTGACCCTTGTGTAGTACATGCTGGAAATAGTCACCTGTGAAAGACAACAGAGAGTTGATTTTATGCCTAATTTGTAATTCTGAAGGGATCTTAAGTGAGTTAAATCTCACCGACCACACCTACGTTAACTGGGTGCAGGTCGTTCTCGCTGATGAATTGTCTACATGAGTTTGCAGGGTACCATGGGATGCAATATGCTATGTTCAGATCCTCAGAAAAACCTGTCACCCTGTAAAACCAACAGCCCTATCTCACTGTCCCTCTGCTTCCTTGCTAACATTGTTGAATTCACTCAGAATTGGTTTCCCCCTTACCAGGAAACGTGATACACAAACTCCTGCTGATCTTTTCCTGTTCTATCCTAGTTGGCCTGCAGGAGGTCTTCAACTATATAAAGGTCCAAAAGATTAGACAAGGAACTTGAATTCTCCAGAAACTTTCCTCTCCGACAGAGCGGCGCTCCCTCAGCGCTGACCCTCCGACTGTGCTGCGCTCCCTCAGCGCTGGCCCTCCGACAGTGCGGCACTTCCTCAGCGCTGACCCTCCAACAGTGCGGCACTCCCTCAGCACTGACCCTCCGACAGTGCGGCACTCCCTCAGTACTGACCCTGCGACAGTGCGGCGCTCCCTCAGTACTGACCCTCCGACATTGTGGCACTCCCTCAGCACTGACCCTCCGACAGTGCGGCACTCCCTCAGCGCTGACCCTCCGACAGTGCGGCAGTCCCTCAGCACTGACCCTCCGACAGTGCGGCACTCCCTCAGTACTGACCCTGCGACACTGCGGAGCTCCCTCAGTACTGACCCTCCGACAGTGCGGCACTCCCTCAGTACTAAACCTCAGACAATGCGGCACTCCCTCAGCACTGACCCTCCGACAGTGTGGCACTCCCTCAGCACTGACCCTCTGACAGTGCGGCACTCCCTCAGCGCTGACCCTCCGACAGTGCGGCACACCCTCAGCAGTGATCCTCCATCAGTGCAGCATTCCCTCAGTACTGACCCTCCAACAGTGTGGTGCTCCGTCAGCACTGACCCTCCGACAGTGCAGCACTCCCTCATTACTGACCCTCCGACAGTGCGGCGCTCCCTCAGCGCTGACCCTCCGACAGTGCGGCGCTCCCTCAGCGCTGACCCTCCGACAGTGCGGCACACCCTCAGTACTGACCCTCCGACAGTGTGGCACTCCCTCAGTACTGACCCTGCGACAGTGCGGCGCTCCCTCAGTACTGACCCTCCGACAGTGCGGCACTCCGTCAGTACTAAACCTCAGACAATGCGGCACTCCCTCAGCACTGACCCTCCGACAGTGTGGCACTCCCTCAGCACTGACCCTCTGACAGTGCGGCACTCCCTCCGCGCTGACCCTCCAACAGTGTGGTGCTCCGTCAGCACTAACCCTCCGACAGTGCAGCTCTCCCTCATTACTGACCCTCCAACAGTGCGGCACTCCCTCAGTACTGACCCTCCAACAGTGCAGCACTCCCTCAGCGCTGACCCTCCAACAGTGTGGTGCTCCGTCAGCACTGACCCTCCAACAGTGCGTCACACCCTCAGTACTGGCCCTGCAACAGTGCGGCACTCCCTCAGTACTGACCCTGCGACAGTGCGGCATTCCCTCAGCACTGATCCTCCGACAGTGCAGCACTTCCTCAGCACTGACCTTCCAACAGTGCGGCGCTCCCTCAGCACTGAACCTCCGACAGTGCGGCGCACCCACAGCACTGACCCTCCGACAGTGTGGCACTCCCTCAGCACTGAGCCTCCGACAGTGCGGCATTCCCTCAGCACTGACCCTCCAACAGTGCAGCACTTCCTCAGCACTGACCTTCCAACAGTGCGGCGCTCCCTCAGCACTGAACCTCCGACAGTGCGGCGCTCCCACAGCACTGACCCTCCGACAGTGCGGCGCTCCCACAGCACTGACCCTCCGACAGTGTGGCACTCCCTCAGCGCTGACCCTCCGACAGTGCGGCACTCCCTCAGTGCTGACCCTCCGACAGTGCGTCACACCCTCAGTACTGACCCTGCGACAGTGCGGCACTCCCTCAGTACTGACCCTCCGACAGTGCGGCACTCCCTCAGTACTAAACCTCAGACAATGCGGCACTCCCTCAGCACTGACCCTCCGACAGTGTGGCACTCCCTCAGCACTGACCCTCTGACAGTGCGGCACTCCCTCAGCGCTGACCCTCCGACAGTGCGGCACACCCTCAGCAGTGATCCTCCATCAGTGCAGCATTCCCTCAGTACTGACCCTCCAACAGTGTGGTGCTCCGTCAGCACTGACCCTCCGACAGTGCAGCACTCCCTCATTACTGACCCTCCGACAGTGCGGCGCTCCCTCAGCGCTGACCCTCCGACAGTGCGGCGCTCCCTCAGCGCTGACCCTCCGACAGTGCGGCACACCCTCAGTACTGACCCTCCGACAGTGTGGCACTCCCTCAGTACTGACCCTGCGACAGTGCGGCGCTCCCTCAGTACTGACCCTCCGACAGTGCGGCACTCCGTCAGTACTAAACCTCAGACAATGCGGCACTCCCTCAGCACTGACCCTCCGACAGTGTGGCACTCCCTCAGCACTGACCCTCTGACAGTGCGGCACTCCCTCCGCGCTGACCCTCCAACAGTGTGGTGCTCCGTCAGCACTAACCCTCCGACAGTGCAGCTCTCCCTCATTACTGACCCTCCAACAGTGCGGCACTCCCTCAGTACTGACCCTCCAACAGTGCAGCACTCCCTCAGCGCTGACCCTCCAACAGTGTGGTGCTCCGTCAGCACTGACCCTCCAACAGTGCGTCACACCCTCAGTACTGGCCCTGCAACAGTGCGGCACTCCCTCAGTACTGACCCTGCGACAGTGCGGCATTCCCTCAGCACTGATCCTCCGACAGTGCAGCACTTCCTCAGCACTGACCTTCCAACAGTGCGGCGCTCCCTCAGCACTGAACCTCCGACAGTGCGGCGCACCCACAGCACTGACCCTCCGACAGTGTGGCACTCCCTCAGCACTGAGCCTCCGACAGTGCGGCATTCCCTCAGCACTGACCCTCCAACAGTGCAGCACTTCCTCAGCACTGACCTTCCAACAGTGCGGCGCTCCCTCAGCACTGAACCTCCGACAGTGCGGCGCTCCCACAGCACTGACCCTCCGACAGTGCGGCGCTCCCACAGCACTGACCCTCCGACAGTGTGGCACTCCCTCAGCGCTGACCCTCCGACAGTGCGGCACTCCCTCAGTGCTGACCCTCCGACAGTGCGTCACACCCTCAGTACTGACCCTGCGACAGTGCGGCACTCCCTCAGTACTGACCCTCCGACAGTGCGGCACTCCCTCAGTACTAAACCTCAGACAATGCGGCACTCCCTCAGCAGTGATCCTCCAACATGGCAGCATTCCCTCAGTACTGACCCTCCGACAGTGCAGCACTCCCTCAGCAGTGATCCACCAACAGTGCAGCATTCCCTCAGTACTGACCCTCTGACAGTGCAGCACTTCCTCAGCACTGACCTTCCAACAGTGCGGCGCTCCCTCAGCACTGAACCTCCGACAGTGCGGCGCACCCACAGCACTGACCCTCCGACAGTGTGGCACTCCCTCAGCACTGAGCCTCCGACAGTGCGGCATTCCCTCAGCACTGACCCTCCAACAGTGCAGCACTTCCTCAGCACTGACCTTCCAACAGTGCGGCGCTCCCTCAGCACTGAACCTCCGACATTGCGGCGCTCCCACAGCACTGACCCTCCGACAGTGCGGCGCTCCCACAGCACTGACCCTCCGACAATGTGGCACTCCCTCAGCGCTGACCCTCCGACAGTGCGGCACTCCCTCAGTGCTGACCCTCCGACAGTGCGTCACACCCTCAGTACTGACCCTGCGACAGTGTGGCAGTCCCTCAGTACTGACCCTCCGACAGTGCGGCACTCCCTCAGTACTAAACCTCAGACAATGCGGCACTCCCTCAGCAGTGATCCTCCAACATTGCAGCATTCCCTCAGTACTGACCCTCCGACAGTGCAGCACTCCCTCAGCAGTGATCCACCAACAGTGCAGCATTCCCTCAGTACTGACCCTCCGACAGTGCAGCACTCCCTCAGTGCTGACCCTCCAACAGTGTGGTGCTCCGTCAGCACTGACCCTCCGACAGTGCGGCACTCCCTCAGTACTAAACCTCAGACAATGCGGCACTCCCTCAGCAGTGATCCTCCAACATGGCAGCATTCCCTCAGTACTGACCCTCCGACAGTGCAGCACTCCCTCAGCAGTGATCCACCAACAGTGCAGCATTCCCTCAGTACTGACCCTCTGACAGTGCAGCACTTCCTCAGCACTGACCTTCCAACAGTGCGGCGCTCCCTCAGCACTGAACCTCCGACAGTGCGGCGCACCCACAGCACTGACCCTCCGACAGTGTGGCACTCCCTCAGCACTGAGCCTCCGACAGTGCGGCATTCCCTCAGCACTGACCCTCCAACAGTGCAGCACTTCCTCAGCACTGACCTTCCAACAGTGCGGCGCTCCCTCAGCACTGAACCTCCGACATTGCGGCGCTCCCACAGCACTGACCCTCCGACAGTGCGGCGCTCCCACAGCACTGACCCTCCGACAATGTGGCACTCCCTCAGCGCTGACCCTCCGACAGTGCGGCACTCCCTCAGTGCTGACCCTCCGACAGTGCGTCACACCCTCAGTACTGACCCTGCGACAGTGTGGCAGTCCCTCAGTACTGACCCTCCGACAGTGCGGCACTCCCTCAGTACTAAACCTCAGACAATGCGGCACTCCCTCAGCAGTGATCCTCCAACATTGCAGCATTCCCTCAGTACTGACCCTCCGACAGTGCAGCACTCCCTCAGCAGTGATCCACCAACAGTGCAGCATTCCCTCAGTACTGACCCTCCGACAGTGCAGCACTCCCTCAGTGCTGACCCTCCAACAGTGTGGTGCTCCGTCAGCACTGAGCCTCCGACAGTGCGGCATTCCCTCGGCACTGACCCTCCGACAGTGCAGCACTTCCTCAGCACTGACCTTCCAACAGTGCGGCGCTCCCTCAGCACTGAACCTCCGACAGTGCGGCGCTCCCACAGCACTGACCCTCCGACCGTGCGGCGCTCCCACAGCACTGACCCTCCGACAGTGTGGCACTCCCTCAGCGCTGACCCTCCGACAGTGCGGCACTCCCTCAGCGCTGACCCTCCGACAGTGCAGCACTTCCTCAGCACTGACCTTCCAACAGTGCGGCGCTCCCACAGCACTGACCCTCCGACAGTGCGGCGCTCCCACAGCACTGACCCTCCGACAGTGTGGCACTCCCTCAGTGCTGACCCTCCGACAGTGCGTCACACCCTCAGTACTGACCCTGCGATAGTGCGGCACTCCCTCAGTACTGACCCTGCGACAGTGCGGCGCTCCCTCAGTACTGACCCTCCGACAGTGCGGCACTCCCTCAGTACTAAACCTCAGACAATGCGGCACTCCCTCAGCACTGACCCTCCGACAGTGCAGCGCTCTCTCAGCGCTGACCCTCCGTCAGTGCAGCACTCTCTCAGCGCTGACCCTCCGACAGTGTAGTGCTCCCTCAGCACTGACCCTCCAACAGTGCGGCGCTCCCTCAGCAGTGACCCTCCGACAATGCGGCACTCCCTCAGTACTGACCCTTCGACAGTGCGGTGCTCCCGCAGCACTGACCCTCCGACAGTGCAGCACTCTCTCAGCACTGACCCTCCGACAGTGCAGCACTTCCTCAGCACTGTCCCTCCAACAGTGCGGCACTCCCTCAGCACTGACCCTCCGACAGTGCGGCACTCCCTCAGCATTGACCCTCCGACAGTGCGGCACTCCCTCAGCACTGACCCTCCGACTGTGCGGCACTCCCTCAGCATTGACCCTCCGACAGTGCGGCACTGCCTCAGCACTGACCTTCCAACAGTGCGGCACTCCCTCAGCACTGACCCTTCGACAGTGCGGCACTGCCTCAGCAGTGATCCTCCAACAGTGCAGCATTCCCTCAGTACTGACCCTCCGACAGTGCAGCACTCCCTCAGCACTGACCCTCCGGCACTGCGGCGCTCCCTCAGCACTGACCCTCCGACATCACGGCACTCCCCCAGTACTGATCCTCTGACAGTGTGGCGCTCCCTCTGCACTGACCCTCTGATATTGTAGCACCCCTTCAGTCCTGACCCTCCAACAGTGCGGCACTCCCTTAGGACTGACTTTCTATCAGTGCAGTGTCCATTCAGAACTGAACTGCAGTGTCAGTCTAAGATTATGTGCTAAAATCAGAAATGGTGCTTCAACCTGCAATTTTCAAACTCAGAGAGACACTACTATCACTGAGATAAGTAGCACAGAAACTCAATACAGATGTCATGAAAAATCTGAGAGAAGAACAAAAGATGTTGGAAATGTGCAAAAGGTTATGGTTGAAATGGAAGTTTACAGCTAAAATACAACTGTAATAAGTTGAGAGAGTGCAACTCCCCTCTGTGGAGTTTAACCTTTTCAACTGGCTTTGGAGATAGATAACCTTTCCCCTCATGTGTATGCAAAGCCTACTTGTCTTTACAATTTCAAATACTTGAGTATATTACAGAGCATCTTTGATGTTGTCCCAACTTGGGAGAATGCGAAAAATGGCAATAAGAATAACAGTTCAATGTGTAGAGCGTTGTTGGTAATCCCAGTGTCCAGATGCTGTGCTGTTCAACTGGAAAATGTGTTTTGAAATAGAGAGAGAATCCGAGGTGTAAACTCCACTCAGTTCAAAGCTGAGTCCTGTCAATGGAGAGGAAGCTAAATAGAGACTGGGATGTCTCACTGTAGTTGGGAATAGATAGACAATCACATACAGAAATCTGGTGTTATCATTTAATACGGTCTGAAGGGATGCCTGAGAATTAATGGAATTAAGACACTGGTGATGGACATACTAATTAAGGGTTATGAGCAAATTTAATTCAAGATTAATTGGGTGTGAGTTGGTTTTATAAAAACAGGGAGTTAGTAATCAGTGTAGTATAAGTTTGTGACTGTGTTCAAGTGTAATGAAGCTCTCACTACAATTATGGGCTCAGACTCTTTAAAACATTTACCTTCTGGTGTATAACATCAGCCTGACTCTATTGGTCACTGACGACTATATAAAGTTACTAAAAATGAAGGATTACATACAAAAATAAAAATAACAACAAAAGATGGGGCAGATTTGGGTGCCACCAATAATAATAGCATAGTTGGCAACACTGACCAACTATGAACCAAGGCTAAAATTGACAGCAACTTCTGGCATATGCACATGTGCATTTAAGTGTGGACATTCAGAAGATATTCACTGTTACCTGACTCCTTCACTGGAAACTGCATAGAAATCAATATCATTGCATCACAGTACAAAGTTAAAAATCTCACAACACCAGGTTATAGTCCAATAGGTTTATGTGGAAGCACACTAGCTTTCAGAGTGCTGCTCTTTCATCCTTCACAACCACCTGATGAAGGAGCAATGCTCCAAAAGTTAGTGCTTCCAAATAAACCTGTTGGACTATAACCTGGTGCTGTGTTATTTTTGACTTTGTCCACCCCAGTCCAACACCGGCACCTCCACATCATCACAGTACCGAACTTTTAAAATCTGTAACACTGATAAAAAGAGACATGAAGTCATAGCTTTTCATTTCACACACTTCAGGACTGACACATAAGACATTAAATTTTATAAGGGCACACCAATTTATACAGCATGAGAGAAGAGTGCTGATTGATTAACTACAGTTGGTAGGGAGATGCAGTAGGAACTGGCAACTGCTTTGGGCGACTGTCTATGTGGAGTTTGCAAGTTCTCCCTGCGTCTGCATAGATGTGCTCCGGGTTCCTCCCACAGTCCAAGGATGTGCAGGTTAGGGTGGATTGCCATGCTAAGTTGACCATAATGTCCAGGGATGTACAGGCTTGATGGGAAATGCAGGGATACTGGAATCGGGTAGTGGGATGGGTCTGTTCAGAGGGTTGATGTGGATTTGATGGACCAAATGGCCAGCTTCCACACTGTTGGGATTCTATAATTCTAAGAAACTGTCAATCTTAACTTATTAAACTCAAAGTAGTAAGGAATACTCTGATTGGTCAGGATTTGGCATGGGGTGTGCATCAGGGACTGGCAATCTCCAGAATACTTTCTCAATGAAGAAGGCAGAATACAGTATATACAAACTCCTTTTGCTTACTTACTATCGGGTCGTGTGTGTGTATCTATGTAGCTTCTATTGCATGCAGATAAAACACACTATGAGCCTAACTGATATCTTAAATTGGTTTCTAGTGTAATTCTTAAGTCTGGATGTTTGTAAATGTTATCCAATGGGTGGCACGGTGGCTCAGTGGTTAGCATTGCTGCCTCACAGCGCCAGAGACCCAAGTTCAATTCCAGCCTTGGGCAACTGTCTGTGCGGAGTTTGCACATTCTCCCTGTGTCTGCGTGGGTTTCCTCCCACAATCCAAAGATGTGCAGGTCTGGTGAATTGGCCATGCTAAATTGCCCATAGTGTTAGGTGAAGGGGTAAATGTAGCGGAATGAGTCTGGGTGGGTTACTCTTTGGAGGGTCGGTGTGGTCTTGTTGGGCCGAAGGGCCTGTTTCCACACTGTAGGGGATCTAATTCATTCTTCAAAATTACATATAGTGCTGGACCTTATATTCTACGATTTTTAAACATGGTTAGTCAATCATGTTTGGTAGACTGCCAATTGCACACAGTCAAAGGAACATACTGTTTGATATGGTTGGTCTGTCATTGAGAAGTGTGGTCTACATTACAGTAGCACTGAAATTCAGAAGCCACATTTGTTCACAGCAGGTCAGGCAGCATCCATGGAGAGAGAGCAAGCTACCGTTTCAAGTCTAAGTGACTCTTCTTCACTGCAGCTCTGATGAAGAATCATCTCGACTCGAAACATTACCTTGCTCTCTCTCCATGGATACTGCCTGACCTGCTGTGATCTCCAGCATTTGTTTTCATTGCAGATTCCAGCATCTGCAATAATTTGTTCTTAAACATTTGCATGGTAGACAAAATAGTTTCATGGCAACAACGTGGAGAAAACCACATGACTGTTTACTGCAAAGTAGCAGCACGAGTCAGCTGGCAACTCCTGATTGTGTAACATACTATGAGTGATGATTCGACCAGGGCATCCATTATTGGGCAGGATAGTTTTGATATGCCCTACCTTGCTGGCACATTTTTCAACCAACACAGTGTGGAAAGGAAGGTTGTTTGATTGCTGCATTACAGTCGAAATACAAAATGGTGTTTATTAAGGTGTGTAAAGGAATTATTGAATGCAGATGTGAACATGTCACCCATTTCATAATTGCGGTGCAATTCTAAAACTGTGTCCCTAAATTTACATTCTTCAAGCGTAAGGATAAATCCTTTGATCTAGCTGTGAGGTGCACTTGAAGAGAGTGTGATTTGGAAACTGAGGTGTATTATAACAAAGAACAGAGAAAATTGTATCCCCCTGCTCTCTGCCCGTTCATGTATCTGTCCAGATACATCTTAAAATGACGCGTCTACCACCTCCGCTGGCAACGCATTCTAGGCACCCACCATCCTCTGCGTGAAAATCTCTCCACGCAGATGTCCCTTAAACCTTTCCCTTCTCACCTTGAACTCATGACCCCAAGTAATTGAGACCCCACTCTGGGGAAAAAAGCTTCTTGGTATCCAACCTGTCTGTACCTCTCATGATTTTGGAGACCTCAGTTACGTCCTCTCCCCCTCCCCGCCCCAACCTCCGTCTTTCTAATGAAAATAATCCTAATCTATTCAACCCCTCTTCATAGCTAGTACCCTCTATAGCAACATCCTGGTGAACCTCCCCTGCACCCTCTCCAAAGCATCCACATCCTTCTGGTAATATGGTGACCAGAACTGTACTCAGAATTCCAAATGTGGCCGAACCAAAGTGCTATAACATGACCTGCCAACTCTTGTTCTCAATACCCCATCTGATGAAGGAAAGCACGCCGTATGCCTTCTTGACCACTTTATCAACCTGCGTTGTCACCTTCAGGGTACAATACACTGAACACCCACATCTCTTTCTACATCAATTATCCCCAGGGCATTTCCATTTACTGTATAGTTTACTCTTGAATTGAATCTTCCAAAATGAATCACCTCACATTTGCCCGGATTGAACTCCATCTGCCATTTCTCTGCCAAACTCTCCAATCTATCTATATTCTGCTGCATTTTCTGATAGTTCCCATCGCTATCTGGTACTCCACCAACCTTCGTGTTATCTGCAAACTTGCTAATCAGACCACCTATACCTTCCTCCTGTTGATTTCCCCTCCCTTCCTGGGAGGAGCTTAAGTTTGAAGAAAGATGCAGTAAAATTGTAAACATTGAATGTGCTTTGAAACGTGTCATTCTTATCTGGTTTGTGCCTAAAGGTAGAACTTTCTCTTTTGAAGTTAAAGAATGGTGTCAAGTGTGTTTGATTTTATTTTTGTTCATTAACTGGGTGTTATTGGCTAGGCCAAAATTTTCTGTCCATCCCTATTTACACAGGAGGCAGTTAAGAGGCAACCACATTGCTGTAGGACTGGAGTCACACATAGGCCAGACCAGGTGAGGATCGCAATTTTCTTCCCTAAAGGACATTAGTGAATCAGATGGGATTTTCCTGACAATCAACAGTGGATTCCTGGTCATCATCAGACTCTTCAAATTCCACCATTTGTCATAATGGGATTCAAACCGAGATCAAACCATGTCCAGCAATAATAACACTAAGCCATTGCCTCCTCCAATCATATCCACCAATGCTCAGGTCACATTATCTCACTGGACCATGTATTTCTCAGCTCATTATCTATGCCAATGATACGTTGGGTAAGTTACTCAGTAATTTGCATGTATAAAAAGCTGGAGGTTTTAGCCAGTGGAGAAACCTTCCAGACCCGAAAGGTTTCGTACCATAGCGGCCAACTGGACTTCACTTCAGGATCGATTCCTCAGCCTGTGGTACGCTGCAGTGGAAGCCACAAATCCTCTGTTAGCTCCCCACTTTCAGGAGTTGCAGACATTGATGGACTGTGTCACAAGACAGGACATTTAAATCCGGGTGAAGAAATTCAAAAGACCATTGCATCACTATCCAGCTTGACTGCAGATAGCAACACAGGGCAGTGCTCAATTGGATCCCAAATAAAAAGACAGCAAACAGTCAAAGAGAAAGGTCAATGGTCTCTTATGCTGTGAAAGGGTAAGTGGCACCTTCATCTTCCTTTGCCAACTCTCACACACAGGGCATTTGGTCTAAGCCTGCCATTGCAAATGCACCTCACAAAGCTTCATTACCTGCGTCACATGCTCCCCCAGGATTGGCACCCACCTCATCCTCTCAACCTACTAACCTCAACCCTCCCTACCCTCTGCATTTATGACTCACTCACTGGGGAGGTCTCACCATGGTGAGGCAAGCTTACAAACTGCTGCTGCACCCATTCCCATTGCACTCAATCCCTCTCTTTATATCATTGCAGGAATATCTAGCCTGTAACTGAGGAGAGAGAGTCAAGAGTGGCAAATATCAAATTCTTCATCCCTTCTGAGAAGATCATCAAGCTGACTGGAGAAGACCAAAACATACTTGTGGTGACACAGAGACTTGAATGAGCCAATAATGCAGTCAGATTGAAGGAAGGTCGTGTTGACAAATTTGATCGAATTCGAAGGGGTAACCAGGAGTGAGAAGAGGTAATGCATTTGATGTGGTCTACATTGAATGTAGTGAGGCTTTTGGTAAGCTCCATTGTAGCAGACTGGTCAAGAAAGTAAGTGCCCATGAGATTCCAGGCAAAGTGACACAATGATCCAAAATTAGAGGCAGGAAGCAGAGGGTGGATAGAGAGTAGTTTCTGTGATTGAAAGTCTGTTTCCACTGCAGTTCTGCAGAGCTTGGTGTTGGTCCCCATGCTGTTTGTGCCATGCATTAATGATTTGGACTTAAATATACAGGGTATTATCAAGATTTCTCTTCTAGTAATGTGGATGCAATTGCTTATGCCCTGGACCTGGGAGAAGCCAGTAATAACTGAGAATCTTAAAGCTTTAGCTGCTTGACTGGCTCTGGCGGGGGGTAGCGATTTGAAAACGTGGCTCTGCTGAATAGACCATTAGTAGCATTTCTAGATGTATGCACAGTAAAATACTGAAATAACACACAGGTCCCTATATTCTCCCTGGAATGATGTAGAGATGCTAGTGTTGGATTGGGGTGAACAAAGTTAAAAATCATACACACCAAGTTATTGTCCAAGAGGCTTATTTGGAAGTACAAGATTTTGGAGTGCTGATCCTTCATCAGGTAGGTAGGCCGTCTGTTGGACTGTAACCTGGTGTTGTGTGATTTTTTTACTTTCTCCCTGAAATGACTTACTTCTGAAAAAATTAAGGGCAATCCAATGCAATTGAGGGGAACCCAATCCTTGTCACTGCAAGACATTACCCAGCAGCTGCCATAGGTGTGACACAGGAATTGGATATCTTTTGTATCTTCTGAGTTGGGTGCCAGTCATTTGTAGACAGCTGTCCTGAAGTCTAAGATCTAGTTCCAGTCAGAGTTCTTTGAGCTGATGCCTTTTATGTTGGCATGGCCGAAGGTTTTGTCTCTGCTGTCTTCTGCACCAGTTTAGTTGTGGTAGTGTCACCACAAGAATCACCATATTGATCTCTGTCATTCAGTCTCCAATGGCAGAGCATGTGTGAGAGTATTAAGAGATAGTCCAGTGTCACTAAAGGGATGCTGGAGTCTTGATGTCATAGAGTCGTACAGCATGGAAATAGACCCTTGGGTCCAACTAATTCCTGAAGAAGGGCTGATGCCCGAAACATCGATTCTCCTGTTCCTTGGATGCTGCCTGACCTGCTGCGCTGTTCCAGCAACACATTTTCAGCTCCAACTAATCCATGCCAACCATATTCCCAAATCAAACTAGTCCCATTTGGCTGTGTTTGCCCTAATCCCTCCAAACCTTTCATATTCATGTACTTATCCAAATGTCTTTCAAATGTTGTACCTGTACCTGCATCCACACTTCCTCTGGAAGTTCATTCCGCATATGAACCACTCTTCATATAAAATAAAGATGTCTCTCATGTCCTTTAAAATCTTTCTCCTCTCACTGTAAAAATATGCCTGTTAGTTTTGAACTCCTCCTCCCCAGGAAAAAGACCTTTGCTATTCACGTTATCTATACCCCTCATGTTTTATGATCCTCTATAAGGTCACCCCTCAACCTCCTATGGTTTAGTCAAAAAAGCCCCACTCAATCCAGCCTACCTTTATAACTGAAATTTTTCATTCCATGCATATCCTGGTGAATTTTTCTGAACCAGCTCCAATTCAAAACTATTCTTCCTATAGCAGGGTGACCAAAACAGTACTCAGTACTCGAGAAGACTTTCCCATGAAGCTCCAGGTTATGTCCTCAAAGACGATATTGTTGTGTAAACACAAGAAACTGGATATAATATGCTTGTATTAATTAAGCATCAGAGCTTATGTACAGAGGAGAGGTTCTTGCCATCGACCTTACACGACACAGGAAGCACTTACATCTGCAAGATTTCCTTCTTCTCACAATAACCTGACCTATGTTTATTAATTATCTGTACCCCATGTAAGATGACCCAATATAGTATCTACATTTCGATGAGACCTCCCCTCCAAACAACACTATTCCCCTTAACCCCTCAGGACCCCTGTGCTCACCTTATTCCTTTGAGACTTGTTGCCCTCAGAGATTGCAAAGTGGCAATCAGGGTGGAATGTCCCCTTAATCATTCCTTCATGAGCACAGGTCACAATTGGATGGTGTGAGGAATGTTGAGGTTCTGTGAATTGAAGGCAGATATGAATCCTAGGATAATAATGGCCTCTTGGTCACTGCAGTAGTTCCTTAAAAAGCCTTGAATTCCAGCAGTGAACAACAGCCCCTTTGAAAGAAATAGTTACTTAATCCTCCCATTTTAGATGTTGTTTTGTTGATATTGAAGCTTTATTGCACAGTTGATTTTCACATATTGGTGAGGTTTTGACTTTGAGTTTACATCAGTGATTTGCAGGGATCACCTGTGGCCCACAAATTAAACCCCCATTCTTCATGATCCCTCCTGTGTTGTGATCCTTGTGGGCTGATGACCCTTCACCCTCCCCCAGCTTCATTTGAGTACCTTTCTGTGACCATGAATGTGCCTGCTCTACCCACTCAACCCATGACTGTACAAGTCCCTGTGCCCTTGCAGGCCCTGCCCCCTCCCAATATTAAAGCCAGAGTGACCTTGACTTTTCTTCAACACATATTTAGAGACTACCAGGTCACACCCTGGCATCTCCAATTCCTCTCATTGCTGTGACCATTCCTTCAGCCACTGAATACAATGAGGTCAATCTCCAGACTTGAACTGCCTGCGATCTCCTGACACGGACTGACTCCTAAATCCCCCTAAAGCATGTTCAACATCCCACCAACTGACCAAGGCCTGTTCCCTTGACAGACCTTACAGAACAAGCCTGACTGACCACAGTGAAATCCTGGACTCATAATGCAATAGCATCCCAACTGGCTGAACAGAAAGGCCCAACCTAACATTGCTTCCACTACTGACTGTGGTCCAATCCTCACACTCCAAGTGCATAGGATCCAGACTTGCGTTGAATAACTGCCTGACTGGCCATAGTCAGTAGAAAAGACCAGCCCCTGGATTGACTCTGGTAGTACTCCCTGAGTGACTGGAGCTCCCTTTGCAGTAAACATGTTGCCATGCTGTTCAAGCACGTGCAGTGAATTTCTGTGTAAAGTGCTGGCACATGCACCACCTGTGACATTGACAGCACACCATGCCATGCATAACCAGAGCCAGCTTTTCAGATTTACTCTGTGCTGTTTGCTATAGAAACAGGCTGATTGGCTTTTCCTTTTGGACTAATGTTTTCTCTCTCAGCCAGAAGGTGTTTGCTGTCGCTGTCTGCTAATCTGCTACTTCAAAGAAAAACTGATGTCTAAACCTACCTATGAATATGCAAGCTGATTTTCTGACACAGTAGCCACTGATCATGAAGGCAGCTACATAGTATTCCATGTAAAAATAAGAGAATGACATTGGTTGGCACAGCCATGTACTAACTTGGACTAGAAGTTAAGGACCTAACTAAATAGGTACCCACTTGGTTTCTGCTGTTGAGTTTTTGAGGTGTTGAAGCCTTTATATTAATGATATTCTTGAATCTTCCATGGCACCGCTTGTGGTGGGTTGAGAGATATAGTGAATTTCTGTGTAAAAATAAGGCAGACGTTAATTGGAAAGGGAGTGTTAATCTGGCAAGTTGCGTAATTAGTGAGATGCAAATGCATGTACATTATATAGACTTCTCACCACCTTATGGTGAGATTTTATCTCACCATTTCAGGAAGGGAACTGAATTTTGATAGCTTCTCTCAGCAAGACTCTGAATCTTACTGGATTGAGCCATCACACTTAGCATTCATTTTGCAACCTCAGGCAGGGGACAGTTGTGCTCAATGTGTATCAATTTAATGCAGTTCACTCCTGAGTAACTTATGAATGGACAATAAGCTTTGAGTTGGATCAAACTACCTCCTTGAGGAGTTTAGCAATGGTCAATAAATGCCAATCTTACTAGCAAAGCCACATGCTATGTATTTTAATCATTTAAATGTATTAGGGTTAGTATGTCAACATTCACACGGGAAAGAACATTGGAACATGAGGAAGCCATTTGGCCCTTCCAGTCTGTTCTAATGTTCAATTAGGTTTATAACGTACCTCCATTTACCCACCATTTACTCACTGTTCTTAGATTCAATTCTGTGATTGATTCTAAGAACATAGTATGTTAATTCACAATGTGTGATGTAATAAAAAAGAAGTCATTTGGATCTCTTGCAATTTATCAAAGGACTTCATTAAGTGGTTGCAAGGCAAATGTCCTAACTTTCATAGTCAAATGACGTAAATAAAAGAGAGAAACAAAGAAAGTAAATATTTTGATGGATATCTGTTGTAACTCTTCAAACAATCGGGTACCTACAAATTGCTGAAGTATGATTATTTCAACAATTATTGGGCAATGCCAGACTGCCTTTCTAAACTGCCTTTTTATTAACGATTTTCTCGAATCTTCCATGGCACCGCTTGTGGTGGGTTGAGAGATGCCATGAAGAGGTTGAGCCCTGCTCATCCTCCAACATGAGTCAGGTGATGTGCTTTACTCCAATGTATGGGGCCAAAATACTCTTAGGGAAACTTACTCTGAAGCTTTGCCAAGCCTCCCTAGAGAACACACAAGTTATTTAGGTAAATAAAGGCAATGGCCTAGGAAACATACTAACAAATTTTCTACATTTTGAGTCTAGCCTGCATGTTAGTTTAGCATGTATAAGTTAGTCATAGCAGCAATACAAACAATTTTCTTCACAACAACCCATAGAACTGGAGTTCAAATACTGCCAGAGCCAACGTTATGAAACTGTGTTTAACAAATAGGAATTTCTGAGGTTACACCAATAAACAGTCATAGAAGTTGCTAGAACTTTCTACCTGCACTCGGTCTGAGCTATTCTGATCAATCCACACAAGTGTCATCCAACACTCCAAAAATATACAGTAAAATGAATTATGAGATAATAGATTTTAATAATTAAACACCAACATAAAATCATACAAGACATAAACACATTTATTTTTGAAGAGCTGTCTAACACATCTATCCTGGGACAGGCTGAGCAAAGACATCCCAGAGAATTCCTAGAGGCCTGGCACTCCAACCACAACGCCATAAACAAACACATAGATCTAGATGTCATCTATCAACCCCTCAGAAAACGAACAGGAAATGACATCATCACAAACCCCAGGAACCCCATCCAGAAGAAAGATATAAATAGTAAGCAGGAGACAACAGCTTCGCTTCACTTGGAGGTCACCTAGCCCCAGGCAATGAAACGTCTGGATATCAAACCTACAGCTCAGTGAGCAAACCTACACCCTAAAGCTGTCTATTAATCAGTACCTTTTTTTTTTATAGACCTGAAAACTATTTCCCTTCAATTATGTATCCAATTCCACCTTTCCTATTTCATTTGCTTCCAGTCTTTTAAGGTAGTGCATTCTAATCACATTAGTCATTGTATTACATAATTCTCTTCATTTCAACTTTTTGTTATTTACCTTAAATCTTTTTGTTCTGGGTACCATCCTTCCTGCCAGGGGAAGGTTTTTCCCTATCTTTTCCTATCGAAAACAATTGCTTCTAAATAATTGCTTCTAAATAAAACATATATTTTGTATTAACTAACAACTAAAATAAGCTTACACAACCACTTCGGTCCATGCTTCAGGAAGCTATATAGCATTAAAGGAACTACCTCAATCATTTCCTGCTCTCCAGTGAAGGAACACCATACCATAATATCAGGTGGAAATGTCCAGTGTTATTTAACAATCATTCTGCTCCACCTATCTGCATACTATTATCACTTGTTAGGTACACCTTATTGACTCCTAATCCTGAAATTTTCAAGAGTCCTGTTTGTTCAATTATCCTTTCCTTTGAACAGAAACAGACTGCACAGTGGCTCAGTGGTTAGCACTGCTGCCTCACAGCACCAGGGACCTCGGTTTGATTCCAGTCTCTGGTGACTATGTGGAGTTTGCACATTCACCCCCTGTTTGCATGAGTTTCCTCCAGGTGCTCCAGTTTCCTTCCACAATGCAAAGTTGCACAGGTTAGGGTGAATTGACCATGATAAATTGCCCACAGTGTTCATGGATGTGTAGGTTAGGTGCGTTAGTTAGGGGTAAATATAGGATAATAGGGTCTGGGTGGGTTACTCTTCGGAGGGCTGGTGTGGATTTGTTGGGCCAAAGGGCCTGTTTCTCCACTATAGGGATGCTGTGAGTCTCAGAGTGCAGAAAGAGTCCACTCAGCCCCATCATGCCTGCACCAGCTTTATTATCTAGTGCGAATCTCTTGTTTCTCCCCACATCCCTGCACACCATTACTCTCTGTAAGATTCACTTAGTCCTTAACACGATTTTTTCTGCTTTTCCACAGCAGCCACCTCTGTTCCTGCCTCCCATCAGCAGCTTTTCTTCAGTTCAGTGAGCTCCTGTCAGAGGTCCTAAAACTGCCACTGAACATCTCAATTATTTCTATTTGAGTTTCTTATCACATGGGCGCTTCTTTTCACTGAAGCATTTATCAAAAAAAAATTTTGAAGAACTATTGGACTTACTTTTAAAACAATCATCAGTGAAGTTTAGTGTTTATGACAATCTTAAAGGAGAAAAACATAGTGGAAAGGCAAAGAGATTTAGGGAGGGAGTTGAAGACCTTTAGACACAGGCAACTGAAGCCATGGCCACCAATGGTGGAGGAATGAAACTATGGGAAGCTGATGAGGTTAGAATTGCAGTGCAGATACCTCGGAGGGTAAAAACAGAAAGTACTGGAGAGACTCAGCAGGTCTGGCACTGTCTACTTTCATTTCAGAGTCTGTTGTTTCTATCTCAGAGGTTTGTGGGTTTGGAGAAGGTTACCAAAAAGGGAAGGGTGAAGCCAAGGTTAGATTTGAAACCAGCGATGAAAATTTTAGAATCAAGGCATTACCAGGCAGGCAGAGTAGTGAAGAAGGCGTTTTGCACGCTTGCCTTCATTGGTCAGAACATTGAGGATAGGAGTTGGGACATCATGTTGCAGCTGCACAGGACATTGGTGAGGCCCCTTTTAGAATACTGCATGTACTTCTGGTTACCCTTCTATAGGAAGGATGTTGTTCAACTCAGTATTGATCCCTAAAGGCAGTAATGTACCTAGACAGGGGCTGAAGTGTTGTTTCTGCATTGAGACTATTTGGAGCACTGCAGCTGGCCTGAGTCAGAACTCAGAACTGTTGGCATGGAAACACAGTAGTTATTGAAGTGGCAGGTAAATGGAAGCTTTTTACAGCAAAATAGTCATCTAATCTGCATTTTGTCTCCCTAATGAAGAGCAGACTACATTATGAGCTTCAAATATACTAGACCAAGTTGAGTGAAGTGCAGGTGAATCACTGTTTCACATGGAAGATGAGTCTGGGGCCTTGGATAGAGAGAAGGGAGGTGGTAAACAGGCAGGTGTTATATTTTCTGCAATGGCAAAAGAAGGTGCAGTGGGGTATGGGGAGGCATAAGAGTGAAGGAGGAGTGCACCAGGATGTCCCTGATGCAATGGTCCCTCTGGAAGGCTGACAGGGAGAAGGGGAGTGTGTATCTGGTGGTGGTATCCCACAGGAGGCGTTGGAAATGGTGACTTGTGATCCTTTGAATGTGGATGCTGGTGAGGTAGAAAGTGAGGACTGGGGGACTTTGTTGTTGTTTTGGGATGGTGAGGGAAAGGGTGAGTGCAAAAATTCAGAAAATGGCACAGAAACAACTGAGGGCCCTCTCAATCATGGTGGCAGGAATCCTCATTTGAAGGAAATGTGGACGGTTCAGAGACCCACCTGCGGATGGTGGTATCATCAGAACAGATGTGACAGAGACAAAGCAACTGGGAGAATGGGATGGATTCCTTACAGGAAGCAGGGTGTAAGGATGTGTCGTCAAAGTAACTGTGGGAGTCGGTAGGTGGTGGTGGATATTGGTGGCCAGCCTATCCCCAGAAATGAAAGCAGAGACATCGAGGAAAGGAAGGGAGGAGGCCGATATGGACCAGGTGAAGGTGACAGCAGGATGGAAATTGGAAGCGAAATTCTGGACGAGAGAGGAAATTTGCAATGATAATGTCATTGATATGACAGGGAAAGATTTTTAGTCATGGACCCGAGTAGGATTGGAACAAGGAATAGTCCACGTATCCCACAAAGAAACAGACATAACTGGGGTCCCTGCAGGTACCCATGGCTACACCTTTGACCTAAAGGAAGTAAGAGGAATTCAAGGTGAGGTTGTTCAAAGTGAGAATGAACTTGGCCAGGTAGAGGAGAGTGGTGGTGGATGGGGGACACTTCAGGTCTTCTCTCAAGGAAGATTCGGAGAGCTGTCATACTATCTTGACAGAGCATAGGTCCAAAGCAATTGCATGCCAATGATGAAAAGGATAGCCAAGCAGGAGGCTGGAAGAACACCACAAGCCAGGCATTTCGTTGTAACCCTTCTTCAGACCAGTCCTGCTCAGCTCCAGGACATCTCTGCAAGAGTCCTTCAGGGCAATGTGCTAGGCCCAACTATCTACAGAGTGGTGAAGATGCTGCTTGGCTTGCTGTGTTCTTCCAGCCTCTTGTTTGTCAACTTGGATCCCAGCATCTGCAGTTCTATTTTTGTCTCTAATGATGAAGAGCAGGCAGTTGGTGCCGAAAAACTTGCAATTCTGAAATCAGCGTAAAGTGTCAGGTGAATTGTGGATGTAAGTGGGAAGGGTCTGGATTAGAGGAGAATAAAAATCAAGTCAAGGTAGGAATAAATAAGCTCCGTGGGGCAGGAACACACTGAAACAATGGGTTTGCCCTAGACAGTCCTGCTGGTGGATTTTGGGAAGAAGATGGAAGTGGATTCTATAAGGTTGGGGGACTATAAGTTTGAAAACTGAAGTGGGGTAGATCCCCAGATGAGATAAGGTTAGTGATGGTCATGGAAACAATAGCTTGATGGTGGGGTCATGGTCTAAGTTTTTTTTGTATTCACTCATGGGACAAGGGCATTGCTGTATTTAGTTGCCTTTGAGATGGTGGTGCTGAGTTGACTTCTTGAACTACTGCAGTCCCTATGCTGTAGGTAGATCCACAATGTCATTAGGGAAGGAAATCCAAGCTTTTGACCCAGTGACACTGATGGATTCTCAATATATGTCCGAGTCAGGATGGTGTGTGGCTTGGAGGGGAACTTGCAGGTGGTGGTGTTTCCATGTATTTGCTACCCTTGTCCTTCTAGATGGAAGTAATTGTGGATTTGGAAGGAGCTGGCTAAGGGTCTGTGGTGAACTTCTGAAGTGCACCCTGTAGATAGTACACACTGCTGCTACTGAGTATTGGTAGTGGAGGGAATGATGCTTGTGGATGTGATGCTGTGACCTGGATAGTATCGATCATCTTGAGCACTGTTGGTAGCTGCAGTCATCCAGGCAAGTTGGCAGTATTCCATCACACAGCTAACTTTGCCTTATATATAGTAGACAGGCTTTGGGAGTCAGGAGGTGAGTTACTCACTGCAGTATTCCTCGCCTCTGAACTGCTCTGCAGCCACTGTATTTATTTGGTGAGTCCAGATGAGTTTCTGATCAATATTACCCCAAGGATGTTGATAGTGACGATTCAGTGATGCCAACACTGCTGAATGTCATGGGGCAGTGGTTAGATTGTCTCCTATTGGAGATGATCATTGCCTGACATTTGTGTGGCATTAACGTTAGTTGCCACTTGCCACAGTTGCCAAGCCTGGATGTTGTCCATATCTTGTTGCATTTGAACATAAACTGCTTCAATTTCTGAGGAGTCATGAATGGTGTTGAACATTGTGCAATCATCGGCGAACTTGCCCACTTCTGACTTTACGACGGAGACAAGGTCATTGATGAAATAGCTGAAGGTAGTTGGGCCTAGCACATTGCTCTGAGGAACTCTTGCAGAGATGTCCTGGAGCTGAGCTGACCTCCAGCAACCACAATCATCTTTCTATGTGGCAGGTACAACTCCAAACAGTGGAGAGAATGTCCCCTGTTACCCATTGACTCCAGTTTTGATCCTTAATGCCACACTTGGTTGAAAACAGCCTTGATGTCAATGGCTGTCACTCTCCCCTCCCCTCTGGAATTCAGCTCTTCTGTCCATGTTTGAAACAAGGCTGTAATGAGATGAGCTGAGTGACCCTGGCAGAACCCAAACTGGGCATCACTGAGTAGGTTATTGCTGAGCAGGTGCTGCTTGATAGGACTGTTGATGAAAACTTCCATCACTTTACTGATGATTGAGGGTAGCTGATGGGTAATTGGCTGGGTTGGATTTCTCCTGCTTTTCGCATACCTGGGCAATTTTCCATATTGGAAATGTGTTGCTGGAAAAGCGCAGCAGGTCAGGCAGCATCCAGGGAACAGGAGAATCGACGTTTCCTGAAGAAGGGCTTATGCCCGAAACGTCGATTCTCCTGTTCCCTGGATGCTGCCTGACCTGCTGCGCTTTTCCAGCAACACATTTCCAGCTCTGATCTCCAGCATCTGCAGACCTCACTTTCTCCTCAATTTTCCATATTGTTGGGTAAATGCCAGTGGTAACTTTACTAAGGGCTTAGCCAGGGGTGCGTAGGCTTTTGAACACAAGTCTTTTGTATTATTACTGGAATGTTGTCAGGGCCCATACCCCTTGCAGTATCCAGTGCCTCCAACTGTTTCTCAATATTACATGGAGTGAACCAAATTGGCTGAAGACTGGTATCTGTGAATGAATGATTTGTGAATGAATTTACAAATGTTGTCAATTGCATTTTACAGTGAATAATGCAGCAAAGTACAGTGAAAATCTTCAACTGTTGCCATAATCCAGCACCATCTGAATAGTTTAAAAATAAAAAGATATAACTGAGAGAGAGTCCATCCTCCTCCATCATGAATTCTGAGTCCTGAGCCAGCTCATCAATGAACCTGGCCACCAAAGCCCCTCCACCCCCTGCGCCGGAGTCACCATCTCTTTGCCGCTGGGCCCACCTTGCTGATGCTGCTGCTGATGTCAGGTCCTGTGCTGAACCATACTTGCCCCACAGCCAGGTGTCCCTGGCACCACTATTGCTGTTTCACTGCTAACCAGGAGTCCACAACTCTGGGCCTGCCACAACTGCAACCAGGGGTCCCTGGCTCTGCTGCCTACTTGATGACAGGCAGGAGTCCCTGCTCTGGGCATGTCACACTGCTGCTACCTCCTTGCCACTGTAGGAATCCCCACTCTAGGCTTACTGCAAACAAGAGTCCCACTCTGGCAGCCCTTCACTGAGATGTCACCATGCCAGCACTGCCATCTTGAAAAGTCAGCTGCACTGCCACCTCTGAGAGCTGGAGGAGCTTTGCCACAGCTGCCACTGGCCGAGAATGCCAAGAGAACGTCCTTGCTGTTGCCACCACCTCCGATCACTGGGAGCTGCCATCATTCTGTGTATGGCCCACACTCATTGCCATGCTGATTCTGTAGAATAACACATCGCAAAAGGCTTTAAACAAAATGCAAAACTAACAAAATGTGAAAGAAAGAAAAACAAAGAGCAAAAGTAAACCGAAAACAAAAGAAGAAAAGCGGTTGGGGATGGATGACCCCTGGGGTCAACAGCCCACATGCAGCTCTGCTCATCAGCCGCCATCTTGATGCTGGGGATTACTGGAAGAAGCCAAGATAGATCATCCACTCAGCATTTCTGGCTGAAGATTGCTGGGAATGCTTCAGCCTTATCTTTTATACTGCATCTGGGCTCTTCCATCATTGAAGACGGGGAGATTTATGGACCCTCCTCCTCCAATGATTTGTTTAATTGTCCACCACTGTTCACAACTGGATGTGGCAGGTCTGCAGAGCTTAGATCTGATCCACTGGTTCTGGGATCACTTTGCGCCGCTTATCACTTGCTGCTTATGCTGCTTGACATGCAAGTAGTCCTGTTTGGTAGCTTTGTCAGCTTGACACCTCATTTTCAGGTATGTCATATGCTGTTCCTAGCATACCCTCCTGCACTCTCCATTGAATCAGGATTGATACCCTGGGTAGGTGGTAATGGTTGAGTGGGGGATATGCCATGCCATGAGATTGCTGATTGTGCTGGAGTACTGTTAATGGCCCACAGAACCTCATGGATGCTCAGTTTTGAGTTGCTAAATCTGTTTGAAGTCTGACTCATTTACCACGACGATAGTGCCACAAAACACAATGGAGGTTATTCTCCATGTGAAGGTGGGACTTTGTCTCGCAAGGACAGTGAGGTGGTCACTTTTACTGTCATGGACAGATGCATCTACAGCCGGCAGATTGGTGAGGATGAGATCAAGTATGTTTTTCCCTTTTGTTGGTTCCCCCACCTTGTGCTGCAGACCCAGTCTAGCAGTGATGTTCTTTAGGATACAGCCAGTTCAGTCAGTAGTTCAGGTGCTGAGCTATTCTTGGTAGTGTACATTGAAATCCCCCATTGTGCATATATTGTGCCCATGCCATCCTCAGTGGTTCCTCAAAGTGTTGTTCAAGATGGAGGAGTATTGCTCCAACAGCTGAGGGAGGATGGTATGTGTTAATCAGCAGGAGGTTTTCTTGCCCATGTTTAATGAAATGTACCAGAGTCCAGAGTCAATGTTGAGGCTACTCCCTTCTGACTGTAACCTACTGCGTCACCACCTCTGCTGGGTCTGCCCTGCTGGTGGGACAGGACTTATCCAGAGTTAGTGATTTGTGGTGGTTGGGACATTATCAGTAAGATATGTGAGCATGACTGTGCCAGGCTGTTGCTTGACTAGTCTGTGAGACAACTCTCCCAATTTTGGCACTAACCCCAGATGTTACTTAGGAGGACTTTGCAGAGTCGACAGGGCTGTTTCTGCCATTGTTTTTTCTGGTCTGAGAATGCCAGGTAGTCCATCCAGTTTAATTTCATTGAGACTTTGTAATGATTGATACAAGTGAGTGGCTTGCTAGGCCATTTCAGAAGGCAATTGAGAGTTAACCACATTGCTGTGGGACTGCAGTCACATGTAGGCCAAATCAGGTGAGAATGATAGATTTTCTTCCCTGAAGGACATCAAGAGCCAGATGGGTTTTTTTTCCCCCTAACAACTAGCAATGAAATCATGGTCATCAGTAGATTTTTTTTAATAGATATTTTTATTGGAAATTTAACATTTTTACAAGTTTACAAAAATAAACAAAACTCTCAAATACAAGCATTGATATACAATTAAATCTTAAATAAATAATAACCAAAATTTAACAAAAGAAAAATACCGAGAGAAAAAAAACTAACTACTAATCTAACCTACAACTAACCAGAGTGTATAATTAAGTCTCTTACATTATTCAAATAAGAGAAAGAAAAAAAAACAGCGGAAAACATAGAAATTGGGTAGTGAGATACATGCTCGGAATGTGTTAACATCAAATGTAACAAAACCCGTATTCGTGCGGGATTCCTCTCCCAAGGGGCCCCGGACCAGCCAGGTTCGCAATCTCAATTAAATAAAAGCCCTTGTTAGGATAGCCGAAATATCTGTATTTATATAATTCAAGAAGGGCTGCCATATTTTATGAAATAATTCGGTCTTTCGGTGCATCATATTTGTAAGGAAGTCGACGGGAATACATTCCATAATTAATCTGTGCCAATTTGAAAGTCAGCCACCCAGTTTACCAAAGTATTTTTCCTTGCACAGAAAGAGAGAATAGAAAATAATCTCTTCCCGTGCATATCCAGGGAGGGTAAGTTTGAAAAGCCCAAAAGGAGAGATACAGGGTCCACTTTAATTTCCGTTCCTAAAATTTCTGTCAGGGTACTTGCTACTTTAGTCCAGTACCTACGGATCTTATGACAGGTCCATAGGCAATGTACAAGAGCGCCCAGCTCTATTTTACATTTGGGGCACATTGGAGATGCTCCTGCCTTACATTTTGCCAATCGATTCGGTGCTATATGGGCCCTATGAAGTATCTTCAGCTGGATAGCCTGAGTTCTGTTGCAGATGGTGATTCTTCTGGCGTTTTCCCAAATGTCATTCCACGTTTCTATAGAGATTTCTAGTCCCAAATCCTGATCCCATGTTTTAAGCAGATTGTCCATATCTCCCGATACTTCATCATGTAGTAAATGATAAATAGTACTGACGGAAGATACCCCCATTGGTCGTAGCACTCTACATTCTCTATCTGATTTATAAAGACTATCTAATAACGTAGTTTTCTTCTGTATATAACCTCGAATTTGGAAGTATCGAAAGAGGTCTCCATTAGGTAATCCGAATTTCTGACGCAGCTGTTCAAAAGACATCAGGACCCCTTCTTTAAATAGATCCCCTAAACATGAGATACCCCTGGATCTCCAGAGTTTAAAAGTGGCGTCTGTAAACCCCAGTTGAAATCCCCATGCTCCCACTATCGGAGCAGAGGGGGATGTTTTATGTGAGTTGCCCTCATTTTGCCGCATTATATTCCAAGCTTTAATTGTGTTTAGTATTATAGGGTTTTTACAGTGATCCGTAATGATTTTCCTCTTGTCTGAAAATAAAAGGTTAATAAGTGGGCATTTTACTTGAGAAGCCTCAATGTCTAGCCAGATTGATTGCGGATCAGACAAAACTCAATCAACTATGTAACTTAATAGAGAACTTAACTGATATTTCCTAAAGTCTGGGAAGTCCAATCCTCCCCTTACCTTTGGAAGCTGTAGCTTCTTCAGCTTAATGAGGGGCCGTCTATGATTCCAGATAAAGGAACCCAACCAGCCATATAATTTACGTAGTGCCAGCCTCGGCAGCATCACCGGAAGCATTCTCATAGGATATAGGAGACGGGGCAGGACATTCATTTTAATTAGTGCTATTCTACCCAGCCAGGAAATTGGAAGGTCTCCCCATCGCTGGAGGTCCTGCCTTATCCTTTCCAGTAAATGCACAAAGTTAGCTTTGTATAACTGACCAAATACTGGGGAAATAAAAATGCCTAAATATAAGAAACCCTCCAGGGACCACCGAAAGGGAAAGTGGGATCTGTCCACTAAGTGGGGTATCATAGCAAGGCCACCCATTGGCATAGCCTCCGATTTTGAGAAATTAATTTTATAGCCTGAGAATACGCTAAATGTATTAATAACTTGGATTAAGCGAGGCGCGGACATCAGAGGATTACTGAGGAATAGAAGAACATCATCTGCATAAAGGGTAATTTTATGTTTACCTGTACCAATCCTCGGGGCCGTTATATTAGGATCAGCCTGTATAGCTTCTGCTAATGGTTCAATTATTAGCGTAAATAACAATGGAGAGAGAGGACATCCCTGACGGCAGCCCCTACCCACACTGAAGCTATCCGAACCTAATCCATTGGTAACCACAACTGCTTTGGGATCACTATACAATGATGAGACCCATTTGGTAAACACCTGTCCAACGCCAAACCTTTCCAATGTGTAAAACAAATATGACCATTCAACCCTATCGAATGCCTTTTCCGGGTTTATTGAGACTACTACTCCTGGTATCTTTCCCTGATGGCAGGCTTGAATCATATTCAAAACCCTTCTAATATTATTGGATGATCCAAGGCCCTTAATAAACCTGTTCTGGAGTTAGGATGGAAAGGTCAAATTTTTAAAAAATGATTGCATCCTGCTAGTCCTGTCTTCACAATCCTGCGATTTATATAAATCAGAATAAAATTTTCTAAAGATTGCATTAATCCTTTTATGATCATGAGTCAAAATACCCGTACTTTCCTTGATAGACGTGATAGTTTGAGGGGCCTTTTTTTTCTTTGCAAGAAATGCTAAATATCTACCCGGTTTGTCGCCAAATTCATATAACCTTTGTTTTGCAAATAATATTTCCCTCTTAGCCGTTTGGGTAAGCGTGGTGTTTAGAGCTGTCCTAAGGGCCGTAATCCTTTGCAATTTGATAATAGAAGGTCTGTCAGCGTATGCTGTTTCAGCTGCTTTTAAGCGAGCTTCGAGCAGACGCTGTGGTTCTCCCTTTAATTTTTTCTGGGTCGCTGAGTATGAGATGATCAAACCTCGCGCGTAAGCTTTGATGGTCTCCCACATCATTGATGGGTTGCTAGCCGTACCTAAATTCATTTCTAAAGAAGTTTTAAATTCTTGAGAGAAGTACTTTACAAACTTACTATCTTTCATCAGGAAGGGGTCCATACGCCAATGCCGAGGGGATGTCCCATTGTTCCTCGCCTTGATTTCCATATATACAGCAGCATGATCGGAAATTACTATACTGCCTATTTTACAGGATGATATGGAATTTAAAAAAGTCGAGGGGGCAAAAAACATATCAATTCTGATATGACATTTATGTGGATTGGAGTAAAAAGAAAAATCTCTGCCCTGTGGATGAAGGCATCTCCATACATCTACCAGTGCTAATTCTTTGTTCAAATCCACCAATTGTCTAGATCTGGGAGATACTCCTGCAGTACTCTTGGGAATCCTATCTATTTCCGGATCCACAATACAATTAAAGTCTCCCCCTATAATTGTATGACGGGCACCGAGAGCCATCAATTTTGAGAAGGCTTCCGTTATAAATTTAAAAGGATGTGCCGGGGGGCAGTACAAATTTAAAATCCCATATTCCTCTCCATTTATAAGGGCTTTAATCAGAATATATTGTCCAGATTCGTCTTTTATCTGATTTCGGATTTTGAGAGGGAAATTCTTCCGAATAAGAATAACAACTCCCCTACTTTTTGAACTAAAAGAAGAAAAAAAGGCCTGATCAAATTCACCCTGTCGTAATTTCAAGTGTTCTTTATCCAACAAGTGTGTCTCCTGTAGGAGAGCTATATCAACCCTTTCTTTCTTGAGATTTGATAATATTTTCTTCCTTTTGACTGGCGAATTACTCCCCTTGACATTCCAGGTGCACTACTTAACCGACTGATCAACCATAATCATCCGGGCAAATTCGAGAGCCCTCGGGAGGGGAAACCCTATCCAGAACATCCCGAGCATAGAGCATATAAAATTCACAAAAATAAAGGCTCTCTAATACACTCACATCAATATAATAAAAAACTATTTCTAAATTAAAAAAATATAAAACGTATTTAAATGGAGATTTTCCCCCTTGTTCCCAGGGGGTATCACTTCCTTTCCAAAGGTCCATCGTATCCTCTCCCAACCAGTGCCCCACCCTTGACTCAGGCGCTCCTCAATAGGATGAGGAAAATTCAAATATACTACAGAGCTAGAGTTAACAGTGAGCACCCTATTCCCACCCCCCCCCCACCCACACCAACACCTGGATATATTTGGTAATGTTAATACCATGTATAAACATATATAACTATAAAATTACAACCTCAACAAGTAATAATTAAATATAATAATACAAAATAACAAGAGAAAACAACCCCATTCCTAGAGACATAGATAAAATAGAATAAGGTAACCACCTCCCCCCACCAACATTAACTAAACCTCCCCGGCCTATATATATAGAATAATAAAAAAAGACCCAAGGCGGGGGAGAAAATCGTTAAGTAGAGAACAAATAAACAAATCCCTCTCCCCACCCCGCAAGATAATATTAAACAGTAAGGTTAAAAAAGAAAAGGGGGGGATATAAACCGGGGTGGGGGGAAGGCAAACCAACATCAATTATCTCTTACAATTTATCTAAGAGAGTCCAAAAATTCCTTAGCCTTTTCCGGCGATCCGAAGTTATATACGGATCCTTCATGGTTAAAGCGTAGCGTCGCTGGGTAGCGTAAGGAGTACTGAATATTTAAGCCCCTTAAACACTTCTTCGCCTCATCGAATGCCTTCCTCTTTCGGACCAGAGCTGTGGAAAAGTCCTGGAATAACATGATCTTGGATCCTTTATAGATCATGGCTTGGGGATCTTTTCCAAGATTTCTAGAAGCTTCTAGGAGTATCTGCCTCTCCTTATCGCTCTGCAGCTGGAACAGGACCGGGCGAGGGCACTGGTTCGAGCCGGGCCTGCGTATTGCAACTCGGTAGGCACATTCCACCCTTACCTGGCTTGATCCAGCCTCCAGATTTAAAAGCTGTGGCAGCCACTGCTCGAGAAATGCTGTAAGCTGGCCTTCCTTTTCCGTTCGGGAAGGCCCAGCAAATGAATATTTTTTCGACGACCTCGATTCTCGAGGTCGTCAATGTGGTTCTCTAAGGTCCGGACTCGCTGTTCGAGAGTCCGGACCTGATCCACAGCCGATTGCGCTGCAGTTTCGGAGGTCGCGGACTTTAGTTCCGCCCCTCCGACTCGGCGCTTGATTTCCTTAATGTCTCGGCCATGCTTTGCAGCGCGGCCGAGAGTGAATCCCATCGACTTCGGGATTCTTCAATAAAAGATTCGATCTTCGCATCCAGTTTAGAGATTATTTCCACGAGGCTCACCACTGTAGGTAAGTCCCCCGGAGCAGCTGCGGACGCCTCTGCTGCAGCTGGAGAGGGTGGGGGAGGGGTTCCTGCCTGCTGAGAGCTGTGGGCTCCCTTCCCTTTAGTCATTTTTACTGAAGATTAAATTGTTTAAATTCAATACTAAGTAAATAATTAAATTAAACAGCTATTTTAAATATTTGGTGAGTGTGGTGGGGGTGGGTGACCCACTTTGCCCAAGTCTTGGGAGGAGCACTGTAGACTCAGACTTGCTGGGTCGCCGCCATTTTGGATCCCCCATCAGTAGATTCTTAATTTCAGATTTTTAAAAAATTCAAAATCTGCCATCTGCCATGATGGGAGTCAAACTAGGGTCCCCAGAAACTTAGTGAGTTTCTGGATTAATAGCCTCAGTGTTAATACTAGCAGGCCATTGGAGATAGGAGATGTTTGAGAGCTCATCGAGGTCAGTATGGCAGATGACAATGCCATCACTCTTGTTGGCAGGTAAACACTGGTCTAGACAGCAATGCTCACATTGTCCACATGATTTTTAAAAAAACTAATGGTAGAGCAGGGCTTGAGGAATCGTTGATCCTTCTATTCACAAGTAGGAGGTGTTAGCAATTATTTGTTTACAGAATGTGGGCCAATATTTATTGCCCATTTCCAATTGCCATGGCGAAGGTGGTTATGTTTCCTTTAGCAATGGTAGGGGTTTGATACATACTGCAGAACAAGAGTTATAACTGAGGGAAAGGAAATTATGATGCAATTAGGCAAGGTTTAGACTGCATAGGATGGGGAAGGAAACTGCAGGGAACGGGCACACCTGAAATGTGGAGCTTGTTCAAGGAACAGCTACTGCATGTCCTTGATAAGTATGTACCTGTCAGGCAGGGAGGAAGTGGTCGAACAAGGGAACCGTGGTTTACTAAAGAAATTGACCCTCTTGTCAGCTAGGGCACTTGAGAGATACAAGTTAGCCAGGAAGGACCAAAAAAGAGAGCTAAGAAGAGCCAGGATTGGGACAGGTTTAGGGTGAGAGGGGCAAGATATAAAAGGAAACTAAGGGGCAACTTTTTCACACAGAGGGTGTTGTGTGTATGGAATGAGCTGCCAGAGGAAGTGGTGGAGGCTGGTACAATTGCAGCATTTAAAAGGCATCTGGATGCATTTATGACTAGGATGGATTTAGAGGGATATTGGCCAAGTGCTAGCAAATCGGATTAAATTAGGTTAGGATATCTGGTTGGCATGGATGTGTTGGCCCACAAGGGTCTGTTTCCGTGTTGTACTTCTCTATGACTCTATGAGGGTCAGCCAAGGACAGTATTGGGAAGTTGTGCGTGGACCCCTCGTGATTTTTCATCTGTATTCACACAGGAAAAAGACAATGTCGTTGAGGATAATAATGAGATACAGGCTAAAAATAGTCCAACAGGTTTATAACCTGATGTTGTGTGATTTTTAACTTTTGTGCTTCCCAGTCCAACACCAGCATCTCCAAATCATGAGATACAGGCTATTACACGAGATGGGATTGAGGTTCACAAGTAGGAGGTGTTAGCAATTCTGGAAAGTGTGAAAATAGGTACATTGCCTAGGCGGATCGGATTTATCCTAGGATTCTCTGGGAAGTTAGGGAGGAGATAGCAGAGCCTTTGGCTTTGATTTTTATGTCATCATTGTGTACAGTCCCAGAAGACTGGAGGATAACAAATGTTGTCCCCTTGCTCTAGAAGGGGAATAGAGACAACCCTGGTAATTATAGACCAGTGAGCCTTACTTTGGTTGTGAGTAAAATGTTGGAAAGGATTATAAGAGAGAGGATTTCTAATAATCTAGAAAGGAATAATTGATTAGGGATAGTCAACACGGTTTTGTGAAGGGTAAGCTGTGCCTCACAAACCTTATTGAGTTCTTTGTGAAGGTGACCAAACAGGTGGATTAAGGTAAAGCAGTTGATGTGGTGGATATGGATTTCAATAAAGCATTTGACATGGTTCCCTACTGTAGGCAATTACAGAAAATATGGAGGCAAGGGATTGAGGGTGATTTAGCAGTTTGGATCAGAAATTGGCTAGCTGTAAGAAGACAGAGGGTAGTGGTTGATGGAAAATGTTCATCCTGGAGTTCAGTTACTAGTGTTGTACCGCAAGGATCTGTTTTGGGGCCACTGCTGTTTGTCATTTTTATAAATGACCTGGATGAGGGTGTAGAAGGATGGGTTACTAATTTTGCTGATGACACTAAGGTCGGTGGATTTGTGGATAGTGCGGAAGGATGTTGCAGGTTACAGAGGGACATAGACAAGCTACAGAGCTGGGCTGAGAGGTGGAAAATGGAGTTTAATGCAGAAAAGTGTGAGGAAGGAGTAACAGGAAGAAAGAGTACTGAGTTAATGGTAAGGTTCTTGGTAGTGTGGATTAGCAGAGAGATCTCAGTGTCCATGTACATAGATCCCTGAAAGTTTCCACCCAGGTTGATAGGTTTGTTAAGAAGGCATACAGTGATTTAGCTTTTATTGGTAGAGGGATTGAGTTTCGGAGCCATGAGGTCATGTTGCAGCTGTACAAAACTCTGGTGCAGCCGCACTTGGAGTATTGCATACAGTCCTGGTCGCCACTTTATAGGAAGGATGTGGAAGCATTGGAAAGGGTACAGAGGAGATCCACCAGGATGTTGCCTGGTAAGGATGGAAGGTCTTATGAGGAAATGCTGAAGGATTTGAGGCTGTTTTCATTAAAGAGAAGGTTAAGAGATGACTTAATAGAGGCATACAAGATGATCAGCGGATTAGAAAGGGCGGACAGTGAGAGCCTTTTACCTCGGACGGTGATGGCTAGCATGAGGGGACATAGCTTTAAATTGAGGGGTGATAGATACAGGAAAGATGTCAGAGATAGGTACTTTACTCATAGTAATAAGGGCTTGGAACGCTCTGCCTGCAATGGCAGTAGACTCACCACCTTTAAGGGCATTTAAATGGTCATTGGATAAACATATGAATGATAATAGAATTGTGTAGATTAGATGGGCTTCACATTGATTTCACAAGTTGGCGCAACATCGAGGGCTGAAGGACCTGTACTGTGCAGTTCTATGTATTATGTTCTATGTCATGGTGTTCTGTCTTCTTGACCAGCTAAAGTTCGCATGTTGCAGGAATACTCGTCCTGTTAAGAAGGGAGTTTCAGGATTTTAACGCCAGACACTATGAAGGAATTTTTTTTAATTTAAAAAATATACTTTATTCATAAAATAATTTGACGGTCTGTACAGTTGGTCATGCCATACATACGTAAACATTTACATACAGAGATCAGAATTTATCCTTTTTATATACAGGTCTGTACGTTTATCAATCATATGTCCATATATTTAGCTGAGGCATCAGCAGAGCCCAAAAGACTGCGTGGGCCCCCTGTTCTTAGGCAGGCAGATGTTACACGGTGGTCTTTCCCCACCGCACCTTGGCGGCAGCTGCCCCAAGCTTCAGCGCGTCCCTCAACACGTAGTCCTGGACCTTGGAATGTGCCAGTCTGCAACACTCAGTCGGGGTCAACTCCTTCAGCTGGAAGATCAACAGGTTTTGGACTGCCCAGAGAGCGTCCTTCACCGAGTTGATGATCTTCCAGGCTCAGTTGATATTCGTCTCGGTGTGCGTCCCGGGGAACAGGCCGTAGAGCACGGAGTCCCGCGTCACGGCGCTGCTCGGGACGAACCTCGACAAACACCAATGCGTTCCTCTCCAGATGTCTTCTGCATAGGCACATTCCAGAAGGAGGTGTGTGACAGTCTCATCCCCCCCGCAGCCGCTTCGAGGGCGGCGTGCGGTGTGGCTGAGAGTCCGGACGTGCATAAAGGATCTCACAAGCAGAGCCCTTCTCACCACCAGCCAAGCCATGTCTTGGTGCTTGTTGGAAAGTTCTAGCGATGAGGCATTCTGCCAAATGACTTTTGATAGGATCCGTCCTCTCCTTTTCCCGAAGGGTTTCAAGGACACTACGTGCTGACCACTTCCTGATGGACTTGTGGTCAAAGGTGTTTTTCTTCATAAACTTCTCCACGAAGGACAGGTGATATGGAAAGGTCCAACTACTCGGAGCGTTCCGCGGCAGTGAGGCCAGGCCCATCCTTCGCAACACCGGGGACAGGTAGAACCTCAGCACGTAGTGACACTTGGTGTTTGCGTACCGGGGATCCACGCACAGCTTGATGCAGCCACACACAAAGGTGGCCATCAGGGTCAGGGTGGCATTGGGTGAATTTTTTCCACCGTTGCCCAGATCTTTGTACAGCGAGTCCCTTTGGACCAGGTCCATCTTTGACCTCCATATAAATTGTAAGATGGCTTGGGTGATTGCAGCGGCACAGGTTCTGGGAATAGGTCAGACCTGTGCCACGTATAACAGCAATGACAGTGCCTCACACCTGATGACCAGGCTTTTTCCCGCGATGGAGAGCAACTGTAGTTTCCATCTGCCCAGTTTCTGCCTCACTTTGCTGATATGCTCCTCCCAAGACTTGGCGCACGCCCCAGCCCCTCCGAACCAAATACCCAGCACCTTCAGGTGGTCGGTCCTGACGGTGAAGGGGATTGAGGATTGGTCGGCCCAGTTCCCAAAGAGCATGGCCTCGCTCTTGCCTCGGTTTACCTTGGCCCCCGAGGTCCGTTCGAACTGGTCACAAATGCACATGAGTCTGCGCACGAACAGCGGATCCGAGCAGAAAACGGCGACGTCATCCGTGTACAGGGAGGCCTTGACCTGCGGGCCCCCGCTGCCAGGAATAGTCACCCCTCTCAGGCTCGCATCCTTCCTGATGGACTTAGCAAATGGCTCTATGCAGCACATAAACAAGGCAGGAGAGAGAGGGCAGCCCTGCCTGACTCCAGATCTGACTGGGAAGCTATCTGATTCCCACCCATTGATTGAGACTGCACTGACAATGTTGGTGTAGAGCAGTCTGACCCAATTACAGATTCCCTCCCCAAAGCCCATTTTGGAGAGAACATCTCTCATATACCTGTGTGATATCCTGTCAAAGGCTTTCTCCTGGTCCAGGCTGACCAGGCAAGTGTCCAACCCTCTGTCTGCACGTAGGCGATCATATCCCTGAAGAGTGTGAGACTCTCAGCGCTCTTCCTGCCCGGTACAGCACAGGTTTGGTCAGGCTGAATCACCGACCCCAGAGCAGACCTGACCCGGTTGGTGATTACCTTTGACAGAATTTTGTAATCCGCGTTCAACAGTGAGATTGGTCTCCAATTTTTGAGTTCCTCCCTCTCCCCCTTCCGCTTGTAGATGAGGGTGATGATGCCTTTCCTCATGGATTCACTCATGGTACCTGCCCGAAGCATACTGACATACACCTCCAGCAAGTCCTGGTTTGGTGCTGTAGCTCCTAGTCAGGATGCTGTGTAGCTTAGAAGTGAACTTTCAAGTGATGGCACCCCTATGTAACTGCTCCCCTTATCCGTTTTGGTGGTTGGGATTTTGTGTGGAAAGTATTGTTGAAGGAGCCAGGGTGAGTTATTGCAGCGCACAGTGCGCTATTGTACAGATCGATGATGGTCTTGTACTTGTGGAAATTTACAGTGACTCCAGAATGTTCTGTTCATGACTTTGCATCCCAGAGCATTACATTGACTGGTCATAAAGTAAACAGCCAAAACATAGCCTTGAGCGCTTAACAGATTTTGCTGGATCAGATTACATGTAACGCCTTGGAAAAATACACCAATCTCCAACGAAAGAGTTTTCACCTCCCTGTGTATGGGTTCAAGCAGAGGGAGGCGCCGGGTCCCTGCCCCTTTAAATAGGCCCCGCCCACTCTCGCCATTGATTGGTCACCGGTGGCTATGGGAACCAGTGTCCGCCACTCTATAAAGGCGGCGTGGAGCGGGGATCGCACACTCGCTGGAGCACGGGCTGAGTGTCATTGTAAAGCCGTGTCGCGGACAGATTGATCCACCGATCCCAGACAGACACAGACAACCGGTAATAATCCAGCCGCACACGGCCCAAATGCTGCTCAGAAAGTTTTCCCTCAGAGAGGAAAGTGAGGACTTGCAGATGCTGGAGATCAGAGTCGAGAGTGTGGCGCTGGAGGAGCCCAGCAGGCCCGGCAACATCCGAGGAGCAGGTGAATCGACGTTTCGGGCACAAGCTCCTCCTCGCCTTATGCCCGAAACGTCGATTCTCCTGCTCCTCGGATGTTGCCGGGCCTGAAGTGCTTTTCCAGCGCCACGCTCTCGAATGGGTTCCTGTTGCGGGTTCGGGGTTTTTCATTTGTATGTTTGCGGAATGGTGAAGTGTAAAGGGGGGCAGTAGGTTTGTGGTTCGGGGCAGCAGTCGGTATGGGATTGGGGGGGGGGTCAGGGTGGGAGTGAGACAGAGAAGAGGATGGTTGGAAGTGGCGTTAGTGCTAATCCTCCTCCTCGTTGTGAGGTGCCGGTGTGAAAGTTGGGCGGATGGCCTCAGTGCGCAGGCGCGGTGGGGGGGCGCGTGTGTCAGCTGGTGAGTGCGCAGGTGACGGCAGCGCGTGCTCCGACCGTTAACGGTTACCGCGTTCAAACCCAGCGCGCGGCCGGTCACAGGCGGCAGGGGTCATGGCGTGAGCCCCCTGCAGTGGCAGCGGTGTCCTCGTGACCCTGCGACCTTTTGCTGTAAATCCTGTGTCTTATGATCCTGGCCCAGTAGTTACCTCCTGAAAGAGAAACGCTCCGAAAGGTGTTACTGTACTTTCAAATAAACCTGTTGGACGATAACCTGCGTTGTCACTTTTAATTGAGTGGGAGGAATTACAGGATGATAGTCGATGGATCGAGTTCTGCAGGCATCCAATATTGGGGCCCTTGCTGGTTGTGATGTATCTGATTAGTTTAAACTTGAGTATTCTGCGGGTTGATCAGTAAGCTTGGAGAAAGTTAGGACTGTAGATGCTGGAGATTAGAGTCGAGAGTGTGGTGCTGGAAAAGCACAGCAGGTCAGGCAGAATTCTGGCGAAGGGCTTATGCCTGAAACGTTGATTCTACTCCTCTGATGCTGTCTGACCGGCTGTGCTTTTCCAGCACCACATGTTTTGACTCTAATCAATAAGCTTCTGGGTCTTATAAACAAAAGTGGGTTGTAAGCAGTGAGGAGGATAGTTGATTTGTGTCAAATGGGATTCACTTTGGATTCCGAGTTACAGCACAGAAACAGACCCTTCGGTCCAACTCATTCCATACACGTACCAGCCTCTGCGTGAAAAAGTTGCCTCTTAGGTCTCTTATCTTTCCCCTCTCATCCTAAACCTATGCCCTCTAGTTCTGGACTCCCCCACCCCATGGAAAAGACTTTGTCTATTTATCCTATCCATGCCCCTCTTTCAAGTTTCACAACATCTTTCCAATAGGAAGGCAGTCAGTATTGCATGTAGTATTTGAAAGTGGCCTAACCAATATCCACAACATGACCTCCCAATTCCTATACTCAATACTCTGACCAATAAAGGAAAGCATACCAAACGCTGCCTTCACTATCCTATGTACCTGCAGCTCTACTTTCAAGGAACTATGAACCTGCAGTCAAAGGTGTCTCTGTTCAGCAACCCTCCCTGTCAGTAAGTGTATAAGTCCTACTAAGATTTGATTTTTCCAAAATGCAGCACCATACATTTATCGGAATTAAATCTCATCTGTCACTCCTCAGCCCATTGGCCCTTCTGATCAAGATCCCGTTGTACTGAGGTAACTACTTTAGTGTCTTCTGCAAATTTACTAATCATACCTCCGATGTTCACACCCAAATCGTTTATATAAATAACGAAAAGTAGTGGACCCAGCACCAATCCTTATGAGACTCCACTGGTACAACCCTTCTCCACCCTCTAGCTTCTACCTTTGCACCAGTTCTGTATCCAAATGGCTAGTTCTCCCTGACTGGAGGCAGCACAGGCAACCTAAACAACATGGTGAACTGTAGGACTCTTGGGAAGTACTGGCAATCAGAGGGCCCATGGGTGTGCATGATGACTGGTCTTTTAAAGTAGTGGGACAGGTGGATAAAGTATTACAAAAGCTTATGAGATACTTGCCTTTATTATCCAAGTAGCGAATTTAAGACTGTGGACATTATCCTCAAACTGTGTAAAACATTAGTGTCATAGCAAGAGTATTGTGTGTTCTGGAATCGTTTATAGGAGGAATGTGATAACACTGGAGAGGGTGCAAAGATGGTTCATTCAGATCTTGTCTGGCATGAGTTTTAGTTATGAAGAGATATTGGATAAACAATTTTTTGTAGTGGAAGAGATAGGAGGGATGATTTGAGATGGATGAAATTGAGAAGCATTTTAAAAAAAGCAAAAAGAAACTTTTCCCATTGATGGAGGAATCAATGTCCTCTAACAAAAAGACCGGTGTGTTGATAAAGTAAGGATTTTCCTTTTTTATCATGTGCTGGTAAGTAGTGTGTTTGGTAAATTTTTTTAATTTCATTTATTTATATTTTGATATTTATAGTTGGACTAAGTTTAAGCTTAAGAGCAAATTGGCAGGTGATCCCAGACCCATGTTATGCTCCTCTTGCTCAATGTGGGAGCTCGGGGACGTGGCTGATATCCCTGACTTCTTCACGTGCAGGAAGTGCTGAGGAGGTTGTGGATAGCACATTTAGTGACTTGGTCACGCCGCAGACTAAGATTGCTAAGGGAGAAAGGGAATGGGTGACCAAAAGGCTGAGAGAGAGCAGGAAGGCAGCGCAGGTATCCCATGCGGTCATCTCCCTCCAGAACAGGCATACCATTTTGGATACTATTGGGGGAGACTGTTCACCGTGCTGTAGCTGGCTTTGCTGTACAGCAAGGCAGGAAAGAGTGGAAGGGCTATAGTCATAGGGGATTCAATTTATAACTGGAATAGATAGGAGGTTCTGTGGTCGAAAACGAGACTCCTGAATGGTATGTTGCCTTCCAGGTGCATGAGTCAGGGATGGCTCAGATCAGTTGCAGGACATTCTGAAGGGGGAGGGTGAGCAGCCAGTTGTTGTGGTGCATATAGGCATCAATGATATAGGTAATAAACGGGGTAAGGTCCTACAAGCAGAATTTAGGGAGTTAGGAGCCAAGTTTTAAAAGTAGGACCTCAGAGGTAGTAATGTCAGGATTGCTACCAGTGCCATGTTCAAGTTGAAGTAGAAATGAAAGAATAAGCAGGATGAATGAGTGGCTTGAGAGATGGTGCAGGAAGGAGAGATTCAGATTTTTGGGACATTGGGACCAGTTCTGGGGAGGTGGGACTTTTACAAATCAAGATGGTTGACACCTGGGCAGGACTGAAACCAGTGTCCTGGGAGTGCTTTTGCTAACCCTGTTGGGGAGGGTTTAAACTAATCCGGCAGGGGAATGGGAACCAAATGAGGTGGCTAATGGACAGTAAGGAGGTAATAACTAAAGCCTGTAAGGAACTGGATAAGAAGTTAGCATGACTAATGGGAAGAGTAGGGAGGGAGCAGATGATGAACAGAAAGGGACAGGTGGTCTGAGGTACACGAGGTAAAAACAATGACTACAGATGCTGGAAACCAGATTCTGGATTAGTGGTACTAGAAGAGCACAGCAGTTCAGGCAGCATCCAAGGAGCAGCGAAATCGACGTTTCGGGCAAAAGTCCTTCATCAGGAATAAAGGCAGAGAGCCTGAAGCGTGGAGAGATAAGCTAGAGGAGGGTGGGGGTAGGGAGAAAGTAGCATAGAGTTCAATAGGTGAGTGGGGGAGGGGATGAAGGTGAAAGGTCAGGGAGGAGAGGGTGGAGTGGATAGGTGGAAAAGGAGATAGGCAGGTAGGACAAGTCATGGAGACAGTGCTGTGCTGGAAGTTTGGAACTAGGGTGAGGTGGGGGAAGGGGAAATGAGGGAACTGGTGAAATCCACATTGATGCCCTGGGGTTGAAGTGTTCCAAGGCGGAAGATGAGGCGTTCTTCCTCCAGGCGTCTGGTGGTGAGGGAGCGGCGATGAAGGAGGCCCAGGACCTCCATGTCCTCGGCAGAGTGGGAGGGGGAGTTGAAATGTTGGGCCATGGGGCAGTGTGGTTGATTGGTGCGGGTATCCTGGAGATGTTCCCTAAAGCGCTCTGCTAGGAGGCGCCCAGTCTCCCCAATGTAGAGGAAACCGCATCGGGATCAACGGATACAATAAATGATATTAGAAGATGTGCAGGTAAAACTTTGGATGTGGAAGGCTCTTTTAGGGCTTTGGATAGAGGTGAGGGAGGAGGTGTGGGCGCAGGTTTTACAGTTCCTGCGGTGGCAGTGGAAGGTGCCAGGATGGGAGGGTGGGTTGTAGGGGGGGGGGTGTGGACCTGACCTGGTAGTCACTGAAGGAATGGTCTTTGTGGAAGGTGGAAAGGGGTGGGGAGGGAAATATATCCTTGGAGGTGGCGGAAATGTCAGCGGATGATTTGGTTTATGCGAAGGGTGGAAGGTGAGCACCAGGGGTGTTCTGTCCTTGTTATGGTTGGAGGGGTGGGGTCTGAGGGCGGAGGTGCGGGGTGTGGGCGAGATGAGTTGGAGGGCATCTTTAACCACGTGAGAAGGGAAATTGCGGTCTCTAAAGAAGGAGGCCATCTGATGTGTTCTGTGGTGGAACTGGTCCTCCTGGGAGCAGATACGGCAGAGGGGGAGGAATTGGGAATACGGGATGGCATTTTTGCAAGAGGTAGGGTGGGAAGAGGTGTAATCCAGGTAGCTGTGGGAGTCGGTGGGTTTGTAAAAAATGTCAGTGTCAAGTTGGTCGTCATGAATGGAGATGGAGAGTTCCAGGAAGGGGAGGGAGGTGTCAGAGATGGTCCAGGTAAATTTAAGGTCAGGATGAAATGTGTTGGTGAAGTTGATGAATTGCTCAACTTCCTTGCGGGAGCACGAGGTGGCGCCAATGCAGTCATCAATGTAGCGGAGGAAGAGGTGGGGAGTGGTGCCAGTGTAATTACGGAAGATGGACTGTTCTACATAGCCAACAAAGAGACAGGCATAGCTGGGGCCCATACGTGTGCCCATGGCTACCCCTTTGGTCTGGAGGAAGTGGGAGGATTCGAAGGAGAAATTGTTAAGGGTGAGGACCAGTTCGGCCAAACGAATGAGTATCGGTGAAGGGTACTGTTGGGATGTCTGGAGAGGAAAGAACAGAGGGCTTGGAGGCCCTGGTCATGGCGAATGGAGGTGTAGAGGGATTGGATATCCCTGGTGAAGATGAGGCGTTGGGGGCCGGGGAACCAGAAGTCTTGGAGGAGGTGGAGGGTGTGGGTGGTGTCTCCAACGTATGTGGGGAGTTCCTGGACTGGGGGGGGATAGGACAGTGTCGAGGTAGGTAGAGATGAGTTCAGTGGGGCAGGAGCATGCTGAGACAATGGGTCGGCCAGGGTGATCAGGCTTGTGGATCTTGGGAAGGAGGTAGAACCGGGCAGTGCGGGGTTCCCAGACTGAGGTTGGAAACTGTGGGTGGGAGGTCTCCTGAGGTGATGAGGTTCTGTATGGTCTGGGAGATGATGGTTTGGTGATGGGGGGCGTGGGGTCATGGTCGAGGGGGTAGTAGGAAGAGGTGTCCTCGAGTTGGCGTTTGGCTTCAGCAGTGTAGAGGTCAGTGCGCCAGACTACCACTGCGCCCCCTTTATCCGTTGGCTTGATTGTGAGGTTGGGATTGGAGCAGAGGGATTGGAGGGCTGCGCATTGAGGGTGAGAGGGTTGGGGTGGGGGAGGGGGGTAGACAGGTTGAGACGGTTAATGTCCTGGTGGCAGTTGGAAATGAAGAGGTCGAGGGCAGGTAATAGACCAGCGCAGGGTGTCCAGGTGGATGCAGTGTGTTGGAGGTGGGTGAAGGGGTCCTCGGAAGGTGGGCGGGAATCCTGATTGCGAAAGTAAGCTCGGAGGCGACGGAAGAATTGTTCGACGTCACAGCGCATATTAAATTCATTGATGCATGGACGGAGGGGGATGAAGATGAGTCCTTTGCTGAGGACTGATTGTTCGTCCTCAGTGAGGGGGATTTCTGGAGGGATGGTGAAAACTCGGCAGGGCTGGGATCTGGTGTGGGTGTGGAGCTGGGAGTGGGGGCAGAACCTGTAACTGGAGTGGGTGTGGTGGTGGGGGAATGGGGGTGGAGTCATGAGCAGGGGTAGTGTTCCCCTCGGGGTTCTGGGGGGTGGGGATAGTGACAGTGGGGGGCGTGTCAGCAGAATGCAGGTGAGTGGCACTGGTGGGCGCGGAAGTGGTGATGACCGCGGCAGTAGGGGTGGCGGAAGTCATTGAGCGTGTGGCCCGGTTTTAATGCAAGAATTGTAGTAGGTAAAGCAGGTGAACTTGGGGCTTGGATTAGTACCTGCGAGTATGATATTGCTATTACTGAGACTTGGTTGAGGGAAGGGCATAATTGGCATCTCTCCATTCCAGGATATGGATGCTTCCAGTGGATAGAGATGGGGGTAAAAGTGGAGCAGGAGTTGCATTACTGGACAGCGGATATAGTAGCTGTGCTGAAAGAGGGCACTATGGAGGACTTGAGCAGTGAGGCAATATAGGCAAAGCTCAGAAATAGGAAGGGTGTGGTAACAATGTTGGAGCTGTACTACAGGCCTCCCAACAGCGAGTAGGAGGTAGATTATGGAAAGCTGTAGGAACAACAGGATGGTGATGGGAGATTTTAATTTTCCCAACATTGACTGGGATTCACTTAGTGTTAGAGGTTTAAGGAGTCTCCATGAGGGTTTTATGGAGCAGTATGTAAGTAGTCCAATTTAGGAAGAGGTCACTACTAGCCCTGGTGTTGGGGAATGTGCCCAGCCAGGTGGTTGAAGTTTCACTAGGGCATTACTTTGGGAACTGTGATCGTGATAAGTTTTGAAATACTCATGGGCAAAGACTAGTGGTCTTAAAAATTGCTAAATTGGGGGAAAGGCCAACAATAGCAAAATTTGGCAGGAACTGGGGAATGGTGGAATGCTGTTTGAGGGTAAATTTGATGTCTGGGAGGCTTCTAAAGACAGGTTGGTGAGAGTGCAGGAGAGACATGTCACAGTGAAAATGAGGGATAGAAATGGCAAGATTAAGGAACCATGGGTGACAGATGAAATTGAGACTAGCTAAGAGGAAAAAGGAAGCAGACATAAGGTCTAAGCAACTGAAAATAGATGAAGCTTTGGAAGAATATCAGGAAAGTAGGACCAAACTGAAAAGAGGAATTAAGCGGGCTAACAGGGCTCATGAAATATATTTTGCCAACAGGGTTAAGGAAAATCCCAAAGCCTTTTATTTGTATATAAGGAGCAAGAGGGTGACTAGAGAAAGGATTGGCCTACTCCAGGACAAAGGAGGAAAGCAAGAGAGGAAGTAGCTGGTGCCTTAGTAGATATCTTTGCAGCAAGGTTGAACACTGGTGAGGTCCTGGAGGACTAGAGAATTGCTAATGTTGACCCCTTGTTTAAAAAGGTTAGCAAGGAATATCCAGGTAATTATAGATCTGTGAGCCTGACGTCAGTGATAGGGAAGCTGCTGGAGAAGATACTGAGGGTTAGGATCTATTTACGTTTGGAAGAAAATGGGCGTATCGGTGATTGGCAGCATGGTTTTGTGAAGGGAAGGTCATGTCTTACCAACGCAATAGAATTCTTTTGAGGAGGAGTTGGGGAGTCCAGCACTAGAGGGCATAGGTTTAGGGTGAGAGGGGAAAGATATAAAAGGGACCTAAGGGGCAACTTTTTCACACGGAGGGTGGTACATGTATGGAATGAGCTTCCAGATGATGTGGTGGAGGCTGGTACAATTGCAACATTTTAAGAGGCATTTGGATGAGCATATGAATAGGAAGGGTTTGGAGGGATATGGGCCAGGTGCTGGCAGGTGGGACTAGATTGGGTTGGGATATCTGGTCGGCATGTTTCCATGCTGTACATCTCTATGACTCTAACTGACAAAGTTGATTTGAGGAAGGGCTGTGAATGTCATATATGGACTTCAATAAGGCATTTGATAAGGTTCCCCATGGTAGGCTGATGGAGAAAGTGAAGTCACATGGGGTCCAAGGTGTATGAACTAGATGGATAAAGAACTGGCTGGGCAACAGTAGTGGAAGGGAGTTAATCAAAATGGTGAACTGTGACCAGTGCTGTTCCACAGGCATCCATGCTGGGGTTACTGTTTGTGATATACATCAGTGATCTGGAGGGAAGTATAGGTGGTCTGATTAGCAAGCTTGCAGGTAACTAAGGTTGGTGGAGTGGCAGATAGTGAAGGGGACTGTCAGAGAGTGCAGCAGAATATAGAAAGATTGGAAAGTTGGGCGGGGAAATGGCAGAGGGAGTTCAATCTGGGCGAATATGAGGTGGTACATTTTGGAAGATCAATTCTAGAGTGAGCTATTCGGTAAATGGATAAGCCCTGAGGAAAATTAATGTGCTGAGAGATCTGGTATTAGATCCATTGTACCCTGAAGGTGGCACCATAGGTCAATAGTGGTTAAGAAGATATACAGCATGTTTCCTTCATCAGACAGGGTATTGAGTACAAACGTTGGCAGGTTATTTTATAGTTGCATAGGACTTTGGTTCGGCCACATTTGGGATACTACTTAAGTTTTGGTCACCACATTATCAGAATGATGTGGATGTTTTGGAGAGGGTGCGGAGGAGGTTCAGCAGGATGTTGCCTGGTATAGAGGGTACTAGCTGTGAAAAGGTTGAGTAGATTAGGATTATTTTCATTAGAAAGATGGGCGTTGAGGGGGGACTTGATTGAGATCTACAAAATCGAGGGGTATAGATAGGGTGGATAGCAAGAAGCATTTTCCCAGAGTGGGGGAGCTCAATTACTAAGGGTCATAATTTCAAGGTGAGAGGGGAAAAGTTTAAGGGAGATATGCGTGGAAAGTTCTTTATGCAGAGGGTGATGGATATGTGGAACATGTTGCCAGCGGAGGTGGGCATGATAACATTTTAAGATGTATCCAGACAGATACAGAATAGGCACTGAGCAGAGGGATACAGATCCTTAGAAAATAGACAACAGGTTTAGGTAGAGGATCTGGATTGGCGCAGACTTGAAGGGCTGAATGGCTTGTTTCTGTGCTGTAATTTTTTTGTTCTAAATAGCAGCAAAGTGTAGAAAAACAAGGCAGTGATGCAACACCTCTACAAACTATTGGTCAGTCCACATTATGCAGTAATGTGTTCAGACTGAGCACTTTATTTAAGGAAGCCTGTTAAAGCCCCGGAGAGAGTGCAAAGGAGATTTACTGCAACGAGACCAGGAATGAGGGATTTTAGACACCAGGAAAGATAGGAGAAATTGAGCTTATCTCTGAGTAAAGATTAAAAGGTGACCCTTTTGAGGTGTTCAAAAATTATGATAAATTTTGAGAAGGTAACGAAGAATATTCTGTTTTTAGTTGGTATGTCTAACTAGGATCACAATTTCAAGATTGTCTGCAAGAGAGCTGGGAGTGAGCTGAAGAGGAATGTCTTTACTCAGAATTGTTAGGATTTAAATGCACTGTCGGAGAGCAGTGGAGGCGGATTCCATATGAGGTTTCAAAAGAGATCAGGATATATATTTGTAATGTGAATTTGCATGGGGCTGGAAAATTACACAAGCTGGATAGCTCCTTTTGAGAGACCTAATGGGTTGAATGCCTCCTTCTGTACTGTAGATTCAACAATTCCATTATAAATGCCTTCTGCAATCTTGTGTACAACGTAAAACACCGGTTTTCACCTTTACCTTTTTATAATGTTTTTAATTTCCCTAGATCCTATTCCTATGACTCATGTTACATTATTTGGCCACGTTTCCTGCTTTGTCTCCTCCTTTTCTAGGAGTTACATTAGCTATTTTTCATTCAAAAGCTTCCCTGAATCTGAAGTTTTGGGAAATTAAAACTAACCCATCAACTATTCAACTATCTCTCTAGCTATTACTTTTAACACCCTGGGAACTTGTGAACCCAAGATTCCAACAACTTAGTGTGACTCCTCCAGTTACTGTAATTTTCTTCATCAATCATCCTTTTCAATTCCTGACTTTTCAGCTGTTACTGGGACATTACTTGTATTCCTCTCCAGTGAAATTCAGTGTAAAATGTCTTCACTTCATCTGACATCTTTTTTTTTCCTTCCATTACTGATTCTTCCAACCTTATTTTTCTTGGGACCAATGCTGATTTTAACAGTCTTAAATATATGAAGAAACTTGTCTGTTTTTATATTTTTGGCTAGCTTTCTGTCATACTCTCTATTATACTTTTTGGAATTTTTTTTCTGTGCTTTTAACTTTTGATCCAGTGTGCTGACCTGCTGACTATCATGGAAGATTTTATTTTTGCTATCCTTTGGGTTTTTTTTGTTAACCATGAACCGCAGAATATTCCTTTTTGAATTTTTCTTACTATTACCAACTGATTTGTATTTTCTGGATTATCCCCTTAAACGTTTGCCACTGCAACTTTACTGACTTGTCCTATAACCTAAGTTGCCAGTTCATTTTGCTAACTCTGCTTTTATTTCCGAATTCAGAATTCTACTCTTGGACCCACTCTTCTCTCTCTCAAACTGCACGTAAAGTTTAATGCTATTATAGTCACTAATACATAGGGGTACTTTCACTTAAGTCTTTAATTCTGGCAGCATCTATGAGCAGAAAACTCAGTGTTTCTATTCTGGGGTTCTGATGCTGTTTGCAGGTGTGACCAGAACTGCTGAGTTTCATCCGTAATTTATTTTTGTTTTTGAATCTCCAGCATCTACAGCTCTTTGGATTGTTTTAAATGAATCTTATTCATCAAAACCAGGTCTAGTATAGCCTGACATAACATGCTGATCTAAGAAATTGTCCCTGATAGCATTCAACAAATTCCTGGTCCAGCCAACTTATTCTCATTTTATTTTTAATTTCCATTGTACATGTAGATTAAAATCCCCATGAAAATTGTAGCACTTCTTTGACAAGCTCCCATTTGTTTTTTAATTCCCCTATCTCATTTGCAGTCACATCCTCATGTACCTACCCACTGACCATATCAGAATGCCCTACCCTAAGACATGTGACTGCATCCTCCTACAAAGAATGCATGTAACTTCCTGCCTCTCCTGATGAAGCAATAAATGTAGTTCTGTCTCCAGCTCAGAATCTTAGTTGAAGCTGCTTGAACTTCAAGCACTTGAAGACATGTTTACAGGTTAAAAACCAGCTGTTGTGAATTATTGGTATATAAATCTACTAATTAAAATACCAATCCCTTTATTAACTCTTCCTCTATGTATGAATATATGCATGGGGAGATGTGGAAATGGGTATGAAGGACAGACAGGAAGTCTGAGGGTGCTGTTTTATATCCTGAAATGATTGTTGTGCTGGTCAGAATGCTGTTCCCTGTTTTTTTTAAAATATTCTTCAGCTGGTTTGCAAGAAGCACAACTTGACTGGTTCACTTATAAAAGATCTTTGACTTATAAATTTAAAAGTCAGAGTTGGCATCAACAGTTTTTTAAAAATAGAAAAACTGGTTTTCTTCAGGCTTAGTGGCTTTTAATAGAGGGAATGTAGAGATCTGATTACTTTTCTGCATTCTGTTCACAGTCCTAAGCTGTTATAGAACCATAGTCTTGGAGTCATACAGCATGGAAACTGACCCTTCAGCCCAACCAGTCCATGCTGGCTATAATCCCAAATTAAACTAGTCCCACTTGCCTGTGCTTGGCCCATATCCCTCTCAATTCTACTTATTTGTGCACTTATCTAAACATCTCTTAAACATTGCAACTGTACCCACATCCATCGTTTCCTCTGCAAGTTCATTTTGCACACACCACTTTATGTATTTTTTTAAATTGTCCCTCGTGTCCCTTTTTAAAATCTTTCTCCTATCCCTCTCCTTATATGTCTGCTCAGCTATCTGAGAGGCAACTATGTAGTTGTTTGCAAGCAGAAAGTCTTTGATGTGTGAACTGGTAATGACAGCTATTTGTTGCCAGTTGGATCTCCATCTGCACGCAACCCTTTAACTCCAGTTTGTTTCAAACGCATTTTAACCTGGTGCTTGAATAAGCAGCTGTTTAATGGCATTTTTAATAGGGAGGGGTTAGTTCAGTTGGCTGGAGAGCTGGTTTGTCATTGTAATACCAACAGCTTGGGTTCAATTCCCACACTGGCTGAGGTTATCTTGGAGGGCTTTTCCTTCTCAGTCTCTCCTTCCTGAGGCATGGTGACCCACAGTTTTTAGACCACTGTCAGTCTTCACTCATTAAAGAGCAGCTTTGTGATCTGGTAGAACTCTATCTTCACCTTACTATGTGTGACTGGTTACCTGATTTGTAGGGCAAGTCTAATTTTGTCTCCTTAAGTTTGAGTCTCTTGATTGCAAGGGCTGATATCTTGCATGCTTGATTGAGCCCAGGATTTGAATTAAATGCTTGTTTGAAAACCAGCATAGTCTGTGTCCTCTGTTTTAGGACGGCACTGTCTAGATTCCTATTTTGCCAGACTTAACTTGTATGTGACTACTTTTTGGATCTGTCTATTAACTTAGAGGAGCTAAGCCAGGATAAACATTTAAACTGAGTCTGGGGTTTGGTCACATGTGCCATTTCTTTTTGACTTTGTTTTTATCTCTCCTTTCCTCACAGGTTATTTCACATACCTGTCTTTTTTAAGGTCCACCTCACTGTAGTTCATGATGGCTGAAAAGTTTACAATTGAGAGCCCAGATGTGACCTACACTAAGGATTGCATTGAGGCAATATATTCCTACCAGACTACACAGGTCTATGAAGAGAATGGATCGCTTAAGGTAAGGTGTCTGCTGTCTAATTTCTGTTGAATTAAATGTCAGAAAGGTAAGCAGCATGCAGTGTGGGTGTGTTTACAGGTTACTGTAATCAGTCAGTTTATTCTGATGCTGAGTGCCAGTAGTGTCAAGAGCTATTAAGTGCCAGTTCTATCTCAGTGAGAATAGATGCAGTAACAACTTATGAACAAAGTGGGTCTTTATGAAACTTGAATATAAATGTGATTAAATAATGAAATCTCCACTTAAGGTGCAATTATTTCTTTCCATCTAATAAAATTGGACCACTTGTTGTCTTGTGTGTGTATATGTTGCCTGTTTTGTTTTTTCTTGTTCTTCCATTCCACTCTCATCCAAATGAAAATGTTCCCAGCCTCAGAGTTTTGGGTAACATCTTTTTATACAATCCCTGCTTTTTCCATCTTTTTTTATGTAAATCTGAAATCTGCCCATTAGCCTCTCTTGTCCTTTCCTTACTTACAACTTATGCTGTGCAGGATGTTGCTGGTGGTCTTGCTATGGGATTAAGCAGCAGGAATTAAATATGAGGCATTTTATGTATTTTTCCTAACAAAGAAAGAAACCAGGGGGTCCCAGCTTCAGTTTTTTTGTACCTGGTTGATCTGGTAATGAGCGCATTGAATTGGTATTTGCTGACTTGGGTTAAAGGAAAGTGAAATTAGTAATGTTTCCCATTCCTGACTATGTCCAGCGAACTTCTGATTGGATGCTGGCTGAAAGTGGAATGAAGCTCTGAATATTCCAACTGCTTATGTATATAGTTTGAGCACTTCAACATCCTCACGTAGGTGAGGTATTGTGCCCCATTTGAAATTGGACAAAATTTACAATTTAAAACCTTATACATTTGGGGGAATTTATTGAATTAATACTCTTAAACTGTTTTATTTTGTTGTTTGCTATATAGGAAAAGAGGGCTGAGAAAAACCCAGCTGTTAGATGAGGTGCAAGGGCTATATTGTAAAACATTACTACATTGATGTCAGACTAGTTTGTTTGTTTGTTTTTGTTTATATATAGCACCTTTTAAACTAAAACCAGACCAAGAATACATCATGATGGATGTGATGTGGATATTATCTGTTTATCTCTTGATATCACTGACAATGCTGATATTAATTTGAGGATCAGATACACTTTTCTTTTTCAGTGTGATCCTGGTGATCTCAAGTGGAAGAATTGTCTGGAAATCTTCTGTTACTGTGGGTAGAGATTTGAATTTGCAGCATGCTGTTTTGGAGCCGAATCATAAAATTCCACAGCATAGGAGGCAGCGATTCGACACATCGTACCTTTGCCTGCTTTTTGAAAGGACCATCCAAATGGTGCCCCCTTCCTTTATGCTCCAGTTCTTTCCTCCTTGCCCTGCAGTGCTCTCACTTCTAGACTATCTACAGAAATGGTTTATGGCTACACTTTGTAAGATTCCTGATCTACTCCGTCATAGATTTTAAATAAACCCCGATTGTGAATATGGGTGGGAAGATGTAGAAAAATTGCTTTCCCTTAACTGGGAAAAGTATGGCATTGTGGGTAAGAAAAGTAGTGCAGGCTGTTTAAAATTCAAACCCACTGCCTGATATCTCAGATTTTGAGTTATCTGTAAACAGATCTACATATCTCCACTGGTTTCAAATTACACAGTCAATTCTTTTGAAGAGGAATATTTGACCATACAATTGTCCATTACCCTTTTACCTATGGTATGAGCCAAGCTTTCCAACCCATGTGACTGTCCACTGAAATGTTAGTATTACAGATAAATCTAATTTGAGTCACTGTGGCAACATGCCACATGTAAGGTGTGGTGTGAACCTATGGATAGCAATGTCAGGGACTCCAACTTTCTTTCCATCTTCTAGCCAACTGAGGATCTCTCCTGCTCTTACTATCTGCCATTTGTGTACATGACAAAGGCCTGATGGTTGATCAGCTTGTTCAGCAGCTTTATGAAAATACCTTCCTTGATTATCAGACCTTGGGTGGTTAGATTCTAACCTGAAGCTTCTGACTTAGGCAGGGATGCTCCTCACTGCTTTAAAAGCCCTCCAGTCTGTTGGAATTGTTCGTACTTGGCAATAATGGAGAGTAGAGTTTATTTGCAACTTTTAACTACACCAAATCAACAATATAATGCATAATGTGATAGTTTGAACTAGCCTGCAAATAGTTGATTGCAATTTGAAATTTTTTAAACAATTTTCATGTTTCTAGTCTAGAGTCCTTCCATTGGTATGTATAACTATGCACTGGCAAAACTGGGAAATAAATGTCCAAACACTGCTATTCACATCAGGTCAACCTTAAAGAATACTTAAGATCAAAACAGTTTTTATCCCTTTAACCAGTCATCCACCTAGTACAGTCTTGATGTATTTTATTTTTGTTTTATAGCTTTAATATGTCGATAGTCTGTTTAAAGTGTAACCCTTAGTGTGTTACTGGACATTTGCAGACTGGATTTATTTTGATCCTTCAGATAAGAGGAAATGGAGTATGTAATTACTTTTCTCGGAAGTGGCAGGATTGTTTCCTCCCAAAACAAAGCCAATCTCACCTTTTCTGCTTTTCTATGTTGTCTTCCCCATGTGGATGCCTTGGATCATTGTTTTACTTTAAATTTGCATGTATTCTCTTATTTGAAGGTACAAAGATGATTTTTTGCAGTACTTAGAGCTACTGAATTCTGCTTACTCTGTAAGCATTCCATTAAACACAATCTATTCTTGTTGATTTTTAAAAATATTTTGGAACCATCCCATATAGGAAATGGTCAGCAGTGAAAAGCCACTTGGAGCAGCTTGGCTGTTTTTACGCCAGTGTTTTCTTTTCAAAATGATTCTGCAAACCCATTGATGGTTCAGTGTTCTGATTTCCTGTTGCTTATGCCTGGTTTTAACTTATTAAGCACCTGTTGTGGTTAATGCTGCTTGTGACATTTCTAGGTAAAATAAAGCAATTCGATCCCGAACGTTAAGGTGACAGGATCATAAACCCGTGTCTGACTATGTTATGATAGCAATGGGTGAGATTTTTTCTGCAATATTTCTAGTTTTTAAGCATTATTAGGGAGGCCTTCAATGGAAGTGGTCTTTCAGATGAATATACACTTGTTTTTTTTTTTTTTTGGAGCAGTATTATTCAATTACATTCACCTTCTCCATTCAAAGTGTGCAGCGTGGGTGATGCTAGAGGGACATGGGCAGGAGCTTAATTTATAAAGTTGAACTTTGTTCTTTGTGCATGTGTATCAAGTTAGCTGGGATTGTTATGGATGGTTCTGCCACAACCCCACTGAACCCCAAAATCCCCAAAGGTGTGCAATGGTTATGATTATTCACTCCCACAATGTGGGTGAGAGTAATGGAATTTTTTTGTACCATTAACATGCCTTCGGTGTAATGTTGTTTGGATTTCCCTTCCTCTTCACTTTTTTTGTTAACAATGCCCATGGGTTTGTTGTACCTTCAATGGTATTGGCAATATTTTTCAACCAAAGTTGCATTTGCATTCTTGCTCAACTGAGCAGATAGTGGAAGGAGCTTGCACATAGTTGTTGTATCAACTTTGTTGAACCTTCCTTTGAGTTAAACTGTCCCCAGGAGGAGCAAAAGCTAACTGAATTTCAACCCAAGGTCAGTTAGCAAACTGCTTCTTCCCCTGGTGATGCCTTAAGGTAAATGATGGTTCAAGATTTGTTTTATTTTTTGATTTCTGTTTTTGTTGGGCTGTAACTAGGTGAAACCACACTCTACGAGATTTATCTTCCGCACAGAGACAAAGGTACCGAAACTTGGCGTAATGCTGGTCGGATGGGGTGGTAACAATGGAACAACTGTTACTGCAGCAGTTCTGGCCAACAAATTGGGATTTTCTTGGATGACCAAAACAGGAGAAAAGGTTGGTTGCTGCTTATACCATGAAATCTTTTCTGCTTATTTCTCCAAGAAAGTAGGTATACTTTGGGATAATGGACAAAATTTTATAGATTGATATGTTTTTTAATTGTGTAGAACTCCTGAGATATAGAACAGCACAGGAACAGGCACTCCAACCTACAATGTCTGAACTGACCATATCATTCTAAACTAATTCCATCTGCCCTACATGTTTTTGTCTATCTAAATACGTCTTAAATGTGCGTGCGTGTGTCCGTCCGTCCGGGATTGTCCGACCTCTGCATGTAGCTAATACACGCCATCCCAGGCTACCCACGTCTGTATCCAACCCATCTCTGTTTGTTACAAGACGTCCCAGCACGGATCCTTGTGGAATGCCACTGGCCTTGGACCTCTAGTCAGAAGACTACCCCTCCACAACTATCGTATCCAGCATGCCAACGCACCATGGATCCCAAAATACAGTGGCTGCTGGCAAACAAGTATTAGAAAAACTCAGGCCTGGCAGCATCTGTGGAGACAAAGCAGAGTTAATGTTTAGTGTGCAGTGACCTTTCAAAATGTTTTCCAGCATTTCTGAATTCCAATGATTTTGCACCATGGATTCCAAGTGATTTAATCTTCTGGACCAGTCTACCATGAGCAACCTTGTCCCATGCTTTACTCAAGTCCATGTAGACAACATCCACTGCCCAACCCTCATCAATAGTCTTTATCACTTTGTCGTCTTAATTCCGTTGGCCTCGGATATGTCATGGTCCCTTTTTAGCACTCCTAATTCCTTGTTTAAGTTTTTTCCTACTTTTATGTTTCGCAAGGGATTCCTATTTCTTTTTCTATCTCTTGTCATCCAGGGGTCCCAAATATTGCCATCCTTCTCTTTTATCCTCACAAGAACATGCTGTCGTAATCATTCTGATCAGCTGGCCCTTGAAAGCCCCCCATGGAATATAGACACTAAACTCTGCACATACTTAAGGCAGAGAAACACAGTTTTTGATTTCTAAGGGAATTGTGGACCGGTAAATTAGGTTAAAGTAAAAAAATTGAATGTATTGAATGGCAGAGCGAGGTCAAGGGTTATACAGTGTTCATCTGCATTATTTCTTCTTGTACTGCTTGCCCACCTTGTGTAATATTCTGCCAACGCTCCAGAGGGCCACTTGGATGATTTACTGTTGAGCTGGTGGATTCAATGGGCTGATCGGCTTACCCTTGTTTCTTGTATTGAATTGAAAATCATGTGACTAACAATACATAGTAGCATAATGTATAAAATTCAGTAGCATCTCAATGTGCTTGATGTAATTTCCTCTTTTTGTTTCTATTCTGTTTTGTCTTCATGCCTGCCCTCTCAATATGTAGGTTGCTAATTACTATGGATCCTTGTTTCAAGCCTCCACTGTGTGCCTCGGGACAGGTCCTGCTGGTGATGTTTATGTGCCCTTCAAGGATCTACTGCCCACAGTCAGTCCAAATGATATTGTGTTTGATGGTAGGTATCATGCTTGCTGTAAAACTGCATTATCAGCATCGCTGGAGCTGCTGGGAGTTTTGGGGGGGTGAGAGGAGAAATTTTGTCAGATGCGAAAACTGGTAACCTAGTTTTAAAATAAAGTAGAATAGGGCTCCCTGAAGTGGGTGTCAGGAACCCCAAGTGAATCTGAGCTCTGAGGTAGCCGTGACCACATGGAAGTTTGACCAAGTTACAATAACTAATTTCTGACACAGGTTCAGTGGACTTGAACTCTTAACTGTTTTTCCCTTTCCACAGATGCAGCCAGACCTGCTGTATTTCTGTAGCACCGTTTTTGTTTCCAATTTTCCGGCATTCATAATTCCAGTTCTTTGAACAACTGTGCTTCTGTTTGAGCCAGCTCACATTCATGTGCTCTCTTGCACTCACTCGCACATGGGCATGTGTATGTTTGCCTGTGATCATAGTGGAGGGAAATGGTCTGCGGAACAATGAACCAGAACAAAAATGTACCTACGGTTTTCTCCAACCAGAAGTCTCTTATACTGATCTGGATGCTGCTGTATGGGTGTATCGCTATCTAACAGACATATTTAGCTCACTGCAAATATTTGTACTATATTGACGTGCTATGCATTAGTAATCCATATCACTTTCTTTGCCAAATGCTATATGCCTGTCTAAATCTGGTCTTTGGGCTGAACAAATATTTTTACATTTGTGTTGAGAATTATTCAGCACTGAGTAAATACTTTTAGTGGTCCTCTGACCAGAAGTCTCACCTACATAGGGACATAGACAACCACATAAGATCATGTTTAAGTGGACTGATGCAAAATGGTTAAAATTAGTGCAGGACATTCTTGTGCAAGCCTGGCAAGCATTTGTATTCCTATCAGCATCACCAGACAGTATATTGTCTAAATACTCACATTGTGTGCAAATTGACTGTTGAATTTGACTCTGACAACATTTTCAGACGCAATTCCTAGGCTGTAGTGCTGAGAATGTGAAAACAGCTCCGTATCTGCAACCTTTACTTTTTTTTTTTGTCCTTGACTAATTTTGGAATTAAATTGAGATTTGTTTTTCAAGGCTGGGATATCTCCTCCATGAATCTCTCTGACGCAATGGTGCGAGCTCAGGTCCTTGATTGGTCACTTCAGGAACAGCTAAAGCCTCATATGAAGAAGTTCCATCCTCGGCCTTCTGTTTACATTCCAGAATTCATTGCAGCTAATCAGGAGGACCGAGTGGATAATGTAATTAAAGGTTCCAAAAAGGAACAGGTACAGTTTTATAATTGAGTCAAAAGATTTAAATCGTTTGAGTGTTTCTATTCTGGGCATTTAGTAGAATAAGGAGGTCATTTACCATGCAGACTGGATCTGTTTAAAATGCATTTTTCTCTTGAAGGTGCTCCCTGACAGAGGTGATGCAGGCTATTGTGGGTGGGTGTATGTAGGTGTGGAAACTTTGATTTGTGTGTTGCTCTGCAGTCAACCTGACTTCAGAAAGTATACTTGATCGACACCCTAGGAGCAGACCACTTTTCTTGAGGGAGGGGCTTTTTAAGAATTTTTGTTAACAAAGATTTTGGTAATATAAATTTTGTTTGAATAGTTTTGTTTCTCTTTGTAGGTTGAGCAAATTAGAAAGGACATCCGGGACTTCAAAGCAAAGAGTGGAGTTGATAAAGTGATTGTATTGTGGACAGCAAATACTGAGCGTTTTTGTGATGTCCTACCTGGTATAAATGACACAGCAGAAAATATCTTGAAAACAATTGAGGTGATGTGCCATATCCTTGAAACAATTTGTCAAATATGTGCTCTCCCAACAAATGATATACTCCAAATTTTGACCATCTTGCCACCTAGCTGGTAATGTACTGTGAAAGACTAATTTGTAACAGATCATTTAGTTTAACTTTCTTGTCCTATCCTATTGCAGTTTGGTAGGGAGATATCACCTTCATCCATGTTTGCTGTGGCTAGCATTATGGAAGGTTGTGCCTACATCAATGGATCTCCACAGAACACTTTTGTGCCAGGCATAGTTGACCTTGCTATTAAACATAAAGTGTTTATTGGTGGTGATGACTTCAAATCTGGTCAGACGAAGATGAAATCTGTGCTAGTAGATTTCCTAGTCAGCGCTGGTCTGAAGGTGAGAAACTTAAGTTTGTCACATCTATGGAATCATTTGTACTCATTCTGAATGTATTAAATCTGATCTCTAATTTGAATTGACTGGTCTTGAGTAGGCAGAACTTTGTACTCTTGGAATTAAACTATTGTCTTTGCCCAGCCTGGAGAGATTGGTAAATGTTTAGTGAAAGTAGGATATGACATGGTCTGTCCATTATTGTGACAATACATTGTGAAAGCAGGCAATTAATTTAATGTTGGTGCCTAGTGATAACTTCTAAAATTCTGGAATCTTAGCTGCTGAAAATAAATTCTCAGCCTTGATTATTGAAGAACATTAAAACTAAATCTTGCATCTTGGTATCATTAAAACTATATTTTATAGTTTGTCATTACAGCAGCATTAATGGTTTCAGGATTTTCTGATTTATAGTTCTGGGTTGAAGTGGAATTATTTTAAGACCATTGGGAGTTTGAAGTTTCATTTAATGGTCCAATTATTTCATCTGCACAGAGGCCCTTTTTGATTTAGTGCCTAATATGTAGTTTCTGTAAATAACTATGACAGATTGCTTGAAATAGTATGTTGCTTGCTAGTTTCTTGACTTATTTGCTTGCTAGTTTATGCTGTGCCAATTGCAACAATTGATTTGTAGAGGAAAATGTCCCAAGAAAGAATTTCATGTTATTGAGGAGTTGAGATTTAAAGGCTGACTGGTTAACTTGAAAGGACTAAGTAATAGTGCTCTATATTTTTCTTCCCTCCTTGCAGACAGTCTCAATTGTCAGTTACAATCATCTGGGCAACAACGATGGGAAGAATCTGTCCGCACCAGAGCAGTTCCGATCAAAGGAGATCTCAAAGAGTAGTGTAGTGGATGACATGGTTCACTCTAATCCCATTTTATACAAACCATCTGAGAAACCAGATCATTGTGTAAGTACTTGGGAGAGGGGGCTCCCCTTGCAAATTTATACCAAGTCAGACCTGAATAATGTGTACATATCGGTGTATTTATACAGCTGGGTTGAAAAGTTTGCAAACCTTGTATAATCTTTTTATATCCTAATTCATATTTCAGAAGTTTTAAAATCCTAATTCATGTTTCCACTTGATATTTTGTGTATTGTCCCTGTTGTTTTGTAATGACTATTGTGATCTTGTTTGTGTTCTCCAAACATGGCTATTATATCGTAGTTGGGCTTTTCACAGTCCAGGATCATGCTGATATTTGTAATTGGATCTGCACGTGATTTCGGGAAGAAATGGCAACATTTCAAACAATCTTCAGTGAAGCTGCTTGAGGACTGTTTCAGATCTATTGATGCTCAGCTTAGATGAAACTCCTTGTGTATATTTTTATCTAGCTGTAAGATAATCAGAAATTCATTGAGAAGCATGAAACTCAATAAAGTGAGAGGTCATAAATGTAGATTCATTTGGTATGATGGAGAATTTACAAATGCTTCAAATCATACATTGAATACAAAGCATATCTTTTGTGGGGAATGGCTTTGAAGGTAATAGTCACCAAAATATGCAACAGAAAATTCTGGAAAACTCTGGAATTCTGCTTTGGGATGTTGGAAGCAAAATTGATACACTTGCGAAGATGAATATTTTTGAGGATTACAATAGAGTTGGTTGTGGTGCAGCATCAATACCAGCATCCTGATCAGGGTTATATCGCCTAATTTTTGTGCTGGCTATCCTATATTCACTAGATTAGCATAGTAAGCAGCTCGAAGAATTGAAGTGTGCTAAGGTGTCTCTTCTACTGATCTACTTTGATTTTTTGCTTGTTTTAGGTTGTAATTAAGTATGTTCCATATGTTGGAGATAGTAAGCGTGCGATGGATGAGTATACATCAGAAATTATGATGGGTGGCACTAATACCATTGTCCTCCATAACACTTGTGAGGTATGTGCCAAATTTCAATTCCCTATTGGTAAATATTAAGGTATTTTAGGAGTGAGTTTGGAGAAGGATTGCGTGAACATTAAGGAGATGGGTAAGAGTGAATGAGAAGTATTTGTAATATTTTTCATAATGCTGAAATACTGAGTTTCATTTGTTGCTTGATCTTTTTTAAACTTTATGTAATATGTCGACAATGCAGCATTATACTTTGAGTAGCAAAATGTCCTGAATAAAAATACATGAGACAAAGAGCAAGGAACAGAGCATCAAATTGAATCACAGGAGGTCAGATGGCCCACTTCCAATTTGCTATTCAGCTGTTGCAGTATATGCTAATCCTACATTCTTGCTCACTACTCATTTTACTGTTGGGAGTGAGAGGGGTAGAGAAGTAGCTTGCATCATTACTGAAAAGAAAATACTGTTAGTTTAGCATTTTAGGTTTCTTTCAAAACATTTTTTTTCCCCCTGTAGCCTGTTTTAAAGTTTGTTTTTGTAACATTGTCGACTGTTTTTGCCCCCTGAAACTCATGCTACACTAATTTGATCAGTATTTTAATTAATACACTCATTGCATTTTATATGCAATCCAGGCCTTTAAGGCATTTTCAGTGCCAGTCCAATATCTGTAGTTTTGCTCATCTGAATATTTAATATTCAAATTAGGCTGTGTCTGCTGACACCCACAGCTGTGCATGCATGCTAATCTGGAAACACTCCTGCACGCGACTTCATTTGGGATCCATTTTTTGGGTAGGATTGTGGGAAGAGGAAAAAGGAGGAAAGTGAGGACTTGTTTCCCTGTCTCTATCCAAATCACTGTGCGTGTGAGAATTTGTGGCACATAATGCACATGCACTGGTGTGAGTAAAGGTAGCCATTAAATTATAGGCCCCCTCTGCTTTTTTCCCAATTTGTCTTGCATTAATTATATATTGTTTTAATCCAGAAAGCAGTTTTTTTGCTTTCTACACATAGACTGTCCTCTTCCTGTGACTACAGTACATTTTTTGTTTAATAGATGCATATTACTAATTAATATGATATCCATTGTACCTTCTGGGTTATTGTTATATTTTAGTCTTTCCCTTCAAACATTTCAGGTGAAGTGGAGTTTCCTTTGTCACTGTTTTTGAATTCACTAATTTCTGTTATTCTCTGAAGCCTAGTCTACAAGGTCATTATTAATCTTCCTTTTTAATTGAGTTTTCAGTGCAATTTTAGTTAGCATAGATATCAAGGGTTGAATGGCCTACTCCTGCACCTATTTTCTATCTTTCTCCAGACACCTGCAGTATTCAGGAATGTGGAATGTGTTCAATGATACTTCTAATTGCCTAATTCCAGTTCTGACTTGACTTTGTGTCTGAAGTAAAAGACTCCTCTTTCTGGTCCTGTTTTCTGCTTTTCCTTTAGTTGTGGAAAATTTGCTAATACAGACCCTATACATGACTTGAGTTAGATGTGAATGATTCTAGGACATATGTATTGGACAGATTATACATATAATTCTGGCAATGGGTGACTGGACTCAGAAGGTTAATTCTGTTTCTCCCTCAACAGATGCTGCTAAACCTGTTGAGTTTCTCCAGCAGATTTTATTTGTTTCAAATTTCAGTTTCACGTTTTTATACAGATCCATGATTTATAGTATTTTTATCTTAGTGGTTTTTTTGTTTCTTCTTCTGATTTGAATATCTACTAAAAAAATTTTTGTTCAAACATTTATTCTTTTAGGATTCCTTGCTGGCTAGTCCACTTATTCTAGACCTTGTGATCCTGACTGAGCTGTGCCAAAGGATAACATTCAAAACAGAATTGGATCTAGAATTCCAAACATTCCACAGTGTTCTCTCCATCCTCAGCTACCTCTGCAAAGCTCCATTGGTTCCAGATGGAAGTCCTATCGTTAACTCTCTTTTCAGACAAAGGGCTTGCATTGAAAACATTCTGAGGTATGCACTGTACTACTCCAGTAAAGCTTAGAAGGATAGTAATTGACAGGATTGAAAAAAATTGAGTGGTGAATTTAGGATGCAAAGGTAATCTGTTGCTTGCATTTTCTTCGAGGCAAACAAAGCAAGCATTTCAATTAATTAATGGCTGTATCAAATGATTGATGCTTTGCTCAGTGTTGGGTTTGAACATATAGAGGTCAGTGTCTCTATGTACATTGTGTTCAATCTGTAGGTGACTCTGAGGAGAGTCATCTAAATTGACTCGTCACCAATAACTGGTTTTGTTTTTGTTTTGTTTAGGGCTTGTTTGGCCCTTCCTCCTCAGAACCATATGTTACTGGAACACAAGATGCAAAGGAGCTTTATGACTACCAGGATGACTGACCATTATGTAGCTCAACCTATACCTCACATAAATGAGAAACTCCAGAATATCCTCAAAAACAATCATATTTTAAATGGTCACACCAATGGATATGTTAACTAAATTTTCAAAGTTATTACTCAGTGCAGATATTGGTGTAGCAATATAGTTGAAACTGTCAAGGTTATTCTTTTGAATTTTGATCTCTAAGCTATTCTGAATATGAATATTCTTGTTTAATCTATCAAACACTATTGAAAGTTTGTTGCACTGCCCTTGTTTGTTACCTATAACATTGATGCTAACTATCAACTGTTGCAAAGCTAGATATCAAACGGTCCAGAATGGTTTAAGTACCTTTTTTGCTTTGGAAGTATTGATAACTTTGTTAGTAGTAAGTGGGAAGCCTACTGCCTAAATTTTTGAGTTATAAGCAGATGCTGTAAGTTAAAAATAAAACTTTTTTGATCTTGGTGTCCATTTTGCTTTTGTTTTGCTGTTTTTTGTTGTTGTGCAGAGTTGCAATTGTAAGTGGATGTTCTGAGAACAAGCACTTGACAGTTTCTCCACAGTTCCTCACTGTTAAGAACATAGGAATATAAGAACTAGGAGTAGGCCCTCTGGGCCTTCAAGCCTGCTCTGCTATTCAATAAGATCATGGCAGATCTTTTCATGGACTCAGCTCCACTTACCTACCATCTCACTTTATCCTTTAATTCCTTTATTGAACAAAAAAAAACTATCTTAGCTTTAAAAATTTTTAAAGTAGCATCAACTACTTCACTGGGCAGAGAATTCCATAGATTTACAATCCTTTGGGTGAAGTTTGTTTCTTCTCAATTCAGTCCTAAACCCACCTAGACTGAACAAAACACATTTTGATTTCTTTACATGCAGCCTAATCTCCTCCTCCTCACCCGTTTTTTGAAAAAAAAAATAGTATTTGCATTTCTTTTTTTTAGAAAATGCAAGTTCTGAGTTTTTCATTGTGCTTTCCAAAGCATTGTACATCAATTTGAATGCTGTTGCCATTGGTGGAGAAAAATTAGGGTAAACAATTTTTGCAACATTTTTTTCATATCCTTCGTTGTCATTCCACCAGTAGGAGCTGAGTCCCAAACTTCAATATCTTTTTCATGTGGTTCACAATTATTTTACCTTGTCTTTCAAACTTTCCTTTTTTAATGGTGGTCTATACCTGTGTCTTCTGGGTTAGAAGCATACAACATAGCACACCCTTTAGTCCAACTTGTCCATGCCAAATAAGGTTTCCCAATTAAGTGATGGTTACCATATATTTAAAAATATGATCTGCATGTTATCCGGCATTTTATTTATAGTAGGAGAAAGTGAGGACTGCAGATGCTGGAGATCAGAGCTGAAAATGTGTTGCTGGAAAAGCGCAGCAGGTCCGGCAGCATCCAAGGAGCAGGAGAATCGACGTTTCGGGCATGAGCCTGAAGAAGTTACAAGATTCCTGAAGAAGGGCTCATGCCCGAAACGTCGATTCTCCTGCTCTTTGGATGCTGCCTGACCTGCTGCGCTTTTCCAGCAACACATTTTCAGCTTTTATTTACAGTAACTTTGTCAAAGGTCACACATGTTTGTAATTACTTCACCAGCTATGGATTGTTTGACTGGAGTGCATGCTCCCAAGGTAAAAGGTTGCCTTCTGCATCACCTCAATGGTGTACCCTTTTACTGTTACAAGGTGACCTTTTTTTTAAAAAAAAGATTTTGATGGCCTGAGTTGCATGGGCAGTTAATATTCATCAGCAATTGTAGGAATAGAGTTCAGAATCACTGATTTAGGGAGCATTATTACATACTGGCTCATTTTAGTGATTTAAGAGAATGGGGAAACACTGAGGCAAAACTGAAGACTGCAGATGCCGGAAACCAGATTTTAGATCAGAGTGGTGCTGGAAAAGCACAGCAGGTCAGGCAGCATCCAAGGAGCAGGAAAATCAGCATTTTCCTTCTCCTCTGATGCTGCCTGACCTGCTGTGCTTTTCCAGCACCACTCTGATCTAAAATCTGGTGTAACACTGAGCTGGGTCCAGATACCAGAGCCTTGAATATAGATATGTGATTTGAAACATCTACTTCCTCTAGTGTGAATGCTACTAGTGTTGAGAGAATCTTCCTGATGCAAGGAACCACGTCAGTTTTCCTGATATGACACATTTTTAATGCAGAAGTGGAACAAGTATCTTTGAAAAACCTTTTTATAATAAGCATCCAGTAATCTGTACAATCTGTGTTAATTGTGTTCTGATAACATTTAGTTTACTGTTGTGAAACTAGTCAAATCTCATCCCCTCTTAATTGCATCTGCCCATGGGCACTTTTAAATGTCTAACCCTCCATAACTTGTTCTGGGATTTGATTTATTAGTGCATGTATTGAGATAGTATTGCTAAATAATACTTTTCACTAACTAAGCAAATCATACCTTTCATAAGTACATCTGGGTAACAACAGAATGCCGAATAGTGATGCAGCTACAGAGAAGGTGCAGAAGATGATCAGCTGTAGCACATGAAAATTTTGTTCTTTAGTCTGATAAGTGTTTTTCCTGCTGTTAAATCTGTTGGTACTTGTTTTCAAACTTTTTTTATATTCTACCTGATAGATTAAGTGGAAGAGTATAACCTGGGTGGGAGGGATCTTCGATTATGTTGGCGGCTTTTGTGAGGTAGTGGGAAGTGTAGATGGAGTTAATGGAATGAAAGCTGGTTTTTGTGATGGACTGGGCTGTATTCACGACTGTGACTTCTTGCACCTCCACCTCTGCACCATTGATACAGATAGGGATGTGTCCTCCACTCCGCTTCCTGAAGTCCAATACCAGCTCCTTTCATTTTGCTGACATTGAGGGAGAGATTTTTGTCTTTTCACTATGCCACTAAGCTGTCCATCTCCTTCCTGTATTCTGTCTTGATGTTGAGATTCAACCCATTGTGGTTATATCAGTGGCAAATTTGAAAATAGAGTTAGGGCTGAACTTGGCCATACAATTGTGAGTGAATAAGGGGCTGAATACACAGCCTTGTGGGCACCAGTGTAGAGGATTATAATGGAGGAGGTGTTGTCACCTATCTTTGCTGAACTATGGATTATGTCTAATTGCCATCTTAATCTGAAAGCATTACCTAAACCTTTCTCTCAATAGCAAGGTGAGATCTTCCCAGTCTTTGCACTTCTTCCACTTTTCCTCTCCACTCTTCCTCTTTTACCTGCTCTATCATGTCACTCACTCCTTGCCCTGATCCTTATGATGTGTAAGTGAGTGAAAAATAGGACTGGATGGGCTATTATGGACTGAGGTGGAATCAGGAGCAGGGATAACAAGTTTGTGGGGTGTAGTGTATATAAGGATTTGGGAACAAGCAACTGAGTGGAAATGAATAGATGCTAGGAACTCACTGAGAGGAAGACTGCTGCAATTTTAATGAACTGTGTGACCTGTTTGCTTGTTGAAAGAAAACTGCGTTTTGAATAAGAAATCAGAATCCTTGATGTTTATTGATGCAGTTTAATATGCAACTGATCATCTAAACCATCTTTACAATATATAAAGAACATACACAGGTGACAATATGTATACACAGTGACTGGCAAACCATGGTCTATGGGATTGGGATCCGCAAACTGCCTTGGGTAGGAGTCAACTTGTGTTTAATACTTTCAGGATATAACAAAATGTTTACTGTTTAATTATAATATCAGTTGGTAGACTGTAGGAATTTGGGGGTGTACAGTTATACAGGAATTTAAAATAGATATATCTAATAAGTCTCATCAGTATGTGTCTGAGGTCCTTCATATCAAGTGGCAAACTTTGTAACTTCCACAGTCATGATACAAAAATTTTAGTGATCTTGTCTGTGGAGCACCTTGCCCCCAACTTCTGTCTATTTTGGGTACACAGGTATCTGCCTCCTCACCACAGTAACTCATCACATATTTCACACTGAATCTAGAAAGGATTAGAAAGTTACGTGATCCCGTGATATCACAGTATGTCCTGCAGCTTGTTACTCTCAATTAATGGGTAGTGATTGATGGGGCAGGAGTTTGAGGGGTCTGGTTGTAGTCCCTAGCTAGCGTAAAGCTCCCCCCTCCCCCTTTGTATCCAGCAATTACAGCTCTATGATCCCTTTGTGCTAGTTACACTCTGGGTCTTGCAGCACATTGAGAGTGTGTTCACACTGCAGCTCACTGAGGGTTAGTTTCTCAGTGCAATATTCCCTCAGCATCATTACTTGTTAATGCACTATTGATATGTGACACTCCTGTCACCTCTTACTAACCTAACCTGGGCAGGCACCCTGACGGACAACACTAATGCCACTACAACATATGCTCTGGGTGTGGGGGAACGTAAGGCAAATCTTCTAGGATTGAAATTTCAACAACTTCAGTATCAGTGTCTGAGGAATGGACAATCAAATGTGAAAAGAGCAACCGACTGCCTTGAGGGAAGCTTGAAGTTAGGACTTGAATTTCAGCACAGATTGGACATTGGTTTTTTTCCAGCTTTCCTGAAAAGAAAGATATGAAATGTGCTAAAGGGACTGCGAGTGTTTGAGAGGAAATGTTAAAACTTAATTGTTTCAAGTGTGTGAGAACATGCAAGAGTTTGCACTCAAGTTAGAGAGCCAGAGCATGCAAGAGAAGCTGAGTGGGAGACAGAGAGAACAAGGAACTGATTATCAGTAGTTGATCTGATCCATTTGGCTCAATGCTGCAATTTGGCTCAATAATAAATAGTGAAAAATCTGAAAAATAATTCAGAAGGGTAATGCAGCTTCCTTCACAAGATTTGGATCAGGAGCAACTGTCATGTGTGGGGATTAAAGGAAGCATTAACCTCCATTAGATGCAACATTAATGCATGAAAAATATCTGGAATAATCTGAAGAAAACTTTGCCTTCTCTGGGAGAATGGTCAGTTTTTAGAACTAGACATAGGAGACACTTGGACCATCCAAACAGAAATACCTAGCAGTGCACCATCTCTCGTCACTTCATCTGACTCTTCCTTAAAATATCCCAAAAGTTTTCTCTTAATTCCGCATGATTTGAAGTAAATTAACTTCTTTCTGCTTTGACCATGTGACTTTATTGGAAGAATCCCTGAATTAACAATTTACCCACAATCCTGTACAATTCAATGAAGCCCCACAATTATCTCCTTCCAAGGTCAAAAGATTAGGTTTCACCTTGCAATGGGCTTGTGTTATCAAATGTTATTGGTTGCGATGTGAAGCTGCTCTGTAGCACACAGTCCTGGCGTCTTTGATAAACTTTAAAGATTTCAAGGACGCTCTGTCAGTGTCCTGCCCAACGTTATCAATTCGGCCGATACCAGCACATTACTTACTATCCCCTTGCTGTTGCAAGAGCCTGTTACACACCGGTAAACAGTCTGAATAAACTTTGCGATTTAATAGTTGGGCTAGTCAGTACTTGTGAACTAAGCAAATACAGGGCCCAGCCACAAGCATCATTGAGCTGGAGAGAAAAAAAATCAGCTCATTAGCTGTCAGTACAATTCCAGCCCCCACCTCACCAATCCACTTTCTTTGAAAGGTCAAGTTCAATCACTGAGTTGCAGACAGGATGGTGTGGTTTGATCAAACATAGCAGCTGAAATATTCACACAGTGCGCTTGCTCAAATCTGCTCCAGATTGAGACCTCAATCTTGTTTCTTTGTTGTCTGAATGGACAATACATTTGATACAAAAAAAAATCATCTTAAGATAAGAAAATGTCTTTTGATCACGCTGCACTGCTCTTTCATTCTGTCACTCTCCTCCTTTGGTCCCTGCCCCCATCCATCCCCCTAGTTGGTAATCTCTTTAGTTCCTCCAGAAAACCATAGGCCTCCACAGGCAGCTTGTCCCAATGTAACTCTGTGGATTCATCACTGCATTGGAGTCTGGTCATTGTCCATTAATTATGATTTATTTTAAATGGGATTGGCCTCCCATGTGAATATAATCTCACTTCCAGCTGGGTTGCACGAGGATCGGATGAGGCGGTTTTTGAGGATTTGGTCACACACTCATTGTCATACTGGGAGAGTACTGCAAAATGAAAGCACAGCACGTGAAAAGATCTTCACGGAGGAGCCATTCAGCCCACTGTATACGCACCAGCTCTTTGAAAGAGTTGCCCCATTATTCCCTCTTCTCCATAGAATCCCTACAGTGTAGAAACAGTCCCTTCAGCCCAAAACGTCGACACTGACCCTCTGAAGAGTAAAGCACCCGGACCCATTCCCTTACCCTATTATCCTATTTTTAACCCTAACTAATGCACCTAACCTATACATCCCTGAACACTCTGGGCAATTTATCATGGCCAATTCACCTGCACATCTTTGGATTTTGGGAGGAAACCCACACAGACAGTTGCCTGAGGCTGGAAACAAACCTGGGTCCCTGACATTGTGAGGCAGCAGTGCTAACCACTGAGCTACTGTGCCACCCCATGGTCATCTCTCTTATCCTGTAGCCCTATGTTTTTTTTTCTCATGTTCAAATACCAAAAGACCAACCTCAAATGTTGATGCATCTAGAAGCTCATCAGTGAAATGTCTGACTGACTGGCAGTTTCATCCAGTAGCATTGACTACTGAGACTGGGAGAGTTTGTACTAACTGGAAGAAAACAGCTGAGACAGGAAGGTGTGAGAAAAGTTGTAGTGTAGCCAACTTACACTTTCATTTTGGAATGGGTTTAAAAAGTTTCCTGTCAGCTCGCCATCATCACGAGGTGTTCCCGGGGGATTGCTCATCCCAGTCATGTTGTTTGGTGAATTCTAAAAGGACAAGGATGAGGAACATTGATCATTGATGTACTAATATCTGAAGAGTTGTGTTAATTGATTCATAACCTTCACTGTGTTCCCAATTAGTAATTCCCACGCCCCAGCCCCTAATCTTTCCATCAATTACCATCCCTCTAAATCTCCATAGTAAACTCCAACTGTACTTGGAAAAATGAAGAATTAATCCAGGACAATTCCAAACTAAAATCAGGAACTGATGCAGGAAACTGAAAACATGATAGCAAGCAGCCACCAGATGGAGACTGAATATTAGCTTGACACATGCTTTTAAACATACATCTGTGATAGAGTCATACAGAAGGGAAACATCCTTCAGTCCAAGCTGAGCATAATCCCAAACTAAACTGGTCCCACCTGCCTGCTCCATATCCCTTCAAATCTTTCCTATTCATGTACTTATCCAAAAATGTTGTAACTTTTAAATGTTACATTTGATAAGATTCCCATGGTAGGCTCATTCATAAAGTCAGGAAGTATGGGATACAGGGAGATTTGGCTATCTGGATTCAGAATTGGTTGGCTGACAGAAGGCAGAGAGTGGTTGTAGATGGAAAGTATTCTGCCTGGAGGTCAGTGTTGAGTGGCGTCCTGCAGGCCTCTGTTCTTTGGCCTCTGCTCTTTGTAGTTTTTATAAATGACTTGGATGAGGAGGTTGAGGGGTGGGTTAGTAAATTTGCAGATGACACAAAGGTTGGAGGTGTCGTTGGTAATATAGAGGGCTACTGCAGGCTCCAGCGCGACATAGACAGGATGCAGAGCTGGGCTGAGAAATGGCAGATGGAGTTCAACCTGGATTAATGCGAAGTGATGCATTTTGGAAGGTCGTACTCAAATGCTGAATATAGGATTAAAGACAGGATTCTTGGCAGTGTGGAGGAATAGAGGGATCTGGGTGTGCAAGTACATAGATCCCTCAAAGTTGCCACCCAAGTGGATAGGATTGTTAAGAAAGCATATGGTGTTTTGGCTTTCATTAACAGGGAGGTCGAGTTTAAGAGCCACAAAGTTTTGCTACAGCTCTACAAGTCCCTGGTGAGACCACACTTGGAATATTATGTCCAGTTCTGGTTTCCCGACTATAAGAAAGATACAGAGGGTGCAAAGAAGGTTTACCAGGATGCTGCCTGGACTGGACGGCTTGCCTTATGAAGAAAGGTTGGATAAGCTCGGACTTTTCTCTCTGGGGAGAAGGAGGAAGAGAGGAGACCTGATCAAGGTATAAAGATAATGAGTGGAATAGATAGAGTCAATAGCCAGAGACTTTTCCCCAGGGCAGGATTGACTGGTACAAGGAGTCAGCTTGAGGATATTAGGAGGAAGGTATAAAGGAGATGTCAGAGGTAGATTCTTTACGCAGAGAGTTGTGAATGCATGGAATCCGTTGCCAGCTGTGGTGGGGACATTTAAGTGACTGCTGGACATGCACATGGATAGCAGTGAGTTGAGGGGTGCGTAGGTTAAGTTATTATATTTTACATTAGGATTAAACCTCAACACAATTTCGTGGGCCAAAGGACCTGTGCTGTACTTTTCTATGTTCTATGTTGTAACTGTACCCGGATCCACTGCATCCTCAGGAAGTTCATTCCATATGCGAACTTTTTGCTCTATGTAAAAAAATTGCTCCTCATGTCTCTTTTAAGTCTCTCTCCTCTCTCCTTAAAAATGTGCCCCAAATCTTGAAATCCCCCATCCTAGGGAAAGGATACCTACCATTAACCCTATCTATACTCCTCATGATTTTGTAAACCTCTATAAGGTCACTTCTCAATCTCACTGGTCAATTTACTGCTACTTGTGCTTATTGCAGACAGGCCAAGATTCAGACACAGATATGACTGGAACACTGTCTCTGACTGGTCTTTGCTTTAAACTGAGCTCCCAGGTGAGTCTGAAGAGTGCAACAGCCCAATTTCTTGGAGATCCAAGTGTAGACCCAGGGGCTGTAACTTGCCTCAGACAAAGAGGAAAGCACATTTCTCAGGAGTTCCAAGATCATGTTCTCCACAGCCATGCTCAATATGCCAGTCGTGTCTCCACTTCAGGAACTGAAGCCCATAATCAAGGCTGAGGTTCCCGGTGTGGTGATGAGGGAGTGCTGCACTGTCTACAGAGTGGGTGGTGGATGCAGCACATTGGCCTGCTCAGATGAGTATAAAAGATCCTATGACTTATTGTTTTGAGGAAGAGTTTCCTGGGGATCTTAATATTGATCCTTCAACCAACATCACTAAACACAGCTCCTCTGATCAGTATCACTATCATTATTTCTGTTTATGGGATCTTGTGTAACATTTTTGCCAAACTTTCTACACACAGCATTTATTGCCCATCCCTAGTTACCCCTTGACAAGGTGGGGGTGAGCTGCCTTATTGAACCGCTGCTGTCCATTTGCTGTAGGTTGACCCACAATTCCCTTAGGGAGGGAATTCCAGGATTTTGACCCAGTGACACTGAAGAAACGGTGATATATTTTCACAAGTCAGGATGGTGAATGGCTTGGATGGGAACTTGCGTGGGGAGGTCTTCCCATGTGTCTGCTGTCTTTGTCCCTCTAGATGGTTGAGGTTTGTCAGGAACATACTTCCAAGGGAGACTTGGTGAGTTTCTGCAGTGCATCTTGTAGATGGTACACACTGCTGCTACTGGGCATCAGTGGTGGAGGGAATGGATGTTTGTGCATATGGTGCCAATCAAGTGGGCTGCTTTGCCCGGGACAGTATCAAGCTTCTTGAGTGTTGTTGGAGTTGCGCCCATCCAGGCATGTGGGGAGTATTCCATCACATCCCTGACTTGTGCCTTGTAGATGGTGGACAGGCTTTGGGGAGTCAGGAGGTGAGTTACTTGATGCAGTACTCCGAACCTCTGACCTGCTCTTGTAGCAACAGAATTTATATGGCTGGTCCAGTTGAGTTTCTGGTCAGTGGTACACCTTAGGATATTGATAGTGGAGAATTCAGCAATGATAATACCATTGAACATCAAAGAAGATTCACTCTTCTTGGAAATGGTCATTGCCTTTCATTTGTGTTGCATGAATGTTACTGGTTCTTGTCAGCTCAAGCCTGGATATTGTCCAGATCTTGGATATGGACTGTTTCAGTATCTAAGGAGTTTTGAATGGTGATGAAGCAGTTGAAGATGCTTGGGCCTCAGACACTACCCTGAGAAACTGCTGCAGAGATAACCTGCAGCTGAGGAGACTGACCTCCAACAACTAAAACCATCTTTCCTTGTGCCAGGTCTGACTCCAACCAACGGAGAATTTTCCCCCTGGTTCCTAAGGGAATTGGTTAAGGCTCCAGGACTCCATTATGTCGAGATCAAGCATCCCAAGAATGAATGAAACAAAATGTTGAGGTGAAGTGTGACAGAAGGATAGATGAGTCATGTTGAATGGACTATTGTAGTCTCAATAAAACAACAGGCCAGACAAATAAACAACCAGTGAGCTGCAGCAGCTTTGAACATACCTTAGACAACCCGTCCAAATCAGCAGTACCTGCAGAAGATGAAGAGACAGTCAGATACCTACAGGCCGACTGCAGACTTGAAGAACTCTCTCCACAGAGGCTGTCAGACCTGCTGAATTTCTTCAGCATTCTCTGTGTTTGTTTCAGATTACTATGTGTTATCTCAGGTCCAGGGTCAAATTACTCTGTGTTACTCTAGACGCAGAGTTTCATTACTTTCTGTTACAATGTTAAGAAATTAGAGCAGGAGCAGGTCAAGCCTGCTCTGCCATTGAATAAGGACAGGGCTGATTCTGGGTTGAATCTTCCCCATTTCCCTCGATTCCCTGAGAGACCATCCACATCAGAATTAAACATATTCACTGATTACAGCACCCCCTTAACTGTGGTGTAAAGAATTTCAAGGACTCACCACCTGGTGGGTGAAGGAATTTGTCTCCCTCTCAGCTCCTTCTCCTGACACTGTCCTCCCAGGGAAACAATCTCTCAGTGTCTACCCTACTGAGATCCTTCTCAGTGTTTACATTTCCTGAGGTGGTGACGTTGTGGTAATGTCACGAGCAACTGGACAACCCCAGGCTCATGTCCTGGGCAGAAGGGTTCGAACCCTAACCCGGCAGCTGGTGCAGTCGGAATTCAATAACAATCTAATGATAACCGTGTGACGATAGTCAATTGTTGCAAAAATACATCTAGTTCAATAATGTATTCTTACATCCCACTGTATTCTGTTTTTCTGTTCTTCTGACTGAAGTAAATAATGTCAAACTTGGTTTGACAGTTAAATGTGCCAATGATTACATTAAAGATGTTTATGGTATTAAACACCAATGGTTCTCCCTAGTTGTATTAAGAAAGCTATTATTTCATGACAGAAAGAAAGATATATCTTACTTATTGCTGAATGTTTATATCTGTTCCCAGAAGGGACAATGATTTCTATGCTGCCTTTTCAAACAGAGAAATCAAGGTACATCATAACATCTGTATTACTCTGTAATACTCCAGGCTAAGGTCGGTATTACTCTATGTGACTCCAGGCCACGTGGCATTACCTAGTGTTCCGTTCATGTGGTGAGGCTCCATGCCTGCCATTCCAGCCAATGGGCCCTCAGCTCCTGGACCCATCTGGAACTGAATGCAAAAAAAAAGGTTTGATTAGACAATGAGAACGGGGAACCTCAGGCCCTGAGCCACCACAAGTTGCCTGTCATTGCAATATTAGATTTTACAGCATTCCTTCATTGACCAATGTGTTCAGATGGACACTCATCTCTCAGTTATTGAGCCTTTCAATTACGCTGGAACTTGGTGTCATACTGTTGTATTGAGAAGCTCCTATTGGGGTAATGATAAATGTCCCAGAATTACTGCTTTATCTCTGGAACCCTGGGACCAGTATTTATCTTTCAATACACATCACAGAAACGGGTTCTCTGGTTATGATCACATTCCTATTTGTAGGATCTGGCTGTCACGTTTCCTAGACAGCAATTACACAAAAGGGAATTTCTCAGAATCTTATCAAAGTTGATGATTGCAATTTCACTCTTCCCCCTAAGTGCTTCACAAGAGAATTAGCAAGTAATAATAGACACCTAGTAACATGCTATTTGGATGATTAAGAACTTTCAAAAATTGTCTTAAAAGAGGAACGGCAGGTGGAGAGATTGGGTGAGGCAATTCCAGGCAGCTGAAGGTGATACTGCAAACAGCTCAGTGATGAAAATCAATGCAGAATCAGTGCAGGGAGTGGTGTAGGAGCTGGAGGGGATGACCCAGATACCATGGTAAGACAGATATCTAATAACGACGAGTCAGAATATAGAAAGGAGATAAAGGGATTGGTGACATGGTACAATAAAAACAACTTCCCTGTCAACATGGGGAAGACTAAAGAACTGATCACTGACTTGAGGAAGAAAGGAGCAGAACATGCCCCCATCTACATAAACGGAGCTGAAGTAGAGAGGGTAGACAGCGTCAGGTTCCTCGGAATGACGAAAACCAACAACCTGTCCTGGACTTCCCACGTAGATGCAATAGTCAAGAAGGTACAACACCACCTCTTCTTCCTCAGGTGGCTCAGGATATTCAGCATGTCTATTAGGACCCTCGAGGAGAAAGTGAGGTCTGCAGATGCTGGAGATCAGAGCTGAAAATGTGTTGCTGGAACAGCGCAGCAGGTCAGGCAGCATCCAGGGATCAGGAGAATCGACGTTTCGGGCATAAGCCCTTCCAGCAACACATTTTCAGCTATAAGGACCCTCACCAACTTTTACAGATACACCATTGAGAGCATACTGTCTGGGTGCATATGGGCGATACGGCAACTGCTCTGCTCAGGAACATAGGAAACTACAAAAGGTCATGTGCACAGCCCAGAAGCCAACCTTCCATCCATGGACTCCATTTACGCAGCTCACTGCTGCAGAAAAGATGCCAACATTATCAAATACCCATCAAACTCTGGTAACACTACTGCCTTTTCTATCAGACAAAAGATACAGAAGCTGGGACACACGCATCAACAGGTTCAGGAATAGCTTCTTCCCGGTTATTAGACTGATGTATGGACTCTCTAACTTCAAATAATGTTGATCTTGCTAATATTGATCTCACCCAGTACACGCCCTTTGCAACATAATCTGTATGCCTGTGTCTAAGTATATTTCTCACCCGATGATCTTTATGTTCTTGCTTTCTACGATCTGCCTGTACTGCTTGTAAACAGAACTTTTCACTGTACTGAGTTACATGTGACAATAAATAAATCAATCAAATCAAGCTAGGGAGGGATGTAGGGGCTGGAGGAAGTGACCGGGATAGGGAGGGTTGTAGGGGCTGGAGGATGTGACAGGGATAGGGATGTAGGGGCTGGAGGGCGTGACAGGGATAGGGAGGGATGTAGGGTCTGGAGGAGGTGACAGAGATAGGGATGAGTGTAGGGGATAGAGGAGGTGACAGAGATATGGAGAGATGTAGGGGCTGGAGAAGGATACATGGTCATGGAATGTTAAATCTAGAGAGTGATTGCTGAATGCAATTTAGGATACACAGCAGCAGAACTTTAAAGGAACTGAGGATCATGGACGGTAATAGTTGGGAAAGCAGGCAGGATTATCCTGGAATAGTAAAGTGCAGAGATAACGATCACATGGACAGGGTTTCTGCAGCCAACTATTGGAGAGATGTGTTCAGATTTCCTGGGTGGAAGTGAGTTCCTTTGTCCCAATCTTCACTGTTTACAGTCTCATTGGTGCCAAGTGCAAAGGCTGTCAGTGAATGTCAGCAGACTATTTAACTGCAGTGTGCATCATACACAAGCCTGTCCTGAGACTGGAGAGTTCATTAGGAGCAGGAGGTCAGATTAGTAAAACCAGCCTCAACATCACACCTTAATCCAGAGGAACTGAGGCCGACAAACAACTGAGGCAGAGATTTCTCTGGCCTTATTAGATTAAATTTGGAAAAGGGTCCTTCAGCCCAACAAATCCACACCAACCCTCTGAAAAGTAACCCACCCAGCCCCATTCCCTTACCATATATTTACCCTGACTAATGCATCCAACACTATGGGCAATTTAACATGACCAACTCACCTAACCTGCACATCTTTGGATTGTGGGAGGAAACCGGAGCATCTGGAGGAATGCATTTAGCCAAGTCTAATTCTAAAGCGAATTATACAACGAATGGAAGAGCCTTGGGAAGAGTTGATGAGCACAGAGATCTGGGAGTGCAGGTCCATTTTACCCTGAAGGTTGCTGCACAGGTGGATAGAGTGGTCAAGCAGGAATATAGTATGCTTGCCTTCAGTGGACGGGGTATTGAGTATAAGAGCTGGCAAGTCATGTTAAAATTGTACAAAACATTGGTTTGGCTGCATTTAGAATACTGTGTACAGTTCTGGTCGCCACATTACCAAAAAGATGTGGATGCTTTGGAGAGGGTGCAGAGAAGGTTTATAAGGATGTTGCCTGGTATGGACAGTGCTAGCTATGAAGAGAGGTTGAGTAGGTTAGGTTTATTTTCACTAGAAAAGAGGAGATTGAGGGGGGAACCTGATTGAGGTTCTCACCTGTCTAAACCGACAGGTGTAGACAGTACATTTGGATCAGCTCAGGCTTGAAGGGCCTGTTCCTGGACTGTAAATTTTCTTTGTTCTCTTTGTTGACACAGGGAGAATGTGCAAACTCCACACAGTCACCCAAGGCCGGAATCGAACCTGGGTCCCTGGCACTGAGGCAGCAGTGCTAACCACTGAGCCACCGTGCCACTTATGACCGAATTAAATTGTTTGGCGGCCATACCCCTGTCTTGCCCTGTCACTGGCACAGACTTACACTGGAACGGCTGCTTCCTGCTCCCAATGGCGCAATCATTGTGTACATGTTCTCACTGGAGTTTGTGGAGTCTAAGAAGAAAACAACAGAAGCTGAAGGTCACAATGGAGGTGAAGCAGTAACAGTTTGTCAGCATTTTGAAGAACTGATGTTCAAAAAGGTTTCATGTGTAAGATGTGTTCAGAACATAGAACATTACAGCGCACTACAGGCCCTTTGACCCTCAATGTTGCTCCAACCTGTGAAACCAATCTGAAGCCCATCTAACCTACACTATTCTATTCTCATCCACATTTTCATCCAATGTCCATTTAAATGCCCTTAAAGTTGGCGAGTCTACTACTGTTGCAGGCAGTACATTCCACGCCCAACTACTTCCTGAGTAAAGAAACTACCTCTGACATCTGTCCTAAATCTATCACCCCTCAATTTAAAGCTATGTCCCCTCGTGTTAGTCATCACCATCCGAGGAAAAAGGCTCTCCCTGTCCACCCTATCTAACCCTCTGATTATCTTACATGTCTCAACTGTGTCACCTCTCATCCTTCTTCTCTCTAACAAAAACAGCCTAAAGTCTCTCAGCCTTTCGTCATAAGACCTTTCCTCCATACCAGGCAACATCCTGGTAAATCTCCTCTGCACCCTTTCTAAAGCTTCCACATCCTTCCTATAATGTCTGTCCCATCCAGAGCTGTATGAAATGCCCCAAGTGCGGCCGCACTAGCATTTTGTACAGCTGCAGCATGACCTCGTGGCTTCGAAACTCAATCCCTCTACCAATAAAAGCCAACATACCATACGCCTTCTTAACAACTGTATCAACCTGGGTGGAAACTTTCAGGGATCTATGTAAATGGACACTGAGACCTCTCTGCTCATCTACAATACCAAGAATCTTACCATTAGCCCAGTACTGTGCATTCCTGGTGCTCTTTCCAAAGTGAAACATTTCACACTTTTCCACATGAAACTCTATTTGCCACCTCTCAGCCCAGCTCTCATCTTATCTATGTCCCTCTGTAACCTGCAATATCCTTTGGTACTATCCACAACTCCACCAACGTTAGCGCCATCTGCAAATTTACTAACCCATCTTTCTCTGCCCTCATCCAGGTCATTTTTTAAAATGACAAACAGCAGTGGCCCCAAAACAGATCCTTGCAGTACACCACTAGTAACTGAACTCCAAGGTGAACATTTCCCATCAACCACCACCCTCTATCTTCTTTCAACTAGCTAATTTCTGATCCAAGCCACTAAATCACCCTCAATCCCATGCCTCCGTATTTTGTGCAATAGCCTACCATAAGGAACCTTATCAAACACCTTACTGAAATCCATATACACCCCATCAACCACTTTAACCCATTCACCTGTTTGATCACCTTCTCAAAGAACTCAACACGGTTTGTGAGGCACCACCTACCCTTCACAAAACCGTGTTGACTATCCATAATCAACTTATTCCTCTCTAGATGATTATAAATCCTATCTCTTATAACCTTTTCCAACACTTTACCCACAACTGAAGTGAGGCTCACTGGTCTATAATTACCAGGGTTGTCTCTACTCCCCTTCTTGAACAAAGGAACAACATTTGCTATCCTCCAGTCTCCTGGAACTACTCCTGTCGACAATGACAACATAAAGATCAAAGCCAAAGGCTCTGCAATCTCCTCCTCAGCTTCCCAGAGCAGTGTCAACACTTGCTAATGCCCCATTAATGGTACATGTCCTGAGCAATGCCAACACCTCTCACTCAACATGCATCTGAGACCAAGGAGTTTACAGTCGCCTTCCCCCACCCCCAGTGCCCACCCCCTCCCCCAGGCAGAGAGTGAAACAGCTTTGTACTGTCTCTATGTTGATCTGCACAAACCTCAGGCAAACTCAGTGAAAACCAGAAATCTCACCCACAGCCATGGATGGAGAGAGGAAATGTTAGTGTGGTACAGTCAGCAGTGATGGAGAACTTTACTCTGTATCTAACCCTATGCTGTCCCTCTCCTGAGTGTGTTTGATGGAGGACAATGTAGAAGGAGCTTTATATTAGAGACACTGCTTGCCCCCCCAGTCAGTTCTGGTTCCATTGTAATCCTCCCATTCCCCAACCCCGTGCTCACTCTCACCCTCTGGCTGCAACGATTATCGGAGAGAGGCCTCTTACCTGCCGGACTGGGAATGATTGATGTTCCCGGAGGACCACCACCTGGCGCTCCCTGAGAGAGGAAACGTCACATTATTCCAAAGAGACTCGAAAGAGACCCAGGGCTGGACAGCCTGTGGCAGGATGGGCATGTGGTAGGGGGAAGCATGGGGGTGAGGGGGTGTGGGTGTGAGTTCTGACCAGACAAGAGTGGGAATGGGAGTGCACGGCATGGCTGCAGGTTTGGGACAGAGGCAGTGGAGACTAGGGCATAGTTTGTGTGGCTGGAGAGTGAGAGACAAGGGGTGCTCAGGGGGAAGCGGGGGAATTAAAGGAGTGGGGAGGGGGAGGGAGGAGGTGGCAGAAGGTAAAGGGAGAGGGATGGGGAGGGAGAGGCAGTGGGAGAGGTGGAGACGGGAAGGAAGAGAGGGAGGCGGGAGGGAAGGTTACACCTGTCTGTGGTGAGGTGGGGGGGGGGGGGAATACAGGATGCAAGCACCAGCTGGAGGAGAGGCAGAAATGGAGGATGATGGGGAAAGGAGGGGGAGGTTTGGCGAAAGTTTGAAATCAGTTTGATCGACTCACCACATAGCTGCCTGGTGATGACGAGGAATATGGAATCTAGAGCAGAGAGAGAGAAATGATTAATGTTTGATCATTATTAATAACAGGTCAGTCCAGGACAACAGCCAAAGTGTGTAATCTCAAATATTATCCACATCCCTGAATGCTCATCTGCAATATTTTTGTGTGAGATTGGACCTGGAGTACAGGAACTGGTCACAACTGGTAAAAAATACAACTATAATCCTACAGCACGGAGACAGGCCCTTTGGCTCAAACTGGTCCATGCCGACCAAACTGTCCATCCACACTGACCCCATTTCCCTGCACATGGCCCACATTTTTCTAATCCTTTCCTATCCATGTATTTGTCCAAATGCCTTTTCTATAAATGAACTCACCTCAAACACTTCCACTGGCAGCTCATTCCACAAATGTGCTGTGTGTAAAAAGGTCTGTGTGGGTCAGCACGGTGGCTCAGTGGTTGGCACTGCTGCCTCACAACACCAGGGTCCTAGGTTTGATTCTAGCCTCGGGTGACTGTGTGGAGTTTGCACATTCTCCCTGTGTCTGTGTGGGTTTCCTCCGGGTGCTCCGGTTTCCTCCCGTAGTCCAATGATGTGCAGGTCAGGTGAATTGGCCATGCTAAATTGCCCATAGTGTTAGGTGCATTCGGCAGAGGGAAATGGGGCTGGGTGGGTTACTGTTCAGAGAGTCGGTGTGGACTTGTAGGGCCGAAGGGCCTGTTTCCACGCTGTAGGGAATCTAATCTAAACAAGTTGCCCCTCAGGTTCCCTTTTATTTTTTCCCCTCTAACCTTAAACTGATGCCCTCTAGTCCTCGATTTCCCAACCCTGGGAAAAAGCCTGAGTGCATTCATCCTATCCAAACCTCTCAGGATCTTATACACTTCTATAAAATCCTCCCTCAGTCTCCTAAGCGCTAAAGAAAAAAGTCATAACTTGTCCAACCTCTCCCTATAATTCAGACCATTGAATCCTGGCAGCATCCTTGTAAATGTCTTCTGCACTCTTTCCAGTTTAATAGCATCCTTCCTACAGCAAGGTGACTAAAACTGAACACAATACTTCAAGTGCAGCCTCACCAACGTCCTGTATAACTGCAACATAACTTCCCAACCTCTACACTTAATGCCCTGATTGATGAAGGCCAGTGTCCAAAAGTCTTCTTCACACCCTGTCTACCTGGGACTCCGCTGTCAGAGAACCATCCAAGGTCCCTCTGTTCCACTACACTCCTTAAGGCCCTGCCGTTCACCATGAAACTCCTAACTTGATTTGACTTTCCAAAATGCAAGACCTTGTCTATATTAAACTCCATTTTCCATTTCTCGGCCCACTTCCCCAGCTGACCAAGGTCCTGCTGCAATTTCTGATAACCTTCCTCACTGTCCACAGTACTGCCTATTTTAGTGTCATCTGCAAACTTACTAATCCTGCCTTGTACATTCTCATCCAAATCATTGATATAGATAACAAACAGCAATGGCCCCAGCAACAACCGAGGCACTCCAATAGTCACAGGCCTCCAGTCCAACAAACATCCTTCCACTATTACCCTCTGCTTCCTACCATCAAGCCAATTGTGTGTCCAATTTGCCAGCTCTCCCTGGATTCCATGCGATCTAACCTTCCGCTGTGGCCTACCATGTGGAACCTTATCAAAGGCCTTACTTAAATCCATATAGACTACATCTACTGCCCTGCCCTCGTCAACCTTGCCGGCCTCTTCATCAAAGAACTCTGATGAGGCATGATCTCTCACACACAAAGCCATGCTGACTATTCCTAATCAAATCCTGTCTTTCCAAATGGATGTATCTCTTATCTCTCAGAATCTTCTTAAGTAACTTACCTACCATAGACATTAAGTTTACTGATCTATAGTTCCCAGGTTTTTCTTTGCAGCCTTTCTTGAATAAAGGCACAACATTTGCCACCCTCCCATCTTCTGGAACCTCAGCCGTGGCTAACAAGGATGCAAAAATATCAGCCTGGGCCCCCACAATTTCTTCTCTTGCTTCTCGCAGTGTTCTTGAATATATCTGGTCAGGACCAGAAGATTTATCCATCTTCATACATTCTGATACATCCAACACCTCCTCTACTTTGAAATGGACTGTCCCCAAAATATCAGCACTAACTTCCCCAAGTTCCCAAGCCTTCATGTCTTTCTCTATGGTAAACACAGAGGAGAAATATTCATTGAAGACCTTACCCAAGTCCTGCAGTTCCACACATAAATGTCCACCTTGGTTCTTAGAACAAAGAACAAAGAAAATTTACAGCCCAGGAACAGGCCTTTCAGCCCTCCAAGCCTGAGCCGATCCAAACCCACTGTCTAAACCTGTCGGTCAATTCCTAAGCATCTGTATCCCTCTGCTCCCCACCTACTCATGCATCTGTCGAGATGCATCTTAAATGAATCTACCGTGCCTGCCTCTACCACCTCTGCTGGCAATGCGTTCCAAATGACCACCACCCTCTGTGTGAAGTACTTGCCGCGTATATCCCCCTTAAACTTTCCACCTCTCACCTTGCAAGTGTGACCTCTCGTTATTGAATCCTTCACCCTGGGAAAAGGTTTGTCTCTATCCACCCTGTCTATACCCTTCATGATTTTGTAAACCTCAATCAGGTTCCCCCCTCAATCTACTTTTTTCAAATGAAAACAATCCTAACCTACTCAACCTCTCTTCATATCTAGCACCTTCCATACCAGGCAACATCCTCGTAAACCTTCTCTGCACCCTCTCCAAAGGGTCCACATCCTTTTGGTAATGTGGTGAACAGAACTGTACACAGTATTCTAAATGTGGCCGAACCAAAGTCTTGTACAATTTTAACATGACTTGCCAGCTCTTATACTCAATACCCCGTCTGATGAAGGAAAGCATACTATATGCCTTCTTGACCACTCTATCCACCTGTGCAGCCACCTTCAGGGTACAATGGACCTGAACTCCCAGATCTCTCTGCTCATCAACTCTTCCCAAGGCTCTTCCGTTCACTGTATAATTCGCTCTAGAATTAGACTTCCCAAAATGCATCACCTCACATTTGTCTGGATTGAACTCCATCTGCCACTTTTCCACCCAACTCTCCAGTCTATCTATATCCTCCTGTATTCTCTGACAGTCCCTTATGCTTTCTGCTACTCCACCAATCTTTGTGTCATCTGCAAACTTGCTGATCATACCAACAGTGCCCTCTTCCAGATCATTTATGTATATCACAAACAACAGTGGCCCCAGCACTGACCCCTGTGGAACACCACTGGTCACCTTTCTCCATTTCGAGAAACTCCCTTCAACTACTACTCTCTGTCTCCTGTTGCTCAACCAGTTCTTTATCCACCTCGCTAGAACACCCTGCACACCATGTGACTTCACTTTCTCCATTAGTCTACCATGGGGAACCTTAACAAACGCCTTACTAAAGTCCATGTATATGACATCAACAGCCCTTCCTTCATCTATCAACTTGGCCACTTCCTCAAAGAACTCCATTAAGTTGGTAGGGCACAATCTCCTGCACAAAACCATGTTGCCTATCATTGATAAGCCCATTCTTTTCCAAACATAAATTGATTTTATCCCTGATCAAGCAACTTTCCCACCACTGATGTCAGGCTCACTGGTTTGTAGTTACCTGGAATAGGAGAAAGTGAGGACTGCAGATGCTGGAGATCAGAGCTGAAAAATGTGTTGCTGGAAAAGCGCAGCAGGTCAGGCAGCATCCAAGGAGCAGGAGAATCAACGTTTCGGGCATAAGCCCTTCTTCAGGAATGATTCAGCAACACATTTTTCAGCAGTTACCAGGAATATCCCTACTACCCTTCTTGTACAGGGGGACAACGTGAGCAACCCTCCAATCCTCCGGCACCTCACCTGTGTTTAAGGATACTACAAAGATATCTGTCAGGGCCCCAGCTATTTCCTCTCTCACGTCCCTCAGCAACCTGGGATAGATCCCATCCGGTCCTGGGGATTTGTCCACCTTAACAACCTCTAGCCTACCCAACACATCTTCCCGACTTATGCCAACATGATCCGGACTAATCAAACTTCTATCTCTAATCTCAACATTCATCCTGTCCCTCCCCTCAGTGAACACTGATGCAAAGTAATCATTCAGAATCTCACTCATTTTCTCAGGTTCAACACACAGCCTTCCTTCATTATCCTTTAGTGGATCAATCCTTTCTCTAGTTACCCGCTTACTTCTTATATAAGAATAAAATGCTTTGGGATTCTCCTTAATTCTACTCGCTAAAGCTATTTCATGACCCATTTTAGACGCTTGATTCCTTGTTTAAGACTTGTCCTACTCTTCCGATATTCCTCCAGGGCCCATCCTGTTCTTATCTGCCTGGACCTTACGTACGCTTCCCTTTTCCTCTTGGCCAGTTGTACAATTTCTCCTGTCATCCACAGTTCATGAAGCTTGCCTTTCCTATCCTTTGCCTTCAACGGGACATGCCTATCCTGCACAATCTTTAACCTATCTTTGAAAGCCTCCTACATATCAATTGTGAACTTCCCTTTAAACAGCTGTGGCCAACCCACATTCCCAGCTCCTGCCTAATTTTGATATAATTGGGCTTGGCCCAGTTTAGCACTCTTCCCTTAGGACCACTCTCTTCTTTATCTACGAGTATTCTAAAACTTACAAAATTGTGGTCACTGTTCCCAAAGAAAGCCCCACCACAACTTCTACCCCCTGTCCTGGCTCGTTCCCCAGTACCAGATCTTACAAATCCTGCCCCATCCAGATCTCTGACACTAAGTATATCCCAGTCAATGTTGGGAAAATTAAAATCTCCCATCACCACCACCCTGTTGCCTCAACATCTTTCCATAATCTGTTTACCTATTTGTTCTTCTATCTCACGCTCACTGTTGGGAGGCCTGTAATACAGCCCCAACAATGTAACTGCACCCTTCTTATTTCTAAGCTCCACCCATAATGCCTCACTACCCAAGCCCTCCATAGTGTCCTCCTTTAGCACAGCCGTGGTGTCGTCCCTGACCAGCAATGCAACTCCACCCCCCCCCCCCCCCGCCCTCCCCACCTTTACTTCCCTCCCTGTCCTGTCTGAAGCGTCTATATCCAGGAACATTTAGTTGCCAATCATGCTGTTCCTTCAACCAAGTCTCTGTGATCGCAATAATGTCATACTCCCAGGCACCAATCCAAGCCCTAGGTTCATCTGCCTTACCCACTATACTCCTTGCTTTAAAGTAGATGCACTTCAGGCCACCAGTTCTTTTGCACTCACCTGCTCCCTGCCTACTCTCCCCTTTATTAATGCTATCTTCATAATTCTTACAGTCTCCAGTCTCCACCTTACTGCCTACTTGTCTTCCCTTCTAGTTCCCAGTCCCCTGTCACATTAGTTTAAAACCTCCCCAACAGCGGTAGCAAAAACTCCCCCAAGGACATTGGTTCCGGCCTGGTTCAGATGTAGACTGTCCAATTTATAATAGTCCCACCTTCCCCAGAATTGGTCCCAATGTCCAACAAATCTGAACCCCTCCCTCTTACACCATCTCTCAAGCCACGTGTTCATTCTGCTTTTTCTTTCATTTCTACCCTGGCTAGCACGTGGCACTGGGAGTAATCCCGAGATCACTACCTTTGAGAACCTCCCCTTTAACTTCTCTCCTAATTCCCTGAATTCTTCTTTCAGGACCTCATCTTGTTTTTTACTTCTATCGTTGGTGTCTATATGCACCAAGACAACTGGCTGTTCACCCTCCCCTTTTAGAATGCTCTGCAGCCGATCAGTGACATCCCTGACCCGAGCACCTGGGAGGCAACATACCATCTGGGAGTCCCGTTTTCGGCCACAGACCCGCCTATCTACTCCCCTCACAATAGAATCCCCTATGACTGTGGTCCTATGAGTCTTTTTCCTGCCCTTCTGAACAGCAGTGCCCGCCACGGTGCCATGATCTTGACCACTGCTGCCCTCCCCTGGTGAGCCATCTCCCCCAACAGTATCCAAAACGGTATACCTGTTTTGGAGGGAGATGACCCCAGGGGACACCTGCACTGCCTTCCTACTCTTTCTCTGCCTTTTGGTTATCCATTCACTGTCTCCCTCAGCAATTCTAACCTGCGGTGCGACCAATTCAGTAAACGTGCTATCCACGACTTCTTCCGCATTGCGGATGCGCCACAGTGAGTCCATCCACAGCTCCAGAGCCATCACGTGGTCAAACAAGAGCTGCAGCTGGACACACTTCTTGCATGAGTCAGAGTCAGGAACGTCAGACACGTCCCTGAGCTCCCAGATCAAGTAAGAGGCACGTGCCACGGGTCTGAGGTCCCCTGCCATTGTAAGCCTTAGCTTTATATCAACTAACTAAAACCAAACAATGCACTTAAATATATGAAAGAAGAGAAAAGATAAAAAACGTTACCTTACAGAATCTTTATCTTCTGGTTAGAGGAGGGGGCGCGGGAGGGAGATACTACATGTGTAGTATCTTGGGTTTAGCCACTGCCCAAATATATACTAAGTCCTTACCCTCCTGGTCTCCAAGTCCCCTCGGCTGTGTCTCCTGCTGCTCCCGGACAGGAAAAAAGGTACTTGAGGGCTCCTATTCTCTCTCTAGTTATTCTTTTTCCTTTAATATATTAAAGAACCTCTTTGGATCTACCCTAATCCAAGGCTATCTCGTGCCCCCTTTTCGCCCTCCTGATGTCCTTCTTCAGTAAACCCCTGTATCCCCTGTATACCTCCCGGGATTCCCTTGATCCCAGTTGCCTGTGCCTGAGCCACGCCTCAAAGTCTCAATGTCTCTTATCATCCAGGGTTCCCTGCTCCTGCCAACCTTACCCTTCACTCTCACAGGAAGATATGGACCTTGAACTCAAGCTATTTCACTTTTAAAGGTCTCCCACTTGCCAGAGGTCCCTTTGCTTGCAAACAGACTACTCCAACCAACCCCTACAAGCTCTTGTCTAATTCCATCAAAATTTACCTTGCCCCAATTTAGAACTCAAGCCTGTGGACCAGTTTTGTCCCCCTCCATAACTATATTTAAAATTAATAGAACTATGGTCACTGATCCCAAATGCTCCCCACTGACACATCCTTCACCAGTCCTCTCCTATTTCCCAAGAGTAGGTCGGGTTTTGACCCTTCCTGAGTAGGACCCTCTATATACTGCTCAAGGAAACTTTCCTGAACACATTTAATAAATTGCACCCCATGTAAGCCCTTAACGTTCTGGCAGGCCCAGTCTACGTTAGGAAAATTCAAATCCCCAACTGTGACAACCCTCTTGCTCCTGTGTCAATAAATCCACAGAGTTACTGTGCAATTAAATATATTTATTTCCTATTTGACCAGGGGCTGTTGGTCAGCTCTGTTACTCACAGAGTTCGTGTTTGTTGGGTTTGGCCAAGAACGTCCTCCTCCAGGGGCCCTGTAAAACAAACACTACCAAGTGTCAGAGATCACAGGTAATCCCAGAGGATCCCACAACAAAACTCACTGGCTCTGGACTGCAGGAGATTCACACTGAAACAGGATCCACACCAAGACAGTGATCCCCACACAGATGGATCCACACTGACAGAAGATCCACATCTGAGAGGGTACCCATTCAGTGATAGGTACCCACACAGTGAGAGATCTGTACTGTGACAGAGGATCCTCTCTGAGAGGACAGGATCCATCATCATTGTCCTCCTCTCTCAGTCACGACGTTTCCATCATCTTCCTCCAGCTGAGAGCACTCTCCCTCAAACTCCTCTCTTTCTCCTGCTACAAAGCATCAAAAGCCAAATATTTTTCACCTTCACTACCAACAATAAAAGACTAAAACGAGTGACATTGCCACGGCCACATTTCTCTTTGTGGGATTTTGCTGTGCACAAACTGTCAGCCACGACTCCCACATTCCTATAGGTACGTGAGGAGTAAAAGGATGACAAGAGTAGGAATAGGGCCAGTCAAAGACAGAAGTGGAAAGTTGTGTGTGGACCCTGTGGAGATCAGGAGGGGCTAAACAAATATTTCTCATCTGTTTTCACTCAGGAAAAGGAGAATATTGTAGAGAGAAGACTGAGATATGGGTATTAGACTAGAAAGGATTGAGGTTAGTAAGGAGGAAGTGTTATCAATTCTAGAAGGAGTGAAAGTAGATAACCAGTGGGGTGCCACAAGGATCGGTTCTGGTTCCTCTACTTTTTGTCATTTACATAAATGATTTGGATGCGAGCATAAGAGATACAGTTAGTAAGTTTGCAGATGACACCAAAATTGGAGGTGTAGTGGACAGCGAAGAGGGTTACCTCAGATTACAACAGGATCTGGACCAGATGGGCCAATAGACTGAGAAGTGGTAGATGGAGTTTAATTCAGATAAATGCGAGGTGCTGCATTTTGGGAAAGCAAATCTTAACAGGACTTATACACTTAATGGTAAGGTCCTAGGGAGTGTTGCTGAACAAAGAGACCTTGGAGTGCAGGTTCATTGCTCCTTGAAAGTGGAGTCGCAGGTAGATAGGATAGTGAAGAAGGTGTTTGATATGCTTTCCTTTATTGGTCAGAGTATTGAGTACAGGAGTTGGGAGGTCATGTTGCAGCTGTACAGGACATTAGTTAGGCCACTGTTGGAATATTGTGTGCAATTCTGGTCTTCTTCCTATCGGAAAGATGTTGTGAAACATGAAAGGGTTCAGAAAAGATTTACAAGGATGTTGCCAGGGTCGGAAGAATTGAGCTATAGGGAGCGGCTGAACAGGCTGAGGCTGTATTCTCTGGAGCGTCGGAGGCTGAGGGGTGACCTTATAGAGGTTTACAAAATTATGAGGGGCATGGATAGGGTAAATAGGCAAAGTCTTTTCTCTGGGGTGGGGGAGTCCAGAACTAGGAGGCATAGGTTTAGGGTGAGAGGGGAAAGATTTAAAAGAGACCTAAGGGGCAACTTTTTCACACACAGGGTGGTATGTGTATGGAATGAGCTGCCAGAGGAAGTGGTGGGGGCTGGTACAATTGCAACATTTAAGAGGCATTTGGATGGGTATATGAATAGGAAGGGTTTGGAGGGATATGGGCTGGGTGCTGGCAGGTGGGACTAGATTGGGTTGGGATATCTGGTCAGCATGGACGGGTTGGACCAAAGGGTCTGTTTCCATGCTGTACATCTCTATGACTCTAAGTTCCCTGGGCTGAATGGGATTTATCCGAGGATTCTCTGGGAAGCTAGGAAGGAGATGACAGAGCCTTTGGTCTTGATCTTCAAGTTATTGTTGTTGAAGGTTTAGTACCAGAGGACCGGAGGAATGCAAATGTTGTACCCTTGCTCAAGAAGGGCAGTAAAGATGACCCAGGTAATTATAGACCAGTGAGCCTTACATCTGTTGTAGGAAAAGTTTTGGAATTGATTATAAAAGATAGAATTTATAATCATCCAGCAAGCAACAATTTGATTGCAGATAGTCAATATGGTTTCGTCAAGGGCAGGTCGTATCTCACAAACCTCATTGAGTTTTTTGAGAAGGTGACCAAGCATGTAGATGAGGGTAGGGCAATTGACGTGGTGTACATGGACTTCAGTAAAGCCTTTCATAAGGTTCCACATGTTAGGCTGTTGGAGAAAATGCAGAGGCATGGCATTGAGGGTGATTTAACAGTTTGGATTAGAAACTGGCTTTCTCGAAGAAAGCAGTGAGTGGTGGTTGATGGAAAATATTCAGCCTGGAGTCCGGTTACTAGTGGTGTGCCACAAGGATCCGCTTTGGGACCACTGCTGATTGTCATTTTCATAAATGACTTGGACTCAGGAACAGGTGGGTGGGTTAGTAAGTTTGCAGACGACACTAAAGTCAGTGGAGCGGTGGACAGAGTGGAAGAATGTTACAGTTTGTGGGGGACTTGAATAAACAGCAGAATTGGGTTAAAAGGTGGCAAATGGAGTTCAATGCAGATAACTGTGAGGTGATGCACTTTGGGAAGAATAACAGGAAGGCAGAGAGTACTGGGTTGATTGAAAGATTCTTGGTAGTGTGGATGTGCAGAGGGATCTTGGAGTCCATGTACATAGATCCCTTAAAGGTGCCACCCAGGTTGATAGTGCTGTTAAGAAGGCATACGGGGTGTTAGGTTTTATTGGTAGAGGGATTGAGTTCCGGAGCCGTAATGTCATGCTGCAACTATACAAAATGTTAGTGCGGCCTCACTTGGAGTACAGTGTACAGTTCTGGTCACCCCATTACAGGAAGGATGTGGAAACATTGGAAAAGGTGCAGAGGAGATTTACCAGGATGTTGCCTGGTCTGGAGGGAAGTTTTTATGAGGAAAGGCTGAGGGACTTGGGTCTGTTCTCATTGGAGAGAAGAAGGCTAAGAGGGGATTTAATAGAGACATACAAGATGGTCAGAGGATTAGATAGGGTAGATAGTGAGAGTCTTTTTCCTAGGATGATGACGTCAGTCTGTACGAGGGGCATAGCTGCAAATTGAGGGGTGATAGATTTAAGACAGATGACAGAGGCAGGTTCTTTACTCAGAGAGTGGTAAGGGTGTGGAATGCCCTGCCTGCTAATGTAGTTAACTCAGCCACATTAGGGACATTTAAACAATCCTTGGATAAGCACATGGATGATGATGGGATAGTGAAGAGGGATAGGCTTAGATTAGTTCACAGTTTGGCGCAACATCGAGGGTGATGGGCCTGTTCTGTGCTGTACTGTTCTATGTTCTGTGTTCTATGTTCCAACATGATGATACTTTCAAAAGGGCTTTGTTGGCCACCCAGGTGCTTTGGCATGTTCTGAGGTTGTGAAAGGTGCTACAGGATTGTAGGTCATTACTGTTTCTCTTGGTTTTTGCATGAGAACTAAGCACCACTCACATCACATCAAGAGACCATTGGGCCCATCATGTCTGAGACAGCTCTTTACAATCCAAATCAAAGCAAATGAGATTTCACTCTGTATTAGGAACGGACTCAGAAAGGAGGATTTGAGCGAGGTGTTCAACTTCGTGAAGGGTATGAGAGTGGCTTTGTGATTGGTAATCAACATTATCCAGACAGCAGGTTATTGTGGTCAGGAACAGGCTGCCTGAAAGGGTACTGCTGGGGCACTCCCTCAGCACTGACCCTCCGACAGTGCAGCACTCCCTCAGCACTGATCCTCTGACAGTGCGGCACTTCCTCAGCACTGACCCTCCGACAGTGCAACTCTCCCTCAGCACTGACCCTCCGACAATGCAGCACTCCCTCAGCACTGACCCTCCGACAATGCAGCACTCCCTCAGCACTGACCCTCCGACAGTGCAGCACTCCCTCAGCACTGACCCACCGACAGTGCAACTCTCCCACAGCACAGACTCTTTGACAGTGCGGCACTCCCTCAGCACTGACCCTCCGACAGTGCAGCACACCCTCAGCACTGACTCTCCGACAGTGCAGCACTCCCTCAGCACTGACCCTCCGACAGTGCAGCACTCCCTCAGCACTGACCCTCCGACAGTGCAGCACTCCCTCAGCACTGACCCTCCGACAGTGCAGCACTCCCTCAGCACTGACCCTGCGACAGTGCAGCACTCCCTCAGCACTGATCCTCTGACAGTGCGGCACTTCCTCAGCACTGACCCTCCGACAGTGCAACTCTCCCTCAGCACTGACCCTCCGACAATGCAGCACTCCCTCAGCACTGACCCTGCGACAGTGCAGCACTCCCTCAGCACTGACCCTCCGACAATGCAGCACTCCCTCAGCACTGACCCTCCAACAGTGCAGCACTCCCTCAGCACTGACCCACCGACAGTGCAACTCTCCCACAGCACAGACTCTTTGACAGTGCGGCACTCCCTCAGCACTGACCCTCCGACAGTGCAGCACACCCTCAGCACTGACTCTCCGACAGTGCAGCACTCCCTCAGCACTGACCCTCCGACAGTGCAGCACTCCCTCAGCACTGACCCTCCGACAGTGCAGCACTCCCTCAGCACTGATCCTCCGACAGTGCAGCACTCCCTCAGCACTGACCCTCTAACAGTGCAGCACTCCCTCAGCACTGACCCTCCGACAGTGCAGCACTCCCTCAGCACTGATCCTCTGACAGTGCAGCACTCCCTCAGCACTGACCCTCCGACAGTGCAACTCTCCCACAGCACAGACTCTTTGACAGTGCGGCACTCCCTCAGCACTGACCCTCCGACAGTGCAGCACACCCTCAGCACTGACTCTCCGACAGTGCAGCACTCCCTCAGCACTGACCCTCTGACAGTGCAGCATTCCCTCAGCACTGACCCTCCGACAGTGCAGCACTCCCTCAACACTGACCCTCCGACAGTGCAGCACTCCCTCAGCACTGACCCTCCGACAGTGCAGCACTCCCTCAGCACTGACCCTCCGACAGTGCAGCACTCCCTCAGCACTGACCCTCCGACAGTGCGGCGATCCCTCACCACTGACCCTCTGAAAGTGCGGCACTCCCTCAGCACTGACTCTCTGACAGTGCGGCGATCCCTCAGCACTGACCCTCCGAAAGTGCGGCGATCCCTCAGCACTGACCCTCCGAAAGTGCGGCACTCCCTCAGCACTGACCCTCTGACAGTGCAGTACTCCCTCAGCACTGACCCTCCGACAGTGCAGCACTCCCTCAGTACTGACCCTCCAACAGTGCGGCACTCCCTCAGCACTGATCCTCTGACAATGTGGCACTCCCTCAGCACTGACTCTCCGACAGTGCAGTACTCCCTCAGCACTGACCCTCCGACAGTGCAGCACTCCCTCAGCACTGACCCTCCAACAGTGCGGCACTCCCTCAGCACTGACCCACTGACAGTGCGGCACTCCCTCAGCACTGACCCTCCGACAATGCAGCACTCCCTCAGCACTGATCCTCTGACAGTGCAGCACTCCCTCCGCACTGACCCTCCGACAGTGCAACTCTCCCACAGCACAGACTCTTTGACAGTGCGGCACTCCCTCAGCACTGACCCTCCGACAGTGCAGCACACCCTCAGCACTGACCCTCCGACAGTGCAGCGATCCCTCAGCACTGACCCTCCGACAGTGCAGCACTCCCTCAGCACTGACCCACCGACAGTGCAGCGATCCCTCAGCACTGACCCTCCGACAGTGCGGCGATCCCTCAGCACTGACCCTCCGACCGTGCAGCACTCCCTCAGCACTGACCCTCCGACAGTGCAGCACTCCCTCAGCACTGACCCTCTTGACAGTGCAGCACTCCCTCAGTACTGGCTCTCTGACAGTACGGCACTCCCTCAGCACAGACCCTCTGACAGTGCAGCACTCCCTCAGCACTGACCCTCCGACAGTGCAGCACTCCCTCAGCACTGACCCTCCGACAGTGCAGCACTCCCTCAGCACTGACCCTCCGACAGTGCAGCACTCCCTCAGCACTGACCCTCCGACAGTGCAGCACTCCCTCAGCACTGACCCTCCGACAGTGCGGCGATCCCTCAGCACTGACCCTCTGAAAGTGCGGCACTCCCTCAGCACTGACCCTCTGACAATGTGGCACTCCCTCAGCACTGACTCTCCGACAGTGCAGTACTCCCTCAGCACTGACCCTCCGACAGTGCAGCACTCCCTCAGCACTGACCCTCCAACAGTGCGGCACTCCCTCAGCACTGACCCACTGACAGTGCGGCACTCCCTCAGCACTGACTCTTTGACAGTGCAGCACTCCCTCAGTACTGACCCTCCGACAGTGCGGCACTCCCTCAGCACTGACCCTCTGACAGTGCGGCGCTCCCTCAGCACTGACTTTCTGACAGTGCGGCACTCCCTCAGCACTGACCCTCCGACCGTGCAGCACTCCCTCAGCACTGACCCTCCGACAGTGCTGCACTCCCTCAGCACTGACCCTCTTGACAGTGCAGCACTCCCTCAGCACTGACCCTCCGACAGTGCAGCACTCCCTCAGCACTGACCCTCTTGACAGTGCAGCACTCCCTCAGCACTGACCCTCTTGACAGTGCAGCACTCCCTCAGCACTGACCCTCTTGACAGTGCAGCACTCCCTCAGCACTGACCCTCTTGACAGTGCAGCACTCCCTCAACACTGACCCTCCGACAGTGCAGCACTCCCTCAGCACTGACCCTCCAACAGTGCGGCACTCCCTCAGCACTGACCCTCCGACAGTGCAGCACTCCCTCAGCACTGACCCTCCGACAGTGCGGCGATCCCTCACCACTGACCCTCTGAAAGTGCGGCACTCCCTCAGCACTGACCCTCTGACAGTGCGGCGATCCCTCAGCACTGACCCTCCGAAAGTGCGGCGATCCCTCAGCACTGACCCTCCGAACGTGCGGCACTCCCTCAGCACTGACCCTCTGACAGTGCAGTACTCCCTCAGCACTGACCCTCCGACAGTGCAGCACTCCCTCAGTACTGACCCTCCAACAGTGCGGCACTCCCTCAGCACTGATCCTCTGACAATGTGGCACTCCCTCAGCACTGACTCTCCGACAGTGCAGTACTCCCTCAGCACTGACCCTCCGACAGTGCAGCACTCCCTCAGCACTGACCCTCCAACAGTGCGGCACTCCCTCAGCACTGACCCACTGACAGTGCGGCACTCCCTCAGCACTGACCCTCCGACAATGCAGCACTCCCTCAGCACTGATCCTCTGACAGTGCAGCACTCCCTCCGCACTGACCCTCCGACAGTGCAACTCTCCCACAGCACAGACTCTTTGACAGTGCGGCACTCCCTCAGCACTGACCCTCCGACAGTGCAGCACACCCTCAGCACTGACCCTCCGACAGTGCAGCGATCCCTCAGCACTGACCCTCCGACAGTGCAGCACTCCCTCAGCACTGACCCTCCGACAGTGCAGCGATCCCTCAGCACTGACCCTCCGACAGTGCGGCGATCCCTCAGCACTGACCCTCCGACCGTGCAGCACTCCCTCAGCACTGACCCTCCGACAGTGCAGCACTCCCTCAGCACTGACCCTCTTGACAGTGCAGCACTCCCTCAGTACTGGCTCTCTGACAGTACGGCACTCCCTCAGCACAGACCCTCTGACAGTGCAGCACTCCCTCAGCACTGACCCTCCGACAGTGCAGCACTCCCTCAGCACTGACCCTCCGACAGTGCAGCACTCCCTCAGCACTGACCCTCCGACAGTGCAGCACTCCCTCAGCACTGACCCTCCGACAGTGCGGCGATCCCTCAGCACTGACCCTCCGAAAGTGCGGCACTCCCTCAGCACTGACCCTCTGACAATGTGGCACTCCCTCAGCACTGACTCTCCGACAGTGCAGTACGCCCTCAGCACTGACTCTCCGACAGTGCAGCACTCCCTCAGCACTGACCCTCCAACAGTGCGGCACTCCCTCAGCACTGACCCACTGACAGTGCGGCACTCCCTCAGCACTGACTCTTTGACAGTGCAGCACTCCCTCAGTACTGACCCTCCGACAGTGCGGCACTCCCTCAGCACTGACCCTCTGACAGTGCGGCGCTCCCTCAGCACTGACTTTCTGACAGTGCGGCACTCCCTCAGCACTGACCCTCCGACCGTGCAGCACTCCCTCAGCACTGACCCTCCGACAGTGCAGCACTCCCTCAGCACTGACCCTCTTGACAGTGCAGCACTCCCTCAGCACTGACCCTCCGACAGTGCAGCACTCCCTCAGCACTGACCCTCTTGACAGTGCAGCACTCCCTCAGCACTGACCCTCTTGACAGTGCAGCACTCCCTCAGCACTGACCCTCTTGACAGTGCAGCACTCCCTCAGCACTGACCCTCTTGACAGTGCAGCACTCCCTCAGCACTGACCCTCCGACAGTGCAGCACTCCCTCAGCACTGACCCTCCAACAGTGCGGCACTCCCTCAGCACTGACCCACTGACAGTGCGGCACTCCCTCAGCACTGACTCTTTGACAGTGCAGCACTCCCTCAGTACTAACCCTCCGACAGTGCGGCACTCCCTCAGCACTGACCCTCTGACAGTGCGGCGCTCCCTCAGCACTGACTTTCTGACAGTGCGGCACTCCCTCAGCACTGACCCTCCGACCGTGCAGCACTCCCTCAGCACTGACCCTCCGACAGTGCAGCACTCCCTCAGCACTGACCCTCTTGACAGTGCAGCACTCCCTCAGCACTGACCCTCCGACAGTGCAGCACTCCCTCAGCACTGACCCTCTTGACAGTGCAGCACTCCCTCAGCACTGACCCTCTTGACAGTGTGGCACTCCCTCAGCACTGACCCTCTGGCAGTGCAGCACTCCTTCAGTACTGTGCACAGCGGGGGAGGTGGGGCGGGTGAAGGGTCAGTGAGCTCCTGAGGTTGGATATGAATCGTGTACTGCTAACTGACTCTCTGCTGCAGTATACAGCAGGATGTGAGGATGTGGGTCCAAATGGATCATTCTATCAAGGAGATAGCAGGTGTGCTGGGCCAAATGGACTTGCCCTATCCCGATGATGTCTCTGTTTATCCCACTCCTGTAATCTGTCAGCAAATGGAACTGAAGAGACTGCGCCCCAACTATTAGGACTACATGCTCAAACACCAACAGCTCAATAAGATGGATATCCAATTGGAAAGCTTACATATTCATTCCCAGCATTCCGTGGCCTCCAAGGGAGTTTGGTGGAGGTAGCATTGTTCCTCCATAACTCTGTAGGAGAAAGGGAAAGCAGATCAGAGTTGGTGAACATTCGGGAGAAATCCAGGCACCATCAGGGACAGAACATGGGGTCAGCCAATTAGCACACAGGAAGGTGGTCTTTACCCCTTTGTATTGCCCCAGCTGAGGCTAGTGCCGACAGAAAGCTGTATATTTGTGACTGAGTCATGGGGTAGCAGCATAACCCAAGAGACTGTGGAAGAATGGCCTCCTCAGGGTATTGCAATGCATAATAGAGTCACAGATTGCCCTGGCACATAAGGAGACCATTCGGCCCATTGTCCAGTGCAGTGTCCACAATAGGTGAGCCCCAGTGGGTGTCACCTGCTGACTCCACCCCTGATAGTTTACAAGAACCAATCCAGGACCAGCCTGAGCTGCAACATGGAGAACGATCAGCTCCTGGAGAATCCCCTTGGCCACTCCTGATGGACCGAATGGTTCCAAAACTCACAACACAATGGGGATACCATGTAGAAACTGGGGACAGGATTAATGTGGGAGTAGCAGGAATAGCCACATCCCAGATCAGATTAATTCATGCTGCAATGTCACTCATTCTGAATCTCAGAACCTCTATCTCTGGGTCAATGGCTGTGGTCACTTACCTGTGGCCCGAGGCTGTGGTCACCTACCTGTGGCCCAAGGCTAGCAAGACCACGGGGAGCACTCATTCTCTGTATCGGACCAGCCACACCCAGAGGCCCTGGTTTAGAGACAGACAAATCCACATCAGCAATACAAGCCCACACCGAGGGCCCTCAGTAAACACTGACACACACACCCCCTCCCCAGGGCCCCCAGTAAACACTGACACACTCCTCCCCTCCCCAGGGACCCCTGTAAATACTGACACACTCCCCCTTCCCCAGGGACCCCTGTAAACCCTGACACACTCCCCCCTCCCCAGGGACCCCTGTAAATACTGACACACTCCCCACCTCCCCAGGGACCCCTGTAAATACTGACACACTCCCCCCTCCCCAGGGACCCCTGTAAATACTGACACACTCCCCCCTCCCCAGGGACCCCTGTAAACACTGACACATTCCCCCTCCCCAGGGACCCCTGTAAGCACTGACACACTTCCCCCTCCCCAGGGACCCCATAAACACTGACACACTCCCCCGCCTCCCCATGGACCCCTGTATATACTGACACATTCCCACCTCCCCAGGTACCCCTGTAAACACTGACACACTACCCCCTCCCCAGGGACCCCAGTAAACCCTGACACACTCCCCCCTCCCCAGGGACCCCTGTAAATACTGACACACTCCCCCCTCCCCAGGGACCCATGTAAATACTGACACACTCCCCCCTCCCCAGGGACCCCTGTAAACACTGACACACTCCCCCCTCCCCAGGGACCCGTGTAAACACTGACACACTCCCCCCTCCCCAGTGACCCGTGTAAACACTGACACACTCCCCCTCCCCAGTGACCCGTGTAAACACTGACACACTCCCCCCTCCCCAGGGACCCGTGTAAACACTGACACACTCCCCCCTCCCCAGGGACCCCTGTAAATACTGACACACTCCCCCCTCCCCAGGGACCCATGTAAATACTGACACACTCCCCCCTCCCCAGGGACCCCGGTAAACACTGACACACTCCCCCCTCCCCAGGGACCCGTGTAAACACTGACACACTCCCCCCTCCCCAGTGACCCGTGTAAACACTGACACACTCCCCCCTCCCCAGGGACCCCGGTAAACACTGACACACTCCCCCCTCCCCAGGGACCCGTGTAAACACTGACACACTCCCCCCTCCCCAGTGACCCGTGTAAACACTGACACACTCCCCCTCCCCAGTGACCCGTGTAAACACTGACACACTCCCCCCTCCCCAGGGACCCGTGTAAACACTGACACACTCCCCCCTCCCCAGGGACCCGTGTAAACACTGACACACTCCCCCCTCCCCAGGGACCCGTGTAAACACTGACACACTCCCCCTCCCCAGGGACCCCTGTAAACACTGACACACTCCCCCCTTCCCCAGTGACCCCGTAAACCCTGAGACATTCCCCCCCTCCCCAGGGACCCCTGTAAACACTGACACACTCCCCCCTCCCCAGGGACCCCTGTAAATACTGACACACTCCCCCCTTCCCCAGGGACCCCTGTAAGCACTGACACACTTCCCCCTCCCCAGGGACCCCATAAACACTGACACACTCCCCCGCCTCCCCATGGACCCCTGTATATACTGACACATTCCCCCCTCCCCAGGTACCCCTGTCAACACTGGCACACTCCCCCCCTCCCCAGGTACCCCCGTAAACCCTGATACACTCCCCCCTCCCCAGGGACCCCTGTAAATACTGACACACTCCCCCCTCCCCAGGGACCCATGTAAATACTGACACACTCCCCCCTCCCCAGGGACCCCTGTAAATACTGACACACTCCCCCCTCCCCAGGGACCCCTGTAAATACTGACATACTCCCCCCTCCCCAGGGACCCCTGTAAACACTGACACTAGTCTGTATAATTGATGTGGCGTCTGTGGGTCCTGGACGGTTTGATTGTCCTGCCCATACACCGATGGCCCACCTCCAGCAGGTGCGATCCAGATACAACCAGACTGTGCACCGAGCAGGAACAAGGAGACGGTGAGAATGGGACCACCATCCCTCGGAGTGTTGATGTCCCCCACCCATGGGAAGTATCCACTGCTGGGAAGGAGGTTAGTCAAGGAGGGGTATCAAGTGGGCAGGGGTGGGGTGGTCTCAGGTTTGGCAAGCCGGGCAGAGACAAACAAAGTGTGGGTGGTATCATCATGGAAGCTGCCTGTGATGCCCACAGTGTACTCTCTGAAAAGCACCCTGAGCCCATCCTCCACTCCCACGTCTTTCAAACCCACTGCCCTTGTCCCCATCCCCACCCTGCCCAGTGTGTTATTCTCATGTTCTGCACCTCACATTTCCTCGCTCTCTCTCTCTCTCACTATATGGGTCTCTGAATTCTGTACAACCTGCAGGATCTCAGGATTCATTGCAATGCCCTTCCAAGCACACTGATAGGAAGAGAATAGTTTTTCAGACTGGAGGCCTGTGACCAGTGGAGTGCCACAAGGATCGGTGCTGGGCCCTCTACTTGTTGTCATTTACATAAATGATTTGGATGTGAGCATAAGAGGTACAGTTAGTAAGTTTGCAGATGACACCAAAATTGGAGGTGTGGTGGACAGCGAAGAGGGTTTCCTCAGATTACAACAGGATCTGGACCAGATGGGCCAATGGGCTGAGAAGTGGCAGATGGAGTTCAATTCAGATAAATGTGTGGTGCTGCACTTTGGAAAAGCAAATCTTAGCAGGACTTATACACCTAATGGTAAGGTCTTAGGGAGTGTTGCTGAACAAAGAGACCTTGGAGTGCAAGTTCATAGCTCCTTGAAAGTGGAGTCACAGGTAGATAGGATAGTGAAGAAGGTGTTTGGTATGCTTTCCTTTATTGGTCAGAGCATTGAGTACAGGAGTTGGAAGGTCATGTTGCGGCTGTACAGGACTTTGGTTAGGCCACTGTTGGAATATTGCGTGCAATTCTGGTCTCCTTCCTATCGGAAAGGTGTTGTGAAACTTGAAAGGGTTCAGAAAAAATTTACAAGGATGTTGCCAGGGTTGGAGTATTTGAGCTATTGGGAGAGGCTGAACAGGCTGGGGCTGTTTTCTCTGGAGTGTCGGAGGCTGAGGGGTGACCTTATAGAGGTTTATAACATCATGAGGAGCATGGATAGGATAAATAGACAAAGTCTTTTCCCTGGGGTGGGGGAGTCCAGAACTAGAGGGCATAGGTTTAGGGTGAGAGGGGCAAGATATAAAAGAGACCTAAAGGGCAACTTTTTCACACACAGGGTGGTACGTGTATGGAATGAGCTGCCAGAGGATGTGGTGGAGGCTGGTACAGTTGCAACATTTAAAAGGTATTTGGATGGGTATATGATTAGGAAGGGTTTGGAGGGATATGGGCCGGGTACAGGCAGGTGGGACTAGATTGGGTTGGGATATCTGGTCGGCATGGACGGGTTGGACCGAAGGGTCTGTTTCCATGCTGTACATCTCTATGACTCTATAAGTGACCGACTGATCACAGTGATCACTCTCCATCACAAGGTATAGGTTGGTTGAGATTCCCTGAACAGGGAGAGATTTCCGAACCACTGATCTGAGGTCAGTCTGCCCTTTCTGAGCTCACTGGACCAATCACACATCAGTCCCCAGTAACACAGATCCCAGATCCCAAAATAACTGGGAGATGGATAAAGATGGAGCAGTTGCCACCGTCTCTGGGGAATCTGATTGAAATATTGTTTGTGGTTTCTCTGTTGGGGTACAGTTACATTCTCCCCTTCGATTGTCCTGCACACAGTGAGAAACTGTAATGTCAACACCACATGCAGCGCTAGTACATTGTTACTGGACAGAGGCAGCACAACTCCCACACCCCAAACCCAACCATTACCTGACATTCACCCTCCCTAACACCTTCACCCAATCCCCACCCTCACACCCACCCCTTCCCCCCACTCATCACCCTCACTCCCACCCCTTCCCACCACCAGCCCCTCCCCCACCTCGTCGTGGGCCCGGAGAGGATCACTTGGATCAGTCCCAGGGAACATTAAGAAGATGGGTGTCAGTCATGAGTGTAAGATGTGAGGTCCCCGCTCTCTTATGCTAACCTTGCTGCCTGGTGGTCTCCAAGGTGTTCGGTAACAGGGACTGTGAGCCTGGGACTCCAGCAGGTGGCTGCGGGGATAAAACAACATCAGGCCGGTTACCATGGAGTATTCCACCCCCATTCCCACTCCCCTCCCACTCATCCTCGCCCCAACCAGCTCCCACCCCCCTCAGGGTCCTTCCACTCCCTGTCTGTTCCTTCCTGTACCACCTCTGTCTCACTGTGGGTATCATCCTGAAGAATTGTGACATGGTGAGGAAGATAATAACCATTTGGTTTACACCCTGACACAATACAGTTGTCAAATGTGTTCACCAGCCCCTGTTGTTCCTGTGCCCCTCCCGCATGTGGATGGGGTGGGGAGTCTCTGTAGCTGGGGCCCAGGTCAGTTGCTGCCTGGTGTTGTTTCTCTGGTACGGGCTGTATCTGCTGAATGGACATGATGCTGGACCAGGAGCCTCCTACATCAAGTGTCTGTTCCCCAGCTTCCAATCACCTGCTCCCTCACCATCACTAACTTCACAATAAATAACAGATAAAGAGAAGTCTTTATCTGGAGGGAGTGGGTATCAGTGGATAGTTGATATTTATTGCTGGTCTCTATTCACTGGGAACTATAGTGATTGTAATGAGGTCAGTCAGGTGGCCTTCATACAGTATGAGTACCTAGACTGAGGCCGCTAATCTGGTCCAATCAGGGAGCCCTGGCTGACAGATATAAACAGGAGTGTCAGGCATCCGGTCCACTCTGAGAGCTGGCTCTGAGGGAGCTGGGTCAGTGTCAAGGAATTCCCACATATAAATAAAGGGTGACTTGGTGATGGGATACTGGCCTCTGTGGAGCTTTTCAGTGGTGATGTGAGCAAAGCATGCTCCTGAAGAAATTTGCTCGTAACAGTCACCTTTGAGTTGGAGTAAGCATTCTGGCATCATGCTGTTATATAAAAAAACAGGAGTATCAGGCATCCTGTTCACTCTGAGAGCTGGCTCTGAGGGAGCTGGGTCAGTGTTAAGAACTCTCCACGTGTAAATAAAGGATGACTTAGTGACTGGATACCAACCCCTGTGGAGTTGTTTCACATCTGTCTTGAAAATTTCAATTTATCCTCAGCATTTACAGCAGTTTCAGGCAGAGAATTCCAGTTTTCCACTACTCCTCTTGTGTAAAATTGCTTCTTTATTTCATGCCTGACTGCCTGAGCTGCAATTGTTGACTTTTACTTTATTCCTGGATCCTCTAACTGAAAAAAAATAAACAAGAATGTCAGAGGTTCTGTTCACACTGAGAGCTGGCTCTGAGGGAGCTGGGTCAGTGTCAAGTACGATCCATGTGTAAATGAAAGGTGACTTGGTGACGGAATACCAGCCTCTGGAGTTATCTCAGTCACGGTTTTGAACTCCTGACAATGGCTTTGGTCTGAGGGAGTGTCTGCTGGGCCAGTTCCTTACACAGTTGTGCATTAACCTTCTTGGTATGGGGACTGGAGTCACATACAAGGTCTGACTGAGGATGGACAGCAGCTCTCCTCTCCCTAAATCACAACCTGTCAACCAGACTCTTTTTAACCACATTCCAACCGGCTTATTCTCACGTTTTCTTGGAGCAGATTTTAAAAACTGAATTCAAATTCCCAACCTGCCACAATGCGGTTGAATCTCATGTTTCTCTGGACTATTGTCCCTTCAACGGAAACACAGAACCACCAGACCCCAATTTTAATTTTTGACATACATTATATATTTGTAAAAGGAACGTATGCAGGATCTGGGGGGAGCAGCAGGAGGAAAGGGAGCAGTTGGAACGACCTCTCACAGAGCGAGCACAGGGGGGATGGGTTGAATGGCCTCCACATTCTGACGATTGGGTGTTAACTAGAATGTAGCAGCTTCACCAGAACCAGGGAATGCCCAGATATGTGCCAGGCCCAATACTGCATCGATCAATCTGAACCATCTCCCGGATAGAGGGAAATATCTCAAAGCTGAAACCCAAATGAGTGGCAAGTCCTCCGCAATAAAAACCCCACCGTAATAAACCCCACCCTGATAAACCCCACTCTGATAAACCCCACTCTGATAAACCCCACCGTAATAAACCCCACTCTGATAAACCCCACTCTGATAAACCCCACTCTGATAAACCCCACCGTAATAAACCCCACTCTGATAAACCCCACTCTGATAAACCCCACTCTGATAAACCCCACTCTGATAAACCCCACCGTAATAAACCCCACCGTAATAAACCCCACTCTGATAAACCCCACCGTAATAAACCCCACCGTAATAAACCCCACTCTGATAAACCCCACTCTGATAAACCCCACCGTAATAAACCCCACTCTGATAAACCCCACTCTGATAAACCCCACCGTAATAAACCCCACCGTAATAAACCCCACCCTGTTAAACCCCACCCTGATAGACCCCACCCTGATAGACCCCACTCTGATAAACCCCACCCTGTTAAACCCCACCCTGTTAAACCCCACCCTGATAGACCCCACCCTGATAGACCCCACCGTAATAAACCCCACTCTGATAAACCCCACTCTGATAAACCCCACCGTAATAAACCCCACTCTGATAAACCCCACTCTGAGAAGCCCCACCTGCTAAACCCCACTCTGTTAAACCCCACTGTGATAAACCCCACCGTAAAAAAACCACACCCTGAGAAGCCCCACTCTGAGAAGCCCCACCTGATAGACCCCATCCTGATAAACCCCACCCTGATAAACCCCACCCTGATAAACCCCACCGTAATAAACCCCGCTCTGATAAACCCCGCTCTGATAAACCCCACTCTGATAAACCCCACCCTGATAAACCCCACCCTGATAGACCCCACCCTGATAGACCCCACCCTGATAGACCCCACCCTGATAGACCCCACCCTGATAGACCCCAACCTGATAGACCCCACCCTGATAGACCCCGCTCTGATAAACCCCGCTCTGATAAACCCCACCCTGATAAACCCCACCCTGTGAAACCCCACCGTAATAAACCCCACTCTAATAAACCCCGCTCTGATAAACCCCACTCTGATAAACCCCACCCTGATAGACCCCACCCTGATAGACCCCACCCTGATAGACCCCGCTCTGATAAACCCCACCCTGATAAACCCCACCCTGTGAAACCCCACTGCGATAAACCCCACCCTGATAAACCCCACCCTGATAAACCCCACCCTGAGAAGCCCCACTCTGAGAAGCCCCACCTGATAGACCCCATTCTGTTAAACCCCACCCTGATAGACCCCACCCTGATAAACCCCACTCTGATAAACCCCACCCTGATAAACCCCACTCTGATAAACCCCACCCTGATAAACCCCACCCTGATAAACCCCACTCTGATAAACCCCACCGTGATAAACCCCACCGTAATAAACCCCACTCTGATAAACCCCACAGTAATAAACCACGCCCTGAAAAACCCCACTGCGATAAACTCCACCGTGATAAACCCCACTCTGTAAACCCCACCCTGATTAACCCCACCCTGATTAACCCTGCCCTGATAAACCCCACCCTGATTAACCCCACCCTGATTAACACTGCCCTGATAAACCCCGCCCTGATAAACCCCGCCCTGATTAACCCCGCCCTGATTAACCCCGCCCTGATTAACCCCACCCTGATTAACCCCACCCTGATTAACCCCGCCATGATAAAATCCACTCTGATAAACCCCACTGCGATAAACCCCACTCTGATAAACCCCACCATGATAAACCCCTCCCTGAAAACCCCACTACGATAAACCCCGCCCTGATAAGCCCCACCCTGATAAGCCCCGCCCTGATAAACCCCACTGCGATAAACCCCACCCTGATAAACCCCACTGTGATATACCCCGCCCTGACAAACCCCACCCTGATAAACCCCACTGCAATAAACCACACTGCAATAAACTCCGTCCTGATAAACCCCACCCTGATAAACCCCACTACACTGTTGGAAGATCCACTCTTCAGTTTGTTTGATTCTAACCCTCTGTACTTACCTGTGCTGACATTCGGAGGGCGGAGCGAGGGCCGCTCGGGTATCGAGGTGACATGAATGGCTAGTAGGGACAAAAAGAAAGCAATCACATTACAGTGCAGTACAGGCCCTTCAGCCCTCCAACACAGGCCTCAACTCACATCCAGGCACAGAGAGTCTCCCTGAAAACTGACAACTGCAGGACACAGCAAGGCAGACCTGCAGAGAGCTCAGGGCATTGATCTCGTACCATCGATCAAATAACTCTCTGTAATATCACACTACACTCACTCGCAACATCCCTTTCATCAAACACTCCCAGGACAGGGACAGCGCGGGGTTAGATACAGAGTAAAGCTCCCTCTACACTGTCCCCATCAAACACTCCCAGGACAGGGACAGCGCGGGGTTAGATACAGAGTAAAGCTCCCTCTACACTGTCCCCATCAAACACTCCCAGGACAGGGACAGCACGGGGTTAGATACAGAATAAAGCTCCCTCTACACTGTCCCCATCAAACACTCCCAGGACAGGGACAGCATGAGGTCAGATACAGAGTAAAGCTCCCTCTACACTGTCCCCATGAAACACTCCCAGGACAGGGACAGCGCAGTGTTAGATACAGAGTAAGATTCTCTCTACAGTGTGTTGATTGGATTCTGATTATACAACTCATCTATTAAAGATGTCAAAAGCTGTAAAATGGATCATAATTCACTGGCCTTGGCTCCTGGTAACCTGCCTTCAAACTTTCAACTTCCCCAGTCTCCATCTAACCTGCTTTCTCAGGAGAAAAATTCCACATTTCCAAATCCAACCCAGGGAGGGTCTGGCCAGGGTGCACATGGAGAGGATATTACCTCACATTGGGGCATTTAGAACTGAAGGCACTGTTTAAAAATCAGAGGATGTCCGTTTAAGACAAACAATGGGAAATTATTATCTCAGGATCATGAGTCTTTAGAATGCACTTTTCAAAAGGTAAGGAAGCAGATTGAGTGAATATTTTGAAGGTAAATAGAGATTTTTACTAAGCAAGGCGGGGTGAAAGGTTATCCGGCTAGATAATATTGTGGAGTAACAAGACTCTTACTGAATGGAATAGCAGCAGGTCCAAAGGGCTGAGTGACTTTCTCCTAACTCATGTTTGTCTGTGCACTCCCTGGTCTACGTGAGGCTGCCACTCCGGAATGGTCTGTGCCTGGATTTTCAGGTTTTGCATCTTGTTCAGGAGCCCCCCCATCCCGTCCCACCCTCATCAGAGGCAACTGTATCTCTCCATTGTCCACAGATACCCTGAATCTGGCAAGTAACGGCCTGGAATTACCCCCACAACCCCCTCTGCACTACCCCCCCAACCCGCTAAGCCTTCGGACCTCATGGTCCATCACTCCCCTCCGTGAGCTGACCACCCCCCACTTCCCGTTCCATCCTGAGGGTCTGCCCAGTTCATTGCCCAGCCCCCTCCCCATTGGGAATGGGTGCCCTTTGCCTCGCAATGTTGCTCTGCACTTACCTGAGTGTGGGGGCCCATGCTGGGGTTGTGTGGGGGGGGCTGCGTGTGGGCAGGTGGCTGTGATCCAGGGGGCCCCTAAAACAGAAAAGAAACAAAATGATGAGTGGACAGACATTCAAATGCTCCTCACTGTGCAGAATGATGGCTGGAGAGTGAGAGACTGGGGCTGAGTGAACCAGGTTTTCAAAGAGCTAGCATATTCACAATGGGCTGAATGGACTGGCTCAGTACAAGGAGAATCTCAGCCACAACAGGGGACTACACAGCCCGAACTGGCCTCAGCTCCCCAGGGTCGGCAGGTCAACAGCAGCTTCAATATCATCACTTCACCAAATCCCATGACCACAGTCCTGAGTACCCAACCCCTGACCCTTGACCCCTGACCCCAGTCCTGGTGGAACATGCCTGCATGTGAAGCCAGGAATCCAGCCTGAATCTGTGGAACTGAATGTTAGTGCACACCCAGGAGAGAGAGCAGGACACTGTCAGCTATGACAGCAGGATTCAACCGAACAGCATCAGAAAGTGGTTTGTTACCTGAAAGGAAAGGACACGGGATACCCTGCAGTTCCCAGAAACTAGCCAAGTCAGTGCAAAGGTTCCAGGAATTTCAAACGGAAATTCTGTCCAGAACAAATGTACTTTCTGTGATACTTTGAGGAGTTCTAACAAAAGTTACTTTCTCAAACATTACGTATACCTGGTTTATATGCCATTTCACATCTGTGACAACACATTGTCTGGAAATGTCATGGAGACATAATCGATTGAAACATTCAAGAGGGACCTTTGCTGATTATCTGGGTAAGAATCGTTATGGGGTGGGGGGGGGGGGGAAGGAAGGAGATTGGCACAAGGTGATGATGTTCATTGGAAATGCTGAAAGGCCTCTTTCTGTTGTCACAACGCGGAGGTCGAACCCCTCTGTTAATTAAAACCAAACACCCAGAAAAGCTTGCCTTGCCTCGTATATCTGATAAAATGTGAGTAAAACCTGATTTCCACTATTTAAAGAAAAATAAAAATGTTTTAACTCTAATAGTGAACACTAAACTTTTCACAAATCCAAGCTCCCTTTTTGTTAACTGCTTATTATCTGACTCCAACTTGATAAAAATGCTGTTCCAAAAACACATTTATTAAACATTACATTAACTTAATCTCAAGTCCATGCAGTCTCTGCCTTCTCCACTGTCTTCAATCTTCCGTATGATCTCCCTGGGTCATCTTCTTTCTTTTTACTGCCAAATATGTTTCACATGAAAAGATATCTTTGATAGAGAGTGTTTTCTAATTTCAGAACATACAAAGAGAACAAAGAATAAAAGAAAAAAGAAAGTTTACAGCCCAGGAACAGGCCCTTCGGCCCTCCAAGCCTGAGCTGATCCAAATCTACTTCTAAACCTGTCGGTCAATTCCTAAGCATCTGTATCCCTCTGCCCCCCCCCCCCCCCCACCTCTACATGCATCTGTCCAGACGCATCTTAAATGAATCTACCGTGCCTGCCTCTACCACCTCTGCTGGCAATGCGTTCCAGACGCCCACCACCCACTGTGTGTGAAATACTTGCCGTGTGTATCCCCCTTAAATTTTTCACCTCTCACCTTGAAAGTGTGGCCTCTCGTTATTTAATCCCTCACCCTGGGAAAAAGCTTATCTCTATCCACCCTGTCTATACCCTTCATGATTTCATTAACCTCAATCAGGTCCCCCCTCAATCTCCTTTTTTCTAATGAAAATAAACCTAATCTACTCAACCTCTCTTCATAGCTAGCACCTTCCATACCAGGCAACATCCTCATAAACCTTCTCTGCACCCTCTCCAAAGCATCCACATCCTTTTGGTAATGTGGCGACCAGAACTGTACACAGTATTCTAAATGCGGCCAAACCAATGTCCTGTATAATGTTAACATGACCTGCCAGGTCTTATACTCAGTACCCCGTCCGATGAAGGCAAGCATACCATATGCCTTCTTGACCACTCTATCCACCTGTGCAGCAACCTTCAGGGTACGATGGACCTGCACTCCCAGATCTCTCTGCTCATCAACTTTTCCCAAGGCTCTTCCGTTTACTGTATAATTCGCTCTAGAATTAGACTTCCCAAAATGCATCACCTCACATTTGCCTGGATTGAACTCGATCTGCCACTTTTCCGCCCAACTCTCCAGTCTATCTATATCCTCCTGTATTCTTTGACAGTCCCTTATGCTTTCTGCTACTCCACCAATCTTCATGTCATCTGCAAACCTGCTGATCATACCAACCGTGCCCTCTTCCAGATCATTTATGTATATCACAAACAACAGTGGACTCAGCACTGACCCCTGTGGAACACCACTATCTACTGTTGCTCAACCAGTTTTTTATTCACCGAGCTAGAACACCCTGCACACCATGTGATTTCACTTTCTCTATTAGTCTACCATGGGGAACCTTATCAAATGCCTTACTAAAGTCCATGTATATGACATCAACAGCCCTTCCTTCATCTATCAACTTGGTCACTTCATCCCTTGGCCATTTCTTTGAGAGCAGGATATCAGATGGGCAGTTAGCTCTCTGGCTCTACGGCAATTGCTCGGCTCATCAATGGCAATTGCTCTCTGACCAATTTTCAAAATGCCTGCGTTTTTTACACCCACCAGCATCGTATCGTCTCACTGGTCTGATGTTGCCAAAACAATAAATTCAAACTCGATTGGGTTTTAGTTTCCGGGGCATAATTTAAACTAATTGGTCAAATTCGAATTATTCTAGGAGAAAGTGAGGACTGCAGATGCTGGAGATCAGAGCTGAAAATGTGTTGCTGGAAAAGCGCAGCAGGTCAGGCAGCATCCAAGGAACAGGAGAATCGACGTTTCGGGCATAAACCCTTCTTCAGGAATGAGGAAAGTGTGTCCAGCAGGCTAAGATAAAAGGTAGGGAGGAGGGACTTGGGGGAGGGGCTTTGGAAATGCGATAGGTGGAGGGAGGTCAAGGTGAGGGTGATAGGCCAGAGTGGGGTGGGGGCGGAGAGGTCAGGAAGATGACTGCAGGTTAGGAAGGCGGTGCTGAGTTCGAAGGATTTGACTGAGACAAGATGGGGGGAGGGGAAATGAAGAAACTGGAGAAATCTGAGTTCATCCCTTGTGGTTGGAGGGTTCCCAGGCAAAGATGAGGCGCTCTTTCTCCAACCGTCATGTTGCCATGGTGCTGCCATGACCATGGCAACACGACGGTTGGAGGAAGAGCACCTCATCTTCTGCCTGGGAACCCTCCAACCACAAGGGATGAACTCAGATTTCTCCAGTTTCTTCATTTCCCCTCCCCCCACCTTGTCTCAGTCAAATCCTTCGAACTCAGCACCGCCTTCCTAACCTGCAGTCATCTTCCTGACCTCTCCGCCCCCACCCCACTCTGGCCTATCACCCTCACCTTGACCTCCCTCCACCTACCACATTTCCAAAGCTCCTCCCCTAAGTCCCTCCTCCCTACCTTTTATCTTAGCCTGCTGGACACACTTTCCTCATTCCTGAAGAAGGGCTTATGCCCGAAACGTCGATTCTCCTATTCCTTGGATGCTGCCTGACCTGCTGCGCTTTTCCAGCAACACATTTTCAGCCCAAATTCGAATTATCGCCAAACAGCAACCAAAACTCAGGTATCCATTTAACAGCCATTTGGTACAGGTATCTATTTTGGAACAGCTCACCTCCCAGCCTTTCCATTTGGGCAGCTGAGCCTGGACTTTAACTTTACTTTAATATTCAGCAAACACTCTCTATAGTAAAGCGAGCAGACATCCTTTCCACTTTGTAGCACTGTGATTGCGTGAAATGAGTGAGTACCAGCTTCTAGCAGAACCTCACCTTAGAAAAACTAGCACAACGCTGAGCTGAATTTACAATATCTCCCACAAATGGGAACCAGGGGCAGGGTTTAACACGTGTATTATCATCAGGAACAGCTAACAGGATGGGGTGAGTTTTCAGAATCAGAGAAAACATATGAGTGATGTGATGTTTGATCTTTGGACAATGCAAGGAATTGACAAGGAGGTGACCAAAGGGGGAGTCCAAAGCAAGGATGAGTGACTGTTAAATCCAATCTGGAATGTAGGAGAAATCTTTTTACCCAGAAAGTGGGGAGAATGGGGATCTCACTCTCACAGGGAGTGGCCGAGATTGATACACTGTGTCCCTGATTCATGAACATTCAACTCACAATCACTTGTACTTATGAATGTGATCTCATATGAGGGTTTAATTTTAAAGATGTGACCAATGAATGTTTGGCACCTCCAAATCCTGCATTTATGAATTGCTATATTGTACTAGAACATACAACATAGAAGACAGCAGCACAGAACAGGCCCGTCAGCTCTTGATGTTGTGATCTAATCTGAGCTGTGATCTAATCTAAGCCCATTCCCCTACACTATCCCATCATCATCCATGTGCTTATCCATGGACTGTTTCAATCTCCCTAATGTGGCTGAGTTGACTACATTAGCAGGTAGGGCATTCCATGCCCTTACCAGTCTCTGAGTAAAGAACCTGCCTTTGACATCTGTCTTAAATCTATCACCCCTCAATTTGTAGTTATGCCCCCTCATACAAGCCAGCATCATCATCCTAGGAAAAAGACTCTCACTGTCTACCCTATCTAATCCTCTGATCATCTTGTATGTCTCTATCAAATCCCCTCTTAGCCGCCTTCTTTCCAATGAGAACAGACCCAAGTCCCTCAGCCTTTCTTCATAAGACCTTCCCTCCTGACCAGGCAACATCCTGGTAAATCTCCTCTGCACCTTTTCCAATGTTTCCACATCTTTCCTGTACTGGGGCGACCAGAACTGTACACAATACAGTGAGACATGACCTGCCCTTGACTATCTCTAATCAAACTGTTGCTTGCTGGATGATTATAAATCCTATCTCTCATAATCCTTTCCAAAACTTTTCCTACAACAGAAGTAAGGCTCACTGGTCTATAATTACCTGGGTCATCTCCTCTGCCCTTCTTGAACAAGGGCACAACATTTGCAATCCTCTAGTCCTCAGGTACTAAACCTGTAGACAATGACGATTCAAAGATCAAGGCTAAAGGCTCCACCATCTCCTCCCTAGCTTCCCTAGAATCCTCGGATAAATCCCATCCAGCCCAGGGGACTTGTTTACTTTCACTCCTTCTAGAATTGATAACACTTCCTCCTTACTAACCTCAATCCTTTCTAGTCTAATATCCTATATCTCATTCTTCTCCTCTACAATACTCTCCTGTTCCTGAGTGAAAACCTAAACACTCCTCAACTTGCTGCCATCCATGTCCTTGTCCAGCAGTCGCTTCAATGTCCCTAATGTCTCTGACTCTACTACCACCACAGGCAGTGCATTCCACACACCCATCGCTCTCAGCGGCAAGAACCTACCTCTGACATCTCCTCTAAATCTTCCTCCAACCACTTTAAAATTATGACCCCTCATGACAGCCATTTCTGCCTGGGGAAAAGTCTCTGGCTATTTACTCTATCTATGCCTCTCATTACCATACACAGACAGACAGACACACACACACACAAAGACCCTCTCTCATATATTCACACATACACTCCCACACATACCCTCTCACAGACACTCATAGCCGCCCCCCACACCCACATGCACACGCACACACACACACACACATATATATATATATAAGTTTGTGGGGTGAATTTATACTTGCAGAATTACATTTTACTTTGCTCAAAAACTGCATGAATCCATGTAAGATTCTGTAAATCCGTTTTTTAGATTAGAATCAGTCTGACCGTTGTGGCACAGACAGCCTCACAGGGCGTTAACACCTTCAATACCTTATCTGGGCCGACATGACACCAAATATTAAAGTGCACTTGAGAATGTAACTTTTAAAAAAGTTTTGCGATTTACATTTAAGAACTGATACCAACATGGTCATTCTAAAAGATGAGAGACTTCAACAAATAGGTCTTTTTCAATATATAATTTCAATTACATCACACTGGAAACTTTTGCTATAAATTCTGTATCTTACAATCTTATTCTCCACAATCACCTGATGAAGGAGCAGCGCTTCGAAAGCTAGTACTTCCAAATAAACCTGTTGGATTATATCCTGGTGTAGAGGGATTTTTAATTTTGTCCACCCCAGTCCAACTCTGGCACCTCCACATTGTGCCTCTCATTATCTTATACACCTCTATCAAGTCACCTCTCTTCTTCCTTCTCTCCTGTGTGAAAAGCCTTAACTCACTCAACCGCTCTTCATAAGACATGCCCTCCAGTCCAGGCAGCATCCTGGTAAATCTCCTCTGTCCCCTCTCTAAAGCTTCCACATCCTTCCTATAATGAGGCGACCAGAACTGGACACAATATTCCAAGTGTGGTCTAACCAAGGTTTATAGAGCTGCAGCAAAACCTTGTCGCTCTTAAACGCAGTCCCTCTGTTAATGAAAGCCAACACACCATACACCTTCTTAACAACACTATCAACTTGGGCGGCAACTTTGAGGAATCTATGTACATGGACCCCAAGATCCCCCTGTTCCTCCACACTGCCAAGAATCCTGTCTTTAATCCTATATTCAGCATTCAAATTCGACCTTCCAAATGAATCACTTGGCATTTATCCAGGCTGTCACTTCTCAGCCCAGCTCTGCATCCTGTCAATGTCTGGTTGTAGCGTGTAACATCCCTCGACCCTGTCTACAACACCACTGACCTTTGTGTCATTGGCAAACTCACTAACCCACCCTTCCACTTCTTCATCCAAGTCATTTATAACAACTACAAAAAGCAGAGGCCTGAGATCCCTGTGGGACACCACTCACCCATTGACCCTCCAGGCGGAATACTTTCCATCTGCGGAGTGAATTCACAGTTGGGTGGCTGCCTGAACGTTTAAGGGGGAGTCTCTATAAACACCAAGGAGAAAGGGGTGGGGAGATGGGGAACATGAGATAGTAATGACAATGGGGGAGGTGAAAATGGGGATGGGGAGGAAGTTAGGAATGGGGTGGGGAGAGGTGAGATAGTAATGACAAAGGGGGAGGGAACTGAGAAAGGGGTGGGGAAGTGAGAAAGGGGATGGGGGAGTGAGAAGTGGGGGAGGTGAGGAAGGGGGTGTGGAGGAGGTGAGATAAAGGAATTGGGGGAGATGAGAAAGGGGGTGTGGGGGGAGGTTCATATTAACGATTCCCGGGTAACACGCAACGACAGAGTGAGGCATAACAGAAGAAATAAGGGGAGCAGTCAGGAAGACCTGATGATAACCATGGGGAGATTTTAAAAGACATGTTGACGGAAAAGTCAGATGGGTGAAGATACCCGAGATGAGGAATTTGTACAACATTTTCAGGACAGTTGCTTGGAGCAGCATGTTCCAGAGCTGACCAGGGAGCGGTCAAGTATTAATAAAACAGGGAATATGGAGATGGGAGATGAGTTGAACAAATATTTTGCACTGGTTTTCCCCTTAGAGGATCCAGTAATATCCCAGAAGCAGCAACACACCAGGGGATGGGAGGGTGGGAGGTCAGGAAAATCACAAGCACCAGAGAAGTGGTACTGAGTCAATTATTGGAGCTATGGACTGACAGTGCCCTGACCCTGATGGATCCATCCTAGTACTTAAAAAATGGCTTGTAAAATAGTTGGTGTATTGATTTTAATTTTCTAAACTCACTTGATCTGACAGTCCCATTAGATTGAGAGATAGAAAATGTAACCTCCTTTATTCAAAAAGGGAAGATACAGAATGTAAGAAATTATAGATTGGTTAGATTAACATCTGTCACGGGGAAAGTTATTATTAAAATCCTGGCACTTGGATAAGCTTGAGGTAATCAGACAGAGTTAACGTAGTTTTGTAAAAGGGAAATCATAACTGACCAATCCGCTGGAGTTCTTTAAGGAAGGAAAGTGTGCTGCAGGTAAAGGGGAAACCAAAAGATAGACTGCGTCGAGATCGCCAGAAAACATTTAATAAAGTTGTCATTTCAAATATGAAAAATAAAAGCTCCTGGTGTAGGAAGGTTACGTATTGGCCTGGATAGAAGATTGGCTGGCTATAAGGAAGCAGAGAGTAGGAATAAATGGGTCTATTTCATGTGGTCAAGTTGTAATGGGTGGTGTGTCACAGAGGTCAGTGCTGTGACCTCAACTGTTTACAGTTTTAAAAATGACCTAGGTGAGAGGACTGAAGGTATCGTTGCCAAATCTGCTGATGACACTGAGAAGGGTAAGAAATTGTCTTCCATTCAGTTTAATTTCTTGACTTGGAGCGGCACGGTGGCTCAGTGGTTAGCACTGCTGCCTCACAGCACCAGGGTCCCAGGTTCAATTCCAACCTCGGGCAACTGACTGTGTGGAGTTTGCACATTCTCTCTGTGCCTGCGTGAATTTCCTCCCACAGTCACAAAGATGTGCAGGCCAGGTGAATTGGCCATGCTAAATTGCCCATAGTGTTGGGTGCATTAGTCAGAGCGAAATGGGTCTGGGTGGGTTACTCTTCGGAGGGTCGGTGTGGACTGGTTGGGCTAAAGGGCCTGTTTCCACACAATAGGGAATCTAATCTAAATTAAATCACAAAGTGGCCACACAAAGGTTATAAAACAATGTCATTGGGTTCAATGAGTGGACAAAGTGACAGGAAGAATTTAAAAAGCACATTATCCAAATGGTGAGAGGTTGCAAAGCTCTGAGATTCAGAGGGATCTGATTCTCTTGCACCCATCACAGTGGGTTAGCAACATAGAAAATAGAAGCAGGGGTAAGCCATTCGGCCCTTCAAGCCTGCTCCACCATTCATTATGACCATGGCTGATCCTTTGGTCCCATTAGCTCCAAGCGCTATATCCAGCCCCTTCTTGAAATCATTCAATGTTTTTGGTCTCGGCCACTTTCTGCAGCAATGAATTCCACAGGCTCCCCATTCTCTGGGTGAATATAATCCGAACCAATTCAACCTCTTCTCATAAGGCACTCTTGCCAACTGAAGAATCAATCATAAACGTGCACTGCAGACCCTCAAGAGCAAAAATGCCGTTCCTCAAATATGGAGACCAAAACTGCACACACAGTACTCTAGGTGTGGTCTCACCAAGGCCCTGTATAATTGCAGTGAGACATTCCTGCTCCAGAACTTGAATCCTCTCGCTATGAAGGCCAACATCCCATTGGCCTCTTCTCTACCTGCTGCATCTGCACGTTTACTTGGAAGGATGTTATTAAATGGAGAGGTTGTAAACGAAATTTACAAGGATGTTACCCAGACAGGACGGGTTGAGTTAAAAGGAAGGGCTGGATAGGCTGGATTTTTTTTTGCCACTGGAGTGTCAGATGCTGACCTTATAGAAGTTTAGAAAATCATGAGGACATAGATAAGGTGAAGACCAAAGATCTTTTTCCCTGGGGTGGGGGAGTCCAAAACTAGAGGCACAGGTTTAAGATGAGAGGGGAAAGATTTAAAAGAGACCTGAGGGGCCACTTCTTCATGCAGAGGGTGATGTGTGTACGGAATGAGCTGTCAGAAGATGTGGTAGGGATGAGTACAATTAGAACATTCAAAACACATTTGAACAGGCACATGAAAAGGAAGGTTTGGAGGAATATGGGCAAACGCAGGCAAATGGGATTAGATTAATTTAGGATATCTGGTTGGCATGGACAAGTTGGGCCGAAGGGTCTGTTTCTGTGCTGTATGACTCTCTGACTGGTGTACAAGGACATTGGGTCTTATTGCACCTTCATCTTTCTGAATCTACTGCTGTTCAGATAATAATCTGCCTCCCAGCTTTTTGATGCCAAGTTGGATGACCTCACATTTATCCACATTATACTGCATTTGCCCACTCACTCGGCTTGTCCAAATCACATTGAAGCATCTGTGCGTCTTCCTCATGGTTAACCCTCCCAACCAGCTTTGTTTCATCTGTAAATTTGGCGAGATTATATTTAGTTCCCACACCAAATCATTAATATAGATTGTGAATAGCTGGGGTCCTAGCACTGATCCATGTGGTATCTCGTTCGTTACTGCCTGGCACTCAGAAAGACATTGTTTATTCCTACACTTGTTTTGCTGTCTGCCAATCAGTTCTCTACGTATCTCAGGATGTACATTATTCCAGTTCTTTAGTTTACAGATTAATTTCTGAAAGTCAGATTTTTAAGGTGAGAGGACAAAGGTTTAAAAAAAAGACATGAAGAGCAACTTTTTTTACACAGAGAGTGGTTCATGTGTGGAATAAACGTCCAGAGGAAGTGGTGGATGCAGGTAAGAATGTTTAAAAGATATTTGCATAAGTACATGAATAAGAAACGTTTGGAGGGATATGGGCCAAGCACAGGCTGGTGGGACTAGTTTAGTTTGGGAACATGGTCAGCGTGGACTAGTTTGACCAAAGGGTCTGTTTCTGCGCTGTATGACTGTTAAGTCTAAATAAACCATGGTGTGGAGGTGCCGGTGTTGGACTGGCTTAAACCTGTTGGACTATAATCTGGTGTTGTGTGATTTTTAAGTTTGTCTAAGTAAACCATATCTACTCAGTTACTGTGGAAAGGCTGATGTAATCATATGTGACCACAAGAGGGCAGGCCTGTCTGCAGAAAAATAACAACACCTCTTAAACATTGGCAGTGTCAGAATGAGACATAACACAAAACCCATTAACGTTAGATTCCCTACAACATGGAAACAGGCCCTTCAGCCCAACCTGACCCTCCAAAGAGTAACCCATCCAGACCCACTCTCCTACCCTATGTTTACCCCTGACTGATGCACCTAACATATGGGCAATTTACCTGACCTGCACATCTTTGGATTGTGGGAGGAAACTGGAACACCCAGAGGAAACCCACGCAGACACAGGGAGAATGTGCAAACTCCACACAGACAGTCGCCCGAGGCTGGAGTTGAACCTGGGTCCCTAGCACTGCGAGGCAGCTGTGCTAACCACTGAGCCACTGTGCAAAGAAACAGAGTGAGAGACAAAGAAACTGCAGATGTTGGAATCCAAAGTAGACAGGCAGGAGGCTGGAGGAACACAGCATCAGGAGGTGGAGATGTCAACGGTCCTGAAGAAGGGTTTTACACCACAATTGTCGACTTCTCCACCCCCTGATGCTGCCTGGCTTGTTATGTTTTCCAGCCTCCTCTGTGTCTGCATAGAAAGAGGGATCAGAAATAGTAGACAGAGTCAGACGAGCCAAAGAGAGGACATTAAAATGAGTTAAAGCAGAGAGTGAAGAAATAGGAATACTAGTTGGTTCACGACAGATGCAGAGAGGGTTTGAAAATGAGTGGGAGAGAAGAGGGAAGGGAGATAGCAGTAAGGTTGATATAAAAAATTAGAAGTGAGTCAGAAACAGAGAGACCAAAACCAGTGAATACACATAAACACAAGGTAGAGATAGCAGAGAGAGAAACAGCAGAGATTCCGACAGAACAGAGATGAGGGTAGAGAGAGAGAGAAAAATGGAAAGTGGGGCTGAGGGATTGAGAGACAATAGCTGGCATTAATCACTCCATAGTAAACCCCCACAGGGTCCATTCTTGATCAAACTACAGCTCATGTTGGTAGATATTCAACCTTGGAAGCCATCATAAGCCAGCCTTGCTTCCAATGGGCAGTCCAGGTTGTGACTGAGATTTTACTGGATGTGGAAAAGGGAGTAGGCCCCACAGTGCTATGTGACCTCTACAGCTGACCCACTGTCATATACCAGACTGGTATATGGACCATTTGTCACCTCACCATCTCAAAACTGGGACCTGGGGCATGTCATGGGGTGCAACACCCTTACCCCCCCAGAGCAGCCCCTCGCCCCAAACTTATACCCAGTGATGTCTGGACAATGTTTACGTTGTGAGTACCTGAAAGAAGCCTGGGGGCAATGGGACCCCTGGAGTGCCCTCACTGGGAGGCAAGTTGGCCAAGACAGGACTTGCTGCTGCTGCTGCTGCCGCACTCTGCAACAAACACAAGCAGCAATGGGTTAGAACGGCCCCACACACAGGCACACACGCACACACACACAGGCACACACAGACACACACACACACACACACACAGGCACAGGCACACACACACACACACACACACACACAAGCATACACAGACACACACACAGGCACACAAAGACACACACACAGGCACACACACACAGGCGCGCACACAAACACACACACACACACACAGGCACATACAGACACACACACACAGGCACAGGCACACACACACAGACACACAGTCACACACACACAGGCACACACACACACACAGGCACAGGCACACACAGACACACACACACAGGCACACACACACAGGCACACGCGCACACACACAGGCACACATAGAGGCACACAGGCACACACACACAGTTACACACACAGGCACACACACACATTTACACACACACAGGCACACACACAGAGACACACACAGTCACATATACAGGCACACACACAAAGTCGCACACACACGTGCACACACAGGCGCACACACAGGCACACACACACACAGGCACACATAGTCACACTCACACGGGCGCACACACACACAGTCACACACACACAGAGGCACACACAGGCACACATAGTCACACTCACACAGGCACACACACGCACACACACACACAGGCACACACACAGAGACACACACAGTCACATATACAGGCACACACACACAGTCGCACACACACGTGCACACACAGGCACACACACAAGCACACAGGCACACACACGTTCCTCTCACACAGATCCAAATACCAGAGCAAGTCAGTGATGGTCATCCATTACACACTGGGGATCGCAACAATCCTCAAGGATCAGCCATAGATCTCAACATTTTACTGTAATCCTAACCACTCAAAGCAAAGTGGACATCAGTGAATGTTATGGAGTTACAAACCAGCAAGAAATCCAGTTACAGGAGTACTGGGGAGTGAGTTACAGACTGGAATCTAATCGAGGGGGTGGGGAGGAGGGCTGTTCATAGAAGAACCATTACGAGGAGTGGGTAATGCTGTTGACCTTTCCTGTCTGAAGGTGCTGTCCGTGTCTCCTGACAATCTGGAACCTATTTTCAAGTTTACCTTTATCTGATCGCATTAGATTCACACTAAATTGTAGCCGCAGTCTCGGGGGGGGGGGGGGGGGGGGGGGGGGTATGGTGTGTTGCTGGATGCTGAGGAATGTGAGGGCGGAGCTGGAGAAACACACAACTCAGGGAGAGCAGCAAGGAGAGAGTCAAACTCCACAGAGAGCTCTCACCTTAAACATCAATCTGTGCAGCTCAGTCAGTCCCCATCACCTCCTATATGAAGTCTCCCTACAGCCCGCACCGCAACACAATCCCTGGGCTCTGTCTAACATCATTCCCCGTTTCCTGCATCCACCAGCCCCTTTAAACCCAACTGCCCCCACCAAGCCAATCAGGAAATTTTCGCCTGAAACGTTGACTCTCCTGCTCCTCGGATGTGGGCTGACCTGCGGCACTTTTCCAAAGTAGACAGGCAAGACGCTGGGAGAACACAGCAAGGCAGGCAGCAACAGGAGGGAGAGGGGGATACAGGAAGGCAGGCAGCATCAGGAGGGAGAGGAACACAGCAAGGCAGGCAGCATCAGGAGGGAGAGGGGGATACAGCAAGGCAGCAGCATCAGGAGGGAGAGGAAAACAGGAAGGCAGGCAGCATCAGGAGGGAGAGGGACACAGCAAGGCAGGCAGCATCAGGAGGGAAAGGGGGATACAGCAAGGCAGCAGCATCAGGAGGGAGAGGAACACAGCAAGGCAGGCAGCATCAGGAGGGAGAGGAACACAGGAAGGCAGGCAGCATCAGGAGGGAGAGGGACACAGCAAGGCAGGCAGCAACAGGAGGGAGAGGGGGATACAGCAAGGCAGGCAGCATCAGGAGGGAGAGGGACACAGCAAGGCAGGCAGCATCAGGAGGGAGAGGGACACAGCAAGGCACGCAGCATCAGGAGGGAGAGGAACACAGCAAGGCAGGCTGCATCAGGAGGGGGAGGAACACAGCAAGGCAGGCAGCATCAGGAGGGAGAGGGACACAGCAAGGCACGCAGCATCAGGAGGGAGAGGAGCACAGCAAGGCAGGCAGTATCAGGAGGGAGAGGGACACAGCAAGGCACGCAGCATCAGGAGGGAGAGGAACACAGCAAGGCAGGCAGTATCAGGAGGGAGGGGGACACAGCAATGCACGCAGCATCAGGAGGGAGAGGGACACAGCAAGGCAGGCAGCATCAGGAGGGAGAGGAACACAGCAAGGCAGGCTGCATCAGGAGGGGGAGGAACACAGCAAGGCAGGCAGCATCAGGAGGGAGAGGGACACAGCAAGGCACGCAGCATCAGGAGGGAGAGGAACACAGCAAGGCAGGCAGTATCAGGAGGGAGAGGGGGATACAGCAAGGCAGGCAGCATCAGGAGGCTGGAGACGTCGACGTTTCGGGTGTAATACCTCCTGATGTTGTCTGGCTTGCTATGTTCTCCCAGTCTCCTGCCTATCTGTTTTGGATTCCAGCAGCAACCAGCCCATATCCCTCTAAGCCCTTCCTATCCATATACCCATCCAGATGCCTTTTAAATAGTGTAATTGTCCCAGCCTCCTCCCCTTCCTCTGGCAGCTCATTCCATACACGCACCATCCACTGTGTGAAAAGGTTGCCCCTTAGGTCCCTTTTATATCTTTTCCCTCTCATCCTAAACCTATGCCCTCTAGTTCTGGACTCCCCCACCCCAGGAAAGAGACTTTGTCTATTTATCCTATCCTTGCCCCTCATAATTTTATAAACCTCTATAAGGTCACCCCTCAGCCTCTGATGCTCCAGGGAAAACAGCCCCAGCCTGTTCAGCCTCTCCCTGTAGCTCAGATCCTCCAACCCTGGCAACATCTTTGTAAATCTTTTCTGAACCCTTTCAAGTTTCATAACATCTTTCTGATAGGAAGGAGACCAGAATTGCACGCAATATTCCAAAAGTGGCCTAACCAATGTCTTGTACAGCGGCAACATGACCTCCCAACTCCTGTACTCAATACTCTGACCAATAAAGGAAAGCATACCAAACACCTTCTTCACTATCCTATCTACCTGTGACTCCACTTTCAAGGAGCTATGAATCTGCACTCTAAGCTCTGTTTGCCCAGCAACACTCCCTAGGACCTTACCATTAAGTGTATAAGTCCTGCTAAGATTTGCTTTCCCAAAATGCAGCACAGCCCATTGGACCATCTGATCAAGATCTCGTTGTAATCTGAGGTAACCTTCTTCGCTATCCACTACACCTCCAATTTTGGTGTCATGTGCAAACTTACTAACTGTACCTCTTATCCTCACAACTAAATCATTTATGTAAATGACAAAAAGTAGTGGACCCAGCACCGATCCTTGTGGCACTCCACTGGTCACAGGCCTCCAGTCTGAAAAACAACCCTCCACCACCACCCTCTGTCTTCTACCTTTGAGCCAGTTCCGTATCCAAATGGCTAGTTCTCCCTGTATTCCATGACAAACAGACCCCAGCACCAAGGATATATTTCCCTCCCCTCCCCTATCAGCTTTCCGTAGAGACCACTCCCTCCGTGACTCCCTTGTCAGATCCACACCCCCCACCGACCCAACCTCCACTCCCGGCACCTTCCCTTGCAACCGCAGGAGGTGCAACACTTGCGCCCACACCTCCCCCCTCACCTCCCTCCAAGGCCCCAAAGGAAACTTCCATATCCGCCACAGATTCACCTGCACCTCCACCCACATTATCTACTGCATCCGCTGCAGCCGGTGTGGCCTCCTCTATATTGGGGAGACAGGCCGCCTACTTGCGGAGCGATTCAGAGAGCACCTCTGGGCCACCCGGACG